>NW_020955194.1:4420431-4592885 GCF_003031625.1 Empidonax traillii | reverse complement strand
GTGCAGTGTATTTTCCCCTGGACCACCGGGGGCTCCCGAATGTTATCTTACTGCTTGCATAAAGTGTTTACTAATTCAAAACTGCTTGCATAAAGTGTTTACTAATTCAAAATACTCATACTAATTAATATAAACTGGAAAGTATAGTTTACCTATGCTTATTTTTGGCTATAGTTTTGCAGGAAACACATGTGCTGCAGTTGCAGGATGGAAGGTGGCTTCGTTTCTATACTTTACAGGAAATGTTATGATAAAGCACAGAAAAATGGCCAAAAAATAGTGCTAATACATGCTAATAAATGTTAAGGAATCAGCAGGGGGTTACCTGAGGGCTAAGTTGCAGAAGTATCATGAAAAGATTTTAATTTTCTGGGAACTTGTTTAGTAGTTAAAATTACTCAGCAATTTAGAAACTGCATCTATGAATTTGTCATATTAATAATGCTGAAGTTTTTGATACTCCAAGGAAAAAATCAGGATCTAAAAAGACTGGAAAAATAATGGCGATTTTTCCAGGTAGAAATGAAGGTAAACCATGGGACATAAGTTCTCTTTTAAACAATTGAAAAGGGAAATTTAGGGTTTTTTACAAAAATTATCACCTTTCATTTGTGAGTGTTGAAAGGAAAGTTTAACCTTGTTTCTTTTGGAAAACTGATATGCCATGTTGTTCCCCCAAAAAAGCAAAATGAAGTTATGTTTAAGACCCACTAATATCTGGAAGATTTGTAAACAAATGACATGGACACCAAAGAGCTTCCGCACTTGGACTATTCACAGTTTCCAAAACAATTTAAGGAAAGGTTACCATGTGAAATCAGTACAATAATCCACAAGTTTGTATTTTGGAATTTTCAAAGCTTGAACAAACTGAGAAGAAGGAGTGAAGCAGACATTTTTTTTCCAGTTTGACTAACCCAAGCCAAGAATTTTGCTCTTACAAGGCAAGTTGCTGTGAAGATCAGTTGCTGAAGTTTTCTCCTGAGATTCACCCCTTAAGCAACTTTCATTGCTGGCCCCGCAGCTACACAAAATAGGTACCTCTTTATTTGGAATTCATGTTGAATACATCTTTCTTAGGCTCCTATGAAAAAAAATTATGTTCACTGTAAGATGTAGTTGCACTCTAACATTTAAAACAACTCCCCGAAGTTTTGGTGTTAATGAAAGCAGTGGAAAATTTCTATGATTTTAAATCAGAGCAAAATTTTGGAGAAATAATGAAATAGAAGGGTGTTGTTGTTGTTGTTGTTTAATCTACTTACCTGTCATCTTTACACTTCAAATTTGCATTTCTTTGATCTCACATACAATGTTTCAGAAGAAATTAACATAGTACTATTACTGTCACAATTTTTTACTGCCTTGTGAATTTTGTTCTTTTTTTTTACTTTTGAACCAGTGAGCATAAAATAATCATCTTTTCTGTATACCCAGAGAAAGTGGAATAGGGGAATGAGTAAGGCTATTTTTGTGAAGCTTAGCTTCTTCCCTAAGAACACAGTGAATAATTTAGAAAATCCTGCATGAACTCTCTACTCACAACTTACGTAAAACAGGGTGGGGTTTATTGCTTTCTGCAATCAGTGTTTGGTTATTTTTCATATTATTTACATTATTTTAGTACATGGTGTGAAACTGACAAAAAAGCTTGTAAACTACCCTAGAGTTGTTTATCCTTCAACAATAGCATGAAAGAGAGCAAAGACCTATGGCACAATGTTTGCCATTTGGACAATATTTTTCCAAGTTCAACCTTTCCTTGTGACCACTTCCCTGGTGAGCCTGTTCCAGTGCCCAACCACCCTCTGGGTGAAGACCCTTTTTCTAATATCCAACCTAAACTTCCCCTGACACAACTTCAGGCCGTTCTCTCAGGTCCTGTCACTGGTCCCCACAGAGAAGAAATCAGTGCCTGTTCCTCCCCTTCCCCTCACAAGGAAGTTGTAACAGAAATGAGGTCTCCCTTCAATCTCCTCTTCTCCAACCTGAACAGACCAAGTGACCTCAGCATTATATTTCTACACATTCATTCTTGAAAAGACAATTAAAAAAAATTATTAATTCTTAAAAGTCTACATGTGAAAACGTAAATGGTGAGTGTGACCAGTAAGGGAAGCTACTCTGAAGCTTATCTACATGTATTTATTTACTTCTTACTCTCAGTAGAAAAGTAGAGTAAGTCTTAGGGAGCATGTGGTAAGTGAAAGTTGATTAATATTTTCCAATCACTGCTGAGTATCTTTCAGAAGACAGAAAAAGGAAAGGAGAATGAGGAATTATAACCAGATTTTTTTTTTTCAAGAAGAAGTTCAGTTCAGTAGCTTTTGCTGGGAAAGCATTTGATATTGCATTATTAACATGAGCATTTAAATTTGAGGACTGCCCACCTGTCTTATGCTTCTTTTGTTGTCAAGGTTAAACCTGGCTGGTTTTCTTTTATCATACTAACTATTCCTACATTACTATAGTATAACAAAAAGCAGAAGTCTATGACCAGTTCTAATTTTCTTCCATGCAAAACAGTACCTTGAGGATTGTGAAGGATCCAGTTGTTTTCAAGAGGGAACTATTCCATAGGAGGAAAGGTAAGATATTTTTGTTATGAGGAAAAATGTGGGTGGGAATTCCTAGTGCTACCTACTGTTCCTAATAAAAAATGAGATAGCAAAGGGAGATTATTGCTATACTATAGTATGACTGATTTAAATTATGATAATGTGTTTATGCTACCTGTATTATCAAATTTTTATAAGACTTCAAAGCTATGAGTAAATCTTTGCATACTCAGAAGTATGAAGGATACTGAGGGGTAAAGAACCTATAAATGCCTCTTCTCTCAGCTCTGTCCTTGGATATTCTTTGAAAAAACTTTAACAAGAGCTTCTTAAGTAGATTCCTATAGCTTATTCCTTCTTTACCAGGAAACAGGTGATGGGTTTTTCACGGTGAAAACAAGGCAAATAACAGAGGTTTCTCTTTCATTTGTAAATGCCTTTTTGACATATATTAATTTTCTGAATAGAGTTGAAAGAAGAAAGAAGAAAGACTTATGAAACTGGTTGAGGCCTGCTGCACAGTAGTATCAGAATAGGTAATGCTTTCCAGAAACTCTTTATAGTGAGATTATACATATATAGATTTTAAAAATGTATCATTATCTAACAGTGTGTACTGCTTTATATTACAATCATACATGTCATTAATATTCCTGACTATCAGAACTTGCACACATTAATTGTCTGCCATCTTTTTTTAAAGATGGACAGGCAGTATTAGAGGACTAGATGAGCGAGTAGGCTCCAGATAGAGCAGGAAGCCTCTTCTTTCAGCAGCAGAATTGATATGTAGACATAAGAAGTGTAATTTTCCTTACCTCTCAGTCAAGGCTACGAAGAGAAGTCTGCTTATTCCCTGATGCTCTCAGATGTCCCAACAGAAAAACTATTGAAACTGCTGAAGACCCTGAGTTTGAAATCAAATTGCTTAAACAATAGGTTAACATATAATATACGTTAATGTTACGGAGAAGAGGTGGAGTTTCAGTTTAAGTCTGCATGAGTGTCTTCTATTTTGGGGAACCGCATGTAGTTAAATATATATAAGTCATGCATGTATACTACAGATTGGTATTTTTATTAAGATCTATCTAAAAGCTATCATATCAGTTAAAATGAACCAAGATACTGGACATGGAATTTCAAAACTGCTTTCGTACAAGACGGGGCACTTGGGTTTGGAAAATTTGGTTACAGGTAGTTTTCTACAGGCAGTACTAAGTATCTGGCCCTTTTTAGGCTAAACAAGCAAACAACTCATTTTAAAGCTGTTGTAGGCTGTTAAGACAAGCTTTTCAAACTTTTCAATAATTCAAGAGTTTCCACACAATCAGTTAGATACACTAACATTTCTACAATTTGGAAGGAGGCATATGAATAGAAAGGAAGAATAATTATGGTCCAATCAGAGAGACACCTGCAAAAGCTGTGAGGAAAATAGAGATTGAAAGGGTAGAAGATGCTTCAGCAGAGGTTGTGAAGTACCTGTTGTTGAAGGTTTGGGCAGGGCCACCCTGCACCGGTGAGAATCCCACAATGGTGAGGAAAAAAGTGTGTAATGGGTGCATGAGGAACAGACTGACCACAGAAATCACCACTACCCGGGTCAGCCTGCAGTTAGGCTGGTTTAAGTGCAAAGTGAAACTGAAATCTTCTATAGCTGTCATTACCACAGTTGCTTGAAGTGTTCATTTTGTCAGTGTTCCCATGAGGTGAAGAAGGGTCAGTTCTCATTCATCAGAGGAGAACTGGGGCACAAAGCATTTTCTTGTCTCTCAGCTCAGCTAGTAAGAGCCCAATAAAGTACACTGCAGCCAAGAAGAGGTTACTGATAAAGCAATATCTGCAAGGACTCCTATTGCAAATGCAGCCTTTACTGACACAGGATATTACAGCTCCCCAAACTAAATAATATGTAGCAGTTGAGTTTACTTTCTTTTGGCATTACTGTGCTGATCTAAAAACAATAGTTGAAAAAACACACAAATCCTGAGCAACAGAAATGTGTGGTTTTACATTCACCTGGTATAGATTTAAGTTGTGAATCGCAATCCCCCCTTCCCCTATACTTTGTGTACATATTCCCATCACCTGCTTTGTGTCACACTGAGTCATCCCAGACCCTGAGTGCACTAGCTCATTTCACAGATCTGGCTTTGGAGTGCTCATTTTATGTGTCCTCAGGGTCAGCCTTCACCTGGACCATGTCATGGCAGAAGGAGGGCAGGGATGGGGTGAACAAGCAGGGATGATGTGAGGGTAGGTTGCCTTTTTCGGAAGCAGTACAAGCTTTGATGATTCTAAACTGTCATATAACAGCATCACTATTTTAACAGCACAAGGTGTTTAGATTAGCCAACCTTCATCCTTCTGAATACAGCAACTGACAAGTCTACTGGATACACTTTGACTCTTCCTCCAGAGAAATAAAATAACTTGCCCAAGGTCCCACAGGATACCTATTGAAGAGCTACAAACAGAACAGGAATTTGATGCACTTCAGTGCTTGTCTCACACTCTGCAGAAGGTTTAAACTTCTTGTGCCACATATAAAGCATTTATCACCCTCTATTTCAGTATCTGGAACATTTTTGTAGGAGTTTTTTTAGTATGTTTATCTATGAACAAAGCTATTTGAAGTAAATAATACAGCCGGGGAACTCTAATGGCACATCTCCAACAGACTGCTTACTGAAATACTAAGAGTACTCTGGTGATAACTTTGGGTTTTATTGGCACTCTGACCTAATTTTGATGCATAATAATTTTTTAAATTATATTTTTTTTAAGTGTTAGAGATTTGAATGGTAAACAGGAAACATTCACCTACTGTGTAACGTAGAATGCATTTCTCACATGTGGTAATGAATCGCTTGGGGGAAGAACAGCTGCATATGACTCCTCTAGCATAATAAACCAAGGGTTCATCAATTCCAGGTGCAACAATTTACAGTGTTAATAGGTAATAGAACGAAGAGTTGATTTTGATTATCAAGGACTCTGAATTGCCTAGAAGAAGTAGTAGTGGCAACAGAATTGAAAATTTATTTTGGAAACCAGCTGACCAAGGAAGTCCAGATTGCTCTGTAAATTACATGGCTTCTCAGACAGAAAAGGAGTGCTCTATGTGTAATCACCTCCTTTACTAAAAATGCACCATGGCCTTTCTTTTAATCTTGTGCTCAGCGAGTATGGAGCTAAAATGTTTTCCATCTGCTCCTATTTTCCTCAGATAACGCCAGTGAAATTTCACAGATGGAGGTGCAGACATTAGGCAAACATAACTTGGGCAATGTAATAAAACCAACCCATTACCAAAAAGTTTGAGAAGAAAACAATGGTAGAACAGCCATGAATACTTATTTGTAGCTTCTTAGTTCAGATGCAAACAGTCACTGTAAGGTATCACAGAATCATTAAGGTTGGAAAAGACCTCTAAGGTCATCAAGTCCAACCATTAACCCAGCACCTCCATGTTCACCATGTGTAATTTAATTTGCTTTCTATCAATAATGATTTTTTTCTCCCTAGATTTTGTTTTTCTTGAAAGTAATTTCTAAGATTTATGATATATAGTAAAGACACTGGGCTAGAAGTCAATGAGCTTGGTGTGAGAAGATGTGCAGCATCTGTGATCATATAAACAACTTCACTATTCTTAAAATGTGAAATATCACAGGAAGTAAACCATCACCTTTTTTGTTTGAGAACAAATACTGCCAGCAGGAATTGCTGAAAGAACTGCAGTTCAGGCAACTGGTGTCCAAGCCTCCTGAGAGAAACTGAAGCTGAATTTTAAAATAAAACTCTGCTCAAAAGATGTTGTGTGTTAGAAGAATGGAAATGGTTTTAGAGTCTCACATAGTTCCACTAACCACACATCACTCTCCTACTATGCCTGGACACCCAGAAGAAGACATGACTGTGCAGTCAGAAGTCGGCACACTGAGCCAGTATGGGGGAAGTGAGGGTTCAGATACCCTCAGAAACAGCTCCTGTTGATTGCATACCCCAGTGCAAGGGTTTGGGGCAAGGAGAGGACACGATCACCTCTTCCTTTTCTGGTGTGTGCTGTAAAAGGAGAACATTTTAAGATTATCGGAGTTCAGCGAACAAGAAAGCTTTTTTTCTTGTTACTGCTATTCTTAGTTCTTATAGATGCAGAAAAGAGCTTTGGATATCTTTCAGATTAAGACTTAAGTCTTCCGTTTCTGGGACAAAAATAGGTAACTAACCCTCCACGTAGTGCAATTCAATGTAGCAAATGTTCCTGCTGGAAGTTTATGACATGGGAAAAATTGAGAAGCAACCTACTCCGTATGAGGTGGTCACAACTTTATGACTTCCAAGTGATAACACCACTCGTTAATTTGAAGAGATGGCTTTGAATCTTATGGATCATATGGAGTTCCAGATGGCATCTCGCGCTAGAAAGCACCTAGACCATACAGAAGGTAGGGGTAACAGCGTGATACACTGGCAGCCAGGGAGAGAGAAGAGCATCAGTGGTGAAGCTGCAGGTTGCCACCCTCGGTGGAGCATCCTGCAAAGCTGGAAAAGGCTGACTACACTTCTGGAGTATCCATCATGGTTTTTCCAAAGGGAGTTTCTCCCTCAGAAAAGCTTTTTTTTTTTTTTTTCTTTCTTTTGCCTAGCAGCCAGTAGGAAGGCACCAACCAGTCCTGCCCCTGACTCCCCACTGAATCCCTGAAAGCAATCCAGGAGCATGGACTGCCAGCCCAGGTTGGGCTGTGATAGTTTTGTGTCAGCAGTAGTATGGGCTCAAAACTGGAGATGCCCCCTTCTCCACTCTCCACTCCAGTCAGGGGCAGGGCTGGAGTCAGAGGGCTGCAGACTAGCCCAGGAAAGACTTGTACCCTCAGAGGGCACCTTTTCAAAATTAAATCCAAACCCACTTTTGTGGTGATATTTTTAAGGCCTGATGATCATATGATCATCACTTTTCCCCATTTCTGTTGGTAAATCTCCCCGCCAAGGTACCCTACACCAAATGCAAATTAGCACCGTGCAGCTGCACTCTTCTGTCTCACCATGCCTCATGTCTGCTTTGGTGTGACTGATTGGTAAAGAAGGTGGGTAAACAAGCTACATGCCAGCTAAAATTTCCCTTTCATCATGAATATTCCCATCTGGACAGATGCTGCCAGAGGCTGACTGTTTTATGCTGCCTAAGCAAAGTAATGGAACCGATTCAGTGGAAAGGATGTTGCCCTACATATTTGCTATTTAAATAGCTTTCAAATTTAAAAGCAGTCTCTTGATCATTTTTAAAGTGCTCAGTGAATATGAAGTAACTAATGCAAAAAATAATTTCACGTTATTAGGGGACTTCAGAGTGTTCCAGGGATAGTGGGAATATAGTAAATTCATTTGACAAAGAACATTCAAAAGCAAGAAAAATAATAAAATTTGGTGCTTGCAATTCCCAGGCTTCACTCTATGACATTGTTTTGATAGAGTAGTACTCCCTAGGTAAACTACTGTCTGGTTTAAGTTCAATATATAGCCACAATAGAAGATATTACTGTTAGAGATTTAATTTTGTAAGGGTATTTTTGTTTAAAAAAGAAGACAGGAAAATACTGGATATAATGGAATGCTTTATGGAAACATTTAATGTTCAGACTATTAAGACTAAATGTATTTTTATGGTTATCTTTTTACAAATATTTTATGTTCTACTTTTATATTCATTTTAAGAAAATGTCACTGGTCATCTATCCTGATTATAACTGACAAATTCCATGGCTATCTCTTTCCCTTTATTATTCAGCAAGTTTGCACTAACTGAGATGCTTCTTAAAGCCAGCCTTCCAAAGCACATCATACAAACATTCTCAGTACCTGGCAGTTAGTTTTTATTACTGCGTCTTCTCTCAATGTGGTGGCAATTCAGCCGTGACCTCCACAGCTTCTTTGTAAGCACACTGATGTAAAAACTCGAACTTGAATTTATCTGTCATGTCCTAAAATCAGTAAATTTCTGTTTTAAACCATCCTAAGCAATGACATCACTTCGAACACTTAGAATTCCACACAAAAGTGTCTATGTGAAATTCTACCAGAAAAACAAAGGAAACTCATGAATGAGTTGAACTGTGTTTAGACAAAGAGTTGAAGAGGAGTTGAAGATGGAGCTATAACCTAAATATTTATATTAAAGAGAAAATACTGGTTTTAACTTCTAACTGCCCTGTAACAGTGGCTGCAGCCCTGTCCTAGTGCAGGCACACAGGCTCCTGACAAAATCTAAATACTGAGCCTGACGTGGGTGCAAGGTGTCCTGATGTGACTCAGCACAGAAAGCTGCTCTTTCTCCAGCACTGACAGCAGACTGAGCCATCCCAAGTGCCACCCAGAGCTCTCTCGTGTCTACCAACACTGTCTGAGCCACGAGCAACACTAAGTGCCCTCTGCTTGCACAGGTAATTTAATTCATGTAAAGGGTGAATTCTACCATATTAAATAAAAACATGAAATAAACAGGAACTGTACCTCTAATGGTCCACATGAGTTACTTAATCATTGCTTAGCTCAATTTTGGATGCTTCCTTTATCTTTCTTGCGTCTCAAGCTTAGCTTAGTTCAGTTTATTTCTTACCTCATTGATTCTTTAGTTAACATAACTGTATTTTGCACATATTTCCCAGCACACTGGGGCATGAGGAAGTGGTTCACTGCAATCAAATATGATTACCTGCAGCAGTCAGGACAGTAAGTTCTGAAGCTTTGTATTTGCTTGGTTTTTAAGGGATTGAATGTAAGAATAACACTGATTGGAAGTGACCTCAAAAGTTGTCTGGTCCAACCTTTTGTGGAAAAGAAAGACTAGCTGAGTTTATTTAGCACCTTGTCCATTTGCCTCTTGAAAAACTCTACCATGTCCCTGCAGGGGTTGTTCTGAATGGTTGTTCTGAATGATTGTTCTCACGGGAAAAAAGTTATTTCTCATACTGAGATGAAAACTCTCCTAGTTCGACTTGTACCCGTTGTCCTTTGTCTTCTCCATGTGGCTTGTGGTGAAGAGAGAACCTCAGTCCTATAGTACTTGAAAACTCTGATAAGGTCCCCCCTGAGCCTTATCTTCTCCAGACTGAAGAGACCTAATTCCTTCACTCTTTACTCACAAGGCAGATCCTGCAGCCTTCTTTTGGACCTTCTGCGGTCTGCCACATCTTCTGGAATTGTGGGGACTAGAACTGGGTATGGTACTCCAGGTGCAGCCTGAGAAATGCTGAGTAAGGGGGGATGATCACATCTCTATCTGAGCCAGCAATGACCCTGCGGATGCAGCCTAGGATCTGATTTGCCTTTGTTGCTGCAGCTTTGCACGGCTAGCTTATGTTCAGCTTGTTGTACCAGGTTCTTCACCAGGGCTTCCAGGTCGCTCTCAGCAAGGCTGCTCCCCAGGAACACAGACCCTGGCCTGTGCTGGGCCCTTTGGTTATGATATCCCAGTCTAGCAGCTTGCACTTGTCTTTGTTAAACTTGATCCTGTTACTGCTGGCCCACTTTTCTGGCCTGTCCAGGTCTCCCAGAAGTAGCAGGCTGTGGACTGAGAATAGAGAGATTGTTCTGGATTCCAATACTAGAAGAATGGATTTGAGCTGGGATCAAGCTGCCAGGGTAGTATGGCTTTGGGGAGTAGCTCTTGTTTTACATTGGCATCAAGCACCAAGATGAACTGCTGATGCCCTCCCTCGATAAACCCTATTGGAGTGTGGTATGTTTACAGCCTCAGTCCGCATAATGGAAAAGAGATTAATTTATCAAGCAAATGGACAAAATGTAAAACAATGCCTGTATTATTTTAACTCCTTTCACGCTCTGTGAAAACTCTGCGAGCTGCAAAGGGAGGGTCTTAAACTTTTGCACTTTATTGATCTCTCCCTGACAGCAGATGTTTTTCAAGCAAGATAAGGGTTAAGTCATCTTGCCTCTGCATTATCTGAAGAATAAACAATATTATCTAAAGAAAAGAAAAAAAAAATTTTATGTTCCTACTGCAAATAAAATAATCCAGTCATAACACTGCCCATCTTAAAACTTCTCTGCTCCTTCCAAATCATAGAGGGATTGAAAAAGAAACAAGTTTTAGATTTTGTAAAATGAAATTCATGGCTTGTTTAATGCTGTAAAAAACTTATCAGATTTATGCTTTAAGTCAGAGTTCAGAAAGAATAATGAACCTACCATGAGACACACTGTCCTCAAAAATAGTTTAATGTTTTACTTGTCCTAAAAACTGGCAAGGTGTCATCTCATTTTTCCATTCTGGTAGAAACAGACAGAGGATTAAAATAAGGCAAAAACCAATCTGAAGTAAAACAGATATGGTTCAGGGCTCAAACTGGAGACAGATCAGTTATCTTGTGGCTCCATGCTCGAAAGGCTGGTAAATAGAAGCATGTTAAACCACTGGTTCATGCAAGAACCTTGAACTTGAAAAAACTCTCTCAAAAAAATTTATGTTTCAGCCTTGTATTTTCCTTAGAATCTAATTTTTTCTATGCTTATCCTTTTAAGGCTTACGAAACCAAACAAGAAGTTAAAAGAAAATTTATAGGGCATCAAGGTAATCAATATCTTTCATGACCAGTTTATGTACACACACACACCCCCCCCTTCACCTCAACTGGGAAGGCTAAGCTCTTCACAGTTACTCAAATGGTTTGCAAGCACTAACATCCTGCTTACTGTTCGAGTCAGTTCAGATGCAGCACTGAATTTTATGATTAAATGTGCCAATTACAGAGGTTGCTGTAGCAACAGCTATGCTTTAAAACCGAAATGTTAGTTTCATTATAGACTCCCTTTTCATTTCCTGGTTGTAGCCAGTACCCATCTCATCACGACAAATGTTTGGAATATGCCCAGAAGACTGATTTAATTTTGGTAGTTTACATAGCATCCACTCAAGCATCCCTGAATTCTGTTCTTTGTTTTGAACACAGCGCAATATACCCCAGGTCTATGCATACCAACCTCATTTGTATTATATATTTTGATATGTTTTGTGCAAAGTCCAAATTTTAAGCTCAGTTTGTTTTATAGACCTAAATTCAAGCAGAAAGCTTGGAAAAATTTAGAAAAAGAAGAACCAAACAATTCTGAACCATTTTTTTCTTCTGATTGTAATGCTCGAGCTGTTTCAGAGACCTCTGAGAAAAATAAGATCCAAGCAGCTACTGCTTGGACTTCAAACCCTGCTGATTATCTCTGCTTCCAAATTCAGTGCTTTTGCTCCTTGACAGTCCCTTTGTATTATTGGCACTCATCTCATCAATGGCTCTCCTTTCCCTCCCAAATCACTGAAACGCAAACAACTGTCCTTGGTTTTCAGCTGCTAAGTCAAGCAGCTTGTTTAGGGTGACTAACAGAGAAGTGCCACATTTAGTTGAGTTTAGTAGCATTTAAAACTAGCAAAATCCCGACAAAGAAAACTGCAGCAACTTCCATCAGAACTTCCAAGTAAATGTTGGCACAGGCAGTCCACAGCATGCCAGCAGGATTTGGTTATAACTAATTGCCCTGTGTACATTTAGCTGTTCCCATTCTCTCTTTCCTCTCCCTTCCCTCTTCCCTCACTCTCCTACAAAAGTCTGCCAAATACTACAGCTTACTGGCTGCCAGGAAGGCACTGGCTCAGGCCAGTGAGTCTCAACCATCACAGCCAGCCCTGCAGGCTGCTGCAGCTACCAGGAGCATTGCAGGGCCAACAGAGGTTTGTCACCTACTAACAGCAAAAAGGCAATGCCTCCAGAATCCCAAGAACCAATCCAGCTCCGTATTTGAGCTCCTGAGACCTTTCTGCCAGTACCTCTGCTGCCAGTATTGGTGTTGTTAAGACCTGAGAAGAGGGAAAGTCAATGACATTCAACAAGTGTCCCCCGAGAAACATTAATGTCATTAATTCTTTGTCAATGAATGGAACATTAGGAAAAATCATCCCACCTATCTTAATTAATTTGCCAATCTATGTATTAAATTATTAATCATTCTCATTCCGAGTGGTTTGTTGTTTTGTTTTGTTTTATTTTTTTTTCGGACTGAACATTATTTTTAAAATGCTGCTGATAAAAATATTACATTGTGTTTCTTCAAGATGACTGGCTACAGCAAATCTATTAATAAATTCTTAATGAAGTGAGAGTTTTTTAATATGTCTTAATCTAAGCTGTGCTAACATTTCAGTGTGAGTGGAATTAATTCAGGAACTTCAGATATGGTTTTCATTTAAACAAGATTAAGTGAGTGATCCAAGATTCGTGCATCAACATAGTTTTCTACCTAAAAAGGAATTTTACAATATCAGATTTCACAATAACAGATTTCTATTTTATTGTTTATTTACCTTGAAGGAACAGAAGCTACCCACTAAAAAGATATATTCACATTTTTTGTCAGGGGCTTGAACACAATGTTCTCACTCTTCCATTTCCTTCCCCCGAACAATGCTCTAGACTTTGCTGATACACAGCTACGGCATTCACAAGCATAATAAAGTTATTTACAAAATTGTTGGAGGCAGAGAAAGTCTGGAGTACATGTCCCAGAACATATTGCCTTTAGAAACTCTAGTTATAAAGTCATTTCCTCTAGTTTAATCAGAGCCCTGAAATGTTTCAAATGGCACTGTATAAACAAAGCAAAATATTAAACAACCTCCTCCCTGTTTCTCTCAGCAAGTGAATAACTCTGTATTTCCCAAGGGAGAGAAGCTCCATAAGACCTGAAAGAAAACGAAGTTCAAAGATTACAGTAGGACCTTAAGAGAATAACAGCAATCAGGGTATTGCCACATTGCATTTCAGCTTCAATTAAAACCACCTTGAAAACAGAAAAAATAAGGCTTGTGGTTCATAGCTGAGTGCTTGCAAGTTAAAAATACTGCTGCAGCCCATTTTGACCTGTTCAGTGGAAATATTATGAGCAGAGTCTATTAATTCATATATCTGATCTGTTTTGAGAGAGAAAAAAACAGTTTCCTTTCTCCTTGTAAGATAGTTTTATCAGATGATAGAACAAATGTCAAGGGAAGAAAAGAAAACTCTACAGATAAATAGAAAGAGCCTTCCAAGAAAGCTCATGTGTAAAAATAGTCTCAGGAAAAAGCAAACGCCACAGGTTTTAGCTCTGTTCAGTGGATCCAGCCTGAAACACACAATCACATCAATTCAAAGAAAAGAAAAAAAAAAAAAAAAGAAACCAGCAACAAAAATGCTTAGGTCAGGTGTGACCCATAAGTTCTATTTTTATGCAACCAGGATGGTTCCAAAGACACTTTTCTCATTAAGGAAATCCTGAGTATGTTGCTTTCATATTCTTGGACATAATTCAAAGTGTCAAAAATAGAAGGGAAATGGCCACATGGTGCAGCATAGCTGACATTAATGTAGCCTCTTAATATTTGCTTTTTTAATTTTAAATTTATTTTTAAAAATATTTTTGTATTAAAGGAAAATCTGCCAGAAGATTACAAGGAAAATTATAAAGTAAAGTTATCCTATGCCTTATCCCTTGCCAAAATGTATCTCTTTTTTGTGGTTCTGAATAAATTTTCAATGTTGAAGTAGGAAAATAAAGGCAAAATATAAAACCACAGTTCCTTGCTATTTTTAGGATTCCCTACATTTCTTATGCATAACAGAGACAACTTTTAATTTTTTTATATTAAATGGAAATTAGGTCTCCTGTGACAGACAGGTAAATAAGCCAGTGCCAATAAAAAAAGCCCCAGGTTCAAGACCACTAATCTCAGGCAGAAAGATTTTATTCTCACCAAAAGTCAGTGAGGAAATTGCAGTACACATAAAAAATAAACAAGGCAGGGTGCAAGACCAGAACTTTCTAATGACATATAATTTTCACCCACAACTACTACCAGAATCGCTGACTATAATTATTATTACTCTGCATCTCCTCAAAGGTGAGCTGTATAGTTACTCTTTTACGTCCTACCTAAAGATCTGTAAATGTAATGCAAGTATTCTTACACTACCTTATTAAACGATATTTTCTCTTTGGGGGAATAGTAAATAGTCGCCTTCTGCAGTACTTCTGAAAAAATAAGTTATTTAATCTAGGATAATTATGATTTTTTTTCTTTGGGGAAAATATGCTAATTCCATAATCCAAGATGATCTGGATGGGATGAAGCACAGCAGTTTGTACAGTTTCATATACAGAGCTCAATATTATGAACCTACTTATGGAATTCCTTAGAGCAGCTGAAAGGACTCCATGGTAAAGATGTCCTATAATATTTCTTGTGTGGATTCATGGCTGTCCTAAGGAGACAGAGAAAGATGGTGCAGCCTCACCTCGAGAACTGTGGGCAGATTTAGGTGCCACAACATAAGAAAGATATAAAGCTGTTAGAGAACACCAAAGGAAGGCTAGAAGGATGGTAAAGGGTCTAGAAGGGACTCTAGAGGAGAAGCCATACAAGTCATAGCAGCCTACAGCTTCCTCACAAGAGGAAACAGAGGAGCAGGCACCAAACTCTTCTCTTTGGTGATCAGTGAATGAGGGAAAAACATGAAGCTGTGTCAGGGGAGGCTTAAGTTGGATATAAGGAGAAAGTTTTTTACCCAGAGGGTGCCAGGCACTGGAACAGGCTCCCCAGGGAAATGGTCACAGCACCAATCCTGACAGAGTTCAAGAAATGCTTGAAACACATTCAGGTACATGGTATGTTTTTTGGGGTGGTCTTGTGTGGGGCTGGGAGTTGGACACAACCTTGTGGATTCCTTCAAACTCAGGATATTCTATGATCCAATGATTCAGGCATGTATATTAAATAGTCACTTTTTCAAAGGGAAAAACTAAGAATGACTTTTTCTAAATGTGAGTCAGCACTCAAGAAACTGGAAGAGGAATCTGTGTTGAAGGCTCCTGGCTGAGACAGACCTGGAGAGCTAAGTAAATGTTCACTCATTTATGTAATTTAAAGAAAAATTAGCTGGGATTCTATAGAGAAAAGCTCTCCTCCCCTGCTCCATTTACCATTCACACCTGCAGAGGAACCAGTGACTCACACAGCTATTCCCTACATCACACAAAGCACCTCACAAAATCATTTAGCCCAGTGTTTTCTTTCTGCTTGCTAGAGAGAGGATAACGTATTTCAACATATTTGCACACATAAAAGGCCTTTTCTGTGCTATCATCTTCCCAAAAGCTTCTGTCCAGTGGCAGTTATGCTCTATGCCTGCACATTCACAAACAGGTTACAGAAAGCACCACTGCAGTGGTATTTAGCCAGATAAACATCTCTATATGGGTTTCAAGGAGACTTATTGTATGTATGGCAAATCTGTCTATGTCCTCTACAGGTATTTACTGGGCTCAGAGCAGCAACACGTTGGACGGATGTAAGCAGGGCTACGCTCCCAGTATTAATGAGCTGCCTTAGAAGTTATGCAGTAACGAGTGACTCACGGTGTTCACAGGTGGGATGCATCAAATTAAATGCAGAGCTTTACAGCTGAGCTTTTAGGACATGAGTTCTCAAGTAAAAGCTTAAAGGACAGCAATTGGCCCCCCAAAGTGTAATTTCTTTCCTTTCACTAGAAAGAGAATCTATTTTATAAAACCCTAAAATAAGTAAGATGAGCCCTGGAGTGATTGCAGTAACAATATGTGGGATTTTTGGAAGTTCCTATATTTTTATCAACTCATACTTGTCTTAGCACTTGCGGATGACCAGAGTGTGATGCTTAGCTGCCTCTGGATGCTGTTGTTTGAGCACTGGAGACAGAGTATCTTCATTAGCCTTGCTTGTTACCAGATGTAATTAGCCTAAGTGATTCAAAAAAAACCCCTACAAACATGGCCTTTAGGTCAGCAATTTCAGTTGCTACTTCAGAATCTCAGAAAAACCCAGTCACCTAAGAATTTCATAAATGTGGTCTTGAAGCCATTTTAAATCCTTCTGGTTACTGCCAGAATCAAATATTAACTTTTAATACAGTAACCTGAAATGGATGAGAGGAAGAAGTAGCTGCTTTTAGTAAAACACTAAACAAGGAGCCAATTTTTATTAATGTTTTGTCCATGAAAATTATGATAATGTTGAAATTATCTTCTGCCTGCCTCTGAGGATAATAAAAAGCACTACAGCAATTGCTGAGTACTTGAGATATTTTCTCTCTGAGATTTTTCATTTCACAGACACTTATGAATTACTACAGTTATTTCACAGCTTCAGTACCCATCCTCAACAGCATTACAGAAGGAATATAATTTTTAACCCCTCTGGTATCATGGTGGATGTGCTCTTAGAGGGAAGAGGATTCTAGGTATTCCTTCATATATTGGTATAAGGTTAATTTGACAGAGTTTGAGCAGCTGTTGGTAATCAGTAACACAGCACAACAGCAGAGGATGTCTTTCTCATCAGAAGTGGGCAAGTGTCAGACTCTAATACAGAAATAACAGGACAAAAATGTGTCTTCTCAAATTAACCTAGATGACCTAGTCCCAACTGCAGTCTTTTGATGAAATTCTCAGCTGGAATAAATGGTCAGGATCTACCACAACCTGTTTCTGTTTTTTGCCCTCAGCAGTGGGCTGGACCCTCACTTCTAGATTAATGGTTTATGTATAATCATATCTGTTGTGTGACTGAATCCTTCACCCAAAAGGAATATATAAATCTCACAGTATACCACTGCCACAAGGAGAAAATAAATTTGTCCCATAGCATCTCAAGTAGAATTGCAGCATCCCTGACTAAGATAAGGAGGGATCTCACAGCAGGGTAAGATACATAAAAAGAAGGAATATTGCAAGGATGAGATTTCTGATAAGGATTCACTTCTGATAGAGGAATGTATTGGAGCAAAACAGAAAGAAAGACTCACTCAGGTATTTACAGTAACGTCTTTCTAATCTGTGGTTAGGGAATCAGTGGTCAAGTACCTTCCTGCCAGCCTACATGATGCCTTTTGGTAGCTCTGAAATAAGGCACTGTCAGAGGTGAGGGAGGGGAAAGAGAGCTCTTCACGAGATCTGGTTAAAGGAAGACCCAAGATCATGCTCTAGCTCACGTGATGGAGCTTGCTTGTGGAGATATTATTTTTTTATCTTGGATATCAATGAAACAACACACATTCTGATTTAGAGGCCTCTTTAATGCTTGGTAGCTGGTTTCTAAGATGAATCCAATATTCAAGGAAACATACATTACAACACCATGGAATTTAAAGCTAGTAATCATTCCAAAATGATTAAATGTTTTTTTTCTTTCTTCTGTTGGGCTAGATTTACAGACTTTTTCCCTTAGCTTCACAACGTTGTTCCTGTTATCAGTAATGGAACAGATCTACAGTCAAATCTTTTTAACAAAGCCTTTTCTTAGTCAACCTTCTCTTAAATTTAGCATAGATGTGCTAAGGTAGTCATTTCTTTGGAAGTAAAACAAAAATATTCCTAAATCTTTATTTTCTCAAGAGCTCATGGTAATTATATTGAAGTTTTTATTTGGTAAGAAATAGTTATGGAAATTTGATAAGTTAGAGCACAATTTTATATCTTCATTTATCAAGCCCTGGCTACCATAAGTCCTGTTTCCACCATCTCAGAAATTCTGATTTCAGAGCTACAACTGGCCACAAAAAATGTCTGCAGAAACTGTTTGTGTATAACTGGTATGATGATATTTTTCTAAGAGATACTGGAATTTCACAGTTCTGTAAAAAGATAAAAGAAAGATATCCACAGAAGTCAGGGAAACTTTAGGCAATATACAAATGTGCTAAATGGGCCTCATTGTATAGGGCCAAAATAAGTATTTTTCACCTGCATTGTTTTGAAATATGTTTTACTTTAAAGTCATCAGGACAGAGATTACTAAATCATTAAAAGAATGAGAAGCTTAAAAATAACAAAACCTAAGAAAAAGGCAAGGAATACCTAAAGCAAACAGTAAAACTGATGGAGCAATTAAAGCTTTCCCCTTATGCCAAATTATAGGCCAAGTTGAGAGAATAAGATCTTGTTTTTAGTATGGAAAAATGGGTACCCTGGAGCCAGACAATGGATTTTAGTCAGTTAATTGGAGCAATTCCCATACAACATTTTTTATTTCCTGATATTTCTTTATGAGAATACTCTAGAACTAAAAATGTTCATACAGCATAACGAATTCAACTTTAGTAGGTATTGCCTGAGAATGGGCCCCTTGAGAAACATTTACTTCACATTTAAATGAAACTTGGGAGGACTTTTGTTCATTAAAAGCTCAATTAATTTAGAAAAATATGACATTTGTTTCAAAAGCACAACTACTTGCACTGGAATCAACAAGTTGACAATTACATACTTACACCTTCATCAATACAATAATACATTATATTTCAGTTTTCTAACAAGGGGTTATATTTTCAATAAACATGGAAAAAACATACTAAGTGTTATGAGAAAAACATTATTCTGGAGAAGATTAGTTAATAAGTAATTATCAAAGCTAATTTCTTCCCAAATATGAAATCCACATGTACTTCTAGTTTCAAAAAGACAGCTGATTTTTACCTAAGTCTGAAAATTTTGAAAGCAAGTGTCTTTTGATGGTGTAACATCTTTTCATATCAAAGGCCTGATGATTTCCTATTGCAAAAGACTGATTTCCCAAAACACTTCGTTAGAACTGGAGGTGTAGCAAATGTGAAGAATATTTAATCAAAGACCACAGAAAGGGGATAAGGGAGGAGGTACTCTTCCTCCTCATCATCCTCCTCTACACCAACATCACTTTCTGAGCCTCTCAAAAAAAGAACACAGCAAAATAAAGAGCAATTATTATATCAGCTATGCACCCTGGCTCAATCTCTATCACCAACCATTAACCAAAAAAAAATAACTGAGTAACAGACACAGAGAGGCAAAAATCAAAGTTCAGCCTCATTCTCTGCTGGTTCTCCTAACAGTGTGCATGTGTTAACCGCCTTTCTAGTAGTCTCATAAAAGAGCACACCAAATTGTATGCACTAAGGTAGACTCCATACCTAACTTAGTGCATTTAAATTACAGAAGCAGAGATATCTGTGTTGTCACTGGCTGGTGTTTCGTTCAACAGAAAGCTGAACACAAGGACATCTGCTGTCTAAAAACTGGCATCAGTCAGTGAACCTTGCAGACATGCAAAGACATGCAAATGACAGATAAGGCAAAGAGGGAGAAATTATGGTGGGAACTGGCACTACTTCATGGCACTGACATTACACATGCTAGGGTAAGAAGCAGCACTCAGCTGCAGCAGCCAAACAGATCCGTTTTTCTCCATTTGGATAAAGTCAAAATGACCACCAGGGGAAACAGGTGATGTGCCAAAACAGGGGGAGACAGAGGGGAGACAAGTTTGACATTTTTGCCTGCAGCCAGCCTCAGGCAGACAAGAAGCACAGCAAATTAGAGAGGGACATCCTGGGGCACAGCAACAGCAGATCCCAGGGATCAGCACCTCACCGTGGTGGTTGTCAATGTCCTGCGGAATTTGGCAGTCTTGGGCCAGTCACACAGTGTCACCTGCTGCTTCTTTTGTTATTCTTCACAGTATCTGGTCATACCAGATACAGTCAACATTAATACTGCTATTTCATAGGCATGACCAGAAGAAGGCTGTGTGCTCAGCAGGTGAGAATAATTCTTATGCTGAGTTCAAGTCAGATACCAAACCACAAAACAGTCTCCTTGCTTTGGAATAATGTGTCACTTTGGAAGAATCTATGTAATATGGCTCATTTCAAATGCGTGTCAACATCAAAATGATTATAGTCCAGCTTCCAAAATTAACTAGTGATTTTTCAAGTTTTATAATAAACCCAAGCTTTTTATCAATGACAGCCAACAGTAATTGGTTGAAAAAACAGATGCAGTGACTCTGGGAGAGTAAAACTGAAATGTTACTAAACAATGAAACTTCACATGTCATAATTTGAATAATTTAGTTCTGTGATAGAAGTCTAATGTAACAAGAGCAGGAAATTTTCTCTTTTTCTTCACACCCACTAGACTGGATGGCCAGTCTTGCTCTTTTTTTGAGCCCCTACTGACCTAAGCAGAGCGAGTTAATAAAAGAGGGAAGCATCTGCAGAAGATAAAAGTTGGTTTGTAGGGTGGTTTCAGGCCTAAGTGACTTATTTATCAGTGACTCAGCACATCTCTTCTTTGAGAAGGAATAATGCAGCAATTACAATGGATAATGGTGTGCTTTTTTTTTTTTTTTTTTTACATCCAGAAAAAAATTCCCGATTAAGATAATGGTCTGGTTTTAGCTGGGATGGAGCTAATTTTCTTTACAGTAGCTAGGCTGGGGCTGTGTTTTGGTGCTGTGCTGAAAACAGTGGTGATAACATAGGATTGTTTTCCTTACTGCTGAGCAGCATTTACAGAGTCAAGGCCTTTTCTGCCCCCTGCTCCACCCCACCACTGAGTGGACTGGGGGTGTACAAGGAGTTGGGAGGGGACACAGAACAGCTGAACCCAAATGACCAGAGGGATATTCCATACCACAGGGCATCATGGTCAGCATATAGCTGAGCATGGGGGGAATCTGGGGGAAGAAGAAGGAAGGGGGTGATGTTTGGAGCGATGGCCTCTGTCTTCCCAAATCACCCTTCCGTGTGATGGGACCATGTTGTCCTGAAGATGGCTGAACACCTGCCTGCCAGGCAAGCAATAAATTAATTCCTTGTTTTGATTTTTTTGCCCATGCAGCTTTTGCTTTTAAGTTCCCTTCACCTCAAGCCATGAGTTTTCTCACTTTCACCCCTTCAGTTCTCTCCCCCATTGCACTGGGTGAGAGTGAGTGGGCAGCTGTGTGGGATGACAGCTGGGGTTAAACAAGCAAGTAGGAAACAAAGTTACTGCTTACCTCCAAAGCTATAAAAAACATCTGCAAATTAATATTTACTGAAATGTTATTGAAATGTTCCTTGAAGATATTTTTAGATGGCTTATACTATCCCATTTAATCTGAAATGTATCATACTGCAGTCAAAAATACAAAAGGGCTAATATCACTAGCTTTCCTTAAGTTTTCTGATATCATATTTGCATTTCTGGGTAAGGGTGTGATAGGGTAGAAACATCCCATATAATTTTTAATATGTTATAGAAATATCATAGACAATGTAAAAATAAAAGTTACTCTGCATTTTGCTTTGCTTTGCCACATAATACTGAGGCTGTTTGAAGACAGAAGAGAATAGATGTATATAGATACTCCAACACAAGTCATTCCTTTCCCAAGTTAAAATGCAATGTCTTACTGTTAAGAATTATGGAGGCTATTAAACATGGATCATACATGCTTTTATCTTCTATGACCAAGTAAAACTATTCCCTTGGTACTCAGATACAGTATTTGGCCTTCCAATCCTAGATTTTATATAAGGGTTCCTTAAAAATCAATAAAAAATTCTGTTATATCATTTGCTTCAAGAGAAAAGCAAAAACAGGTGAATTTTTTAATTGGATAACACAGGTACAGGACAGTAAAATGAGAACTCAAAGAGACTTTCCTTCTACAGAACGGCAGGTAAGGAACTTGGTCTACATTTAAGCCACTTTGCACTATGGGTCAGGTAGTCAAGCAATAACTAAGTATGGCTAAGTATGTGAGCCTGTTTCTGCTGCCTTACCTCAGAAGGTGTTCAGATGAATTCACACAGTGGTACAAAAAGAACTGGAATATATTTAGGAATGTTTGAAATACTGATTAACAGATGAGCTTCTATGTTTAAAGGCTTAAGGGCCAAGGTCACTCCCCCCCCTGGGACAGTGGATGTGCCTGGTACTGCCATCACAGCCATCACCATGTCTAACCAACACTCTGCTGGTCTCCCGTGACTCCCAGTAACCAGGAGCTTGGCACCACCATGTGCAAAATCTGCTTGGAAAAAAAGTGTTAAAAAAGGCAGCAATAAACCCCCTATTGTCAGGGCTGTTATAAGTTAATTCTTCTCTTGAGTCTTGAAGACTGCAAAAATACCTGCAGGACAAAGAGATATATAGCAACAGATGTTTATTGCAGTGCTGGTTGCCCATTTCCAGCACTGGGTGCACCTCTGAATCATACAAAGAGCACACCCTGTTGTTTGAAAACTGCGCTTTTTGTACCCTTCGATATCAGTTGTTGAATATTCATTCACTGTCCGTTTGTTGCCTTAAAAGGTAATTTCCCTGCTTTGGAGGTGGGTGTTACCTTTTGGCTGGTTGTAACATATCTCCCCTGGGCTCGTACAGGGGGGGTCTTGCATCATCCCCACATTGCAAGGCATGGGACGTCTCTCTGTGTATCCACATGGCACAGAGGAATACATTTTTATTTATAATTTGTTCCCTGTTCCCGGCCGCAAAAGATTTCCTGGTGGTAGGTCCAGACAGGACCCTTCACCTTACAGACTCCACGGTACGCCTATAAGTCAGTAAATATACAGAAATAGTTCTTTTGTTAGTACCCTCTGTTCATTTTAATTTGCTTGGAATAAAACTGGGTTCCTCTACTTATCACAAGGGCAGAGACTATTACTATATGCAACCAACTCATTTAAATTTACCTTGGGCATATCAACTGTTGTGATTGCAATGTACACATGCCTCTGTTTTTTAATGCTCAGCAATTCAACACCAGAAATTCTGCTGTCAGGAGCAAGAAACTTCCAGCAGTGCTTCTGACCACACACCATGATCCCAAGCTGACCATTTGACCAGCACAGACAGAAAATTCACCCTAAAGAGCCAAATGATAGCTGGTGCTCTGAGCAAGACTCGGATGTTTTATATTCCCACCTGGCCTCTGACACCAGCTGCAGACATGCAGAACAAATTCCTGTTCACAGGGAACAAAATGACAAAGAGGAAAATGTAGTATTGGGAGGTGCCCATGTCCTCTATCACCATTCAAGAACAGCATTTCCTTGTGATAGGCTATACAAACATATAGGAAAAGAACACATCTTTTTCCTGAAAAACTTCTGACCTAAAAAGCTGAGACGAAGACAGGAAGAATAAAAAGACAAAGAGAGAGTTGAAGTGATTTACACAAGGAAGCAGTAACAGTGTTGTTCCCAACATATTTTAAGCTTGATGGTTTTGTTTTAGACCCAAGGAAACATTTGCATGCCCACAGTTTGCCCCCTTTTCTGGTTTAATGAATTCTGTTCCTGTGCATATATGCAGACTTTTCCGCATAAAACTTGTCCTTAACTAATTAGCTAAAACAATCCAGTAAGGTCAGGCAGGGATCAAAAACTTTTTTAGCTTACACTCTAAGATAGTATCAATAGCTTCCCACATTCATCATGTAGGTTTTAAGACTGTGGACAGATATTACTGGGGGATGAATTTATACTGTGAGCCAGACCTCTTTTTCCAACAAAAGGGGACTTTGGGTGAAGGGGTGAGGGCTGTTTACAAGTGTTAGTATCTGAATTGTAATGAATTGTATGCCTAAAGCTACCCCATATAGAAGGATTCAATTTTGGACAGAAGAGAATGCAGAGCTAAGCGTTCACGTGAGAAACAAATACATTAGTAAAACACGCTCAAAGCAGGCAGTGATTATATCTGTTTGCAGCCCAGGATTTCTTGCCCTGTTGTAGCTCATGGTGATCTTGCAGCTACTGTAGTGATGGAGATAATGTAGGCACATTCTAAACTAGACAATATGGGCACTTGTTGGCACTGTAAGCCCAGCAGCACAGAGCTCAGCATGAGCTAATCTCCTTAGCACCTACCCGGCTTCTCAGGTGGGTTTTACAGCCAACCCTGCTCCTTGCTCCAGCAGCACAGAGCTATCAGCAGCTGGGAAACTCTTCTAAAGCTGGCTTAGCTGTATCCCCTTGTACTGTTCTCTTTGCTTCTGAGAGGTAACTTGAGAAAAGCTTGATGGCAAGAGGTGTTCAGCAAAGCACTGTGAAATTCAGAAACCTTTCAGAAGCTCCAAATCAGCACTCAAATGCCTGGAGTGTTGCAAAAAAACCCCCAAGATAGAACCCCAATAAAATTGCTAGTGGGATTTTGTGGAATTTATTTAAATTGCAACAGTGTCAACCCCCCTGTCATGCAGGACAGACAACAGTAACCTGAAAGCAACAGAAGAGTTGAACCATCCAGACACAAGCCATGACATACTACAGAAAAGGCAAGGATTAAACCAATTAATCAATTATATAATGGGTTACTTTGCACAGACTACAGAAAAAGTAGACCAAAAGGGTTAAATTACTACATTTCCTTTTAAGTAATGATTGGTGATAGAACTGGGGAGGCAGGTATCCATACTTAGGCAAGCTTTCTAAGTAGGAGCTCATTAAGCCTTGCAAAAGAAATACAAGACTGATAATCTAACACAGTGAATTTCACAAGAATTCTGGATAAAAATCAAATTAGGGAAATCAGTGGTGAAAAAGGGATTGCAAGGAAAAACATTTTTTCAGGTTTTTTTTCACTGTTGTTGTGTTTTAACTGCAGAAGAACCAACACAGAACAGCAGGAGTTAAAAAAAGCCTATTAAGTGATCCCAACAAGTACCTCTGGCTCAGAGGACAACGTTGTATTGATGTACTGTATACCACTTTCTGTTTTAAGAGACAGTTTAAAAGAAGTTTTGCACAATATGCTTTAGGATCTACACTGAATTAGGATTGATTTCTTTAATGGTCACAGCCAAGTAAAAAAAAAATAGTGACTCAGACAAATGGAGGTCCACACAACCAGAATTACTCTTGACAATACCACTTGGGACCTGTAGAGTACTACAACTTGCAGGCAAAGCCAGTATTAGGTATCAATCTATTTTTATATGTTAAAATATAACTCAACTACTTAGGGCACCAGAATGCACTGTACCAGACATAGCCCCCTATGTGAGATTTGTAACCCTCTCAATTAAGTGAATTTACTGCATAAAAAACTTCTGAGAAGTCCCCACAAATAACCCATAAACCACAAAACTCAAATAGTATAGATCAAGATCATTCACTGTGAGACATTAATTTACAACAAGCATAATTAAGGAACAAACATTCAGTAAGGACAACTAATTTACTTCATCAGACCAGTCCCCCCAAAAACTAAACTATAATTCTGGAACACATTTTCCCATCCTATCCTAAGTCCCATTAAATATATAGGTTTTACAGGATAACAAGAAGATCAAAATATTCAAGAGCATGCAAGAACATGTTTATTTTTTAAATGAGGGAGGTAGAAGAGAGCTTCTCTTTTAAAAGAACAGGTAGAGAAAAAGAAAGCTGGACAAAGCTGAGTTTACCTTATTATGTTCTACAGTGGTTGCAGTCCTTTAGCATCATCTCCTCCATTTGGGAATTAAAAGGAAGAAAAAGCAAGCAAGCACATTTCTTTCAGGCTAGTGATGTTTGTTCATCATTTTAAAAGACTGCATAAGATAGGATCTGGCTTCTATAGATCTAAATAAGGGCCTTAAGAAATTTTATCCCAGAAACCTCATGGCAAATGGAAAACAAACAAACAAACAAACTTGTCAAAAGAAAAATGTTCCCTTAAAAAACATATCTGCCTAGGGATCTCCTTTCAGACAATGAAAGCTTTATCAGAATCACAGAGTATTCTGAGTTGGAAGGGATCCATCACTGTCTTTAGGAAAATTAGGAGCAAGTCTATCCTGTGTCAGGGAAACAGGACTCTGTACTACTCTGAGAACATACTGGAAGACCACAGTTAACACGCTTCCTTCAAATGAGATGACACAGAGCATGTTGGAAGGGTTGTAAGAACTATAGTGCAGGAAAGCACAGGAAGGATATGTAATAGAGAAGGGCATAAACAAAAGCTACACATAAAGGTGTTCACAATAGATATTTATACTAATCAGTAAAGGTTTCTCTACACCTGTGTTAGTCTGTTCACCTCGAAGGAGAAAAAAACAAAAAAACAAAAAAGAGCTGGTGATTAGACATTTAAATAAATTTACATTGAGTACTTCATCAACATGTCTTATAAGCAGCTACACATTTTTAATCTGATCCAATACATGCCTTACGTAGTTGTGATATTTCAAAAAGGTGCCAGAATTCAGTTAAAACACTGCAGAAGGACCAGAGGACCTGTGTCACCAACCATAAGTATAATGAAACCTTGTAGTTATTGAGGCATCTGTGTAAAACTTTACTTGACATATAGAGAAACTCTTAATGAATAATGGCCAGATGTTTTCATTTTCAGCTCATTAGAGGAGCTTTCCACACTAGAGCCTTGCTAATGATTTCTCAAGCCTGAGTGCTATTCTTGGATATTACATCAACAGCAGCCCTTCCATATATCATGGCTTCTATAGAATACTTTGTATCAAAACAAAAGAATTTTCACAGTGACTAGTCCTAGCACTATTATGCTATTTTCGATACTCAGCTTGAGATCAGTCAGAGAGTTTCATAGCAAACTATATATTACTTTCTAAAGAATGGTGTTTCTGCAGATCTCTGCAGGTGGACTTCTAAGCTTTTATACCTGGAGTTACTTATGAAAAATTGTCATCCCAAATTTTCAAGAATGGGTACTTACAGAAAAGATCTAACCATATTAACAGACCTAAATGCGCAGATCTAGGAACTATGTTGTTAATTCCTCAGACACAAGAAAAATTCTGCTCCTACAGGAGCAGACCATAGCACCAGCTAACACTGAGCCAACACTCCCTGCCCCTCTGATAGGAGGTTCGTGGTCTGTAACCCTGGATTACTCTCTGAAATACCTCTTCTTGCAACTAAAGCAAGTGAGGGAAAAACAAGCATTTGCAGTTGTGGCAACATTTTAATGGTTCAGCACCTTTTCCCTGGAAATTAGACAGTAGACACACTCATTTTATTGAGGCTGCTGCATGGCCATCTGAATGTAAAGGCTTTTTTACCACCTCAGACTTGGGTCTGGTATAAATGGTCGGTGTAGAAAATTTCTAGAACTACATTGAGGAAAATAAAAATTCTACAAAAAATCATATTCCAATAATGAAAGGAAACAATTGCTCCCTAACTACACATGTTGTTCTCATGAAAGAATAGTGAGGCTGTTTTCTGCTATTTCCTAGACAACAATCATATAAATAGAAATAAATCCCACTGAATTCCTGTGAAGTAGCCTTAAAAATAGATTAAACATAAATACAAACCATAGCATAAGTCACGCAGTGCAAAAACTTAAGGAATTTATAAGATATTCTCAGTACTTTTGGTAAGGTGCAGCCGGCAGCAGCTTGTACCACCTTAGCGACTTCAAGGGGTAGGAAGGGTTTTTCGTTTCCCTCAGACTCCTCCAAATATACTTGTTGCTGAGAGTGGGATTTGTTAACCTTATAACACTGATATTTAAAAAGTACAGATAGCTATTAACAAGGTGAGAAAAGCCTACAAATGGGTTTAACTGAAATACTTTGGAATACTTATGAGGTGTTTTTTTTGTTGTTGTTTTGTTTTTTTTTTTAAGAGCTAAATATGCGCTAGACAACTTTAATGAGGCAACACAAACAGAAACTAACTCATAAGACATTCACCCAGAGATAACATAATCCAATTTCTGTTTGGTTCAGAATTTAACTCACAGTAGCAAACACTTATCCTGTTTAATTAAAAGAAACATTTGTATAAGGAACATGAGGTTCTTGAATATGAATTTAAATATAGCAGTGTAAGAAAGCAGTTAAGATTACGAATGGACTATAATTACAAATTGAATTATCTGCAATCCCTACACTTCAGAAAAGTTCAGTAGCTGTAAAAATACAATAAGCTTGGGTGGTCAGATACTGAAACATAGGTCCAGAGGGCTGTGGGAACTCCATCTTTGCAGTCATTAAAGTCTGAGCTGGACAATCTTGTCTCACTGACCTTTTTGTGAGTAAGGAATGGACCAACTGGCCTTCAGAAGACCCTCCAAATCACATGATAACTATGATTCTGTGATTCTAGCAAAGAAAAGAGATAAATGAGGTACCTCTCTCAGCATATCACTGCCTTGGTATTTCTACCTAAATGGTCTACAGAACTGTTTTCTGAAATTCTGGTTTGTTTTTCCCTTAGAAATGGACTCTGTCTGCTGAAACGATCACTGGACTCTCTTTAGTATGCTTATCTGATCCTGTGATGTGTATCTACTTACTGCTGCCTCCTAACCTAACTGAGTAGGTAAGCTACCAAACCATCACCATCAAGAATGAGGAAGACTAATACAAAAAGATTCAGAGACTCTCACAAAACCACACAAGAAATTTTGGGAAGATCTAGGAATTTCACACATGCTCCCTAAATCTTGTGTTAACCTTAAACTTTAGGATGCTCTTTTTTCTTCATATTGAAGGAGGTGGACATAATTTTGCAAAGGTAAAGCAACTTCTGAAAAACCACAGCTCTCTCAAATTACCCAAGAAGATGTAATTTGCTGGCAGATTCTTGCAGGTGACAGTGTGTGACTGCCATGACCACGTCATAGGCCTAGAAAATGAAGGTAGGAATAGAAGTAATGCATAAGCAAAGAGAAGAAATACCACTGACACTGCAAATATGGCAAGTCCCCATCCTATATTTTTATAAAATCAATTTTTAGAGTGTAGTCTTATTTTAAGCTTTGTATGTTGAATCAGCCAACCAGTTAAGGGTGCCCATAGGCTGAGTGTAACAGTTTTAAAACAGAAGCCATGGGTTTTGATTCTGCCTTTCAAAGGATGGCTGGCTCAGCCAAATGCACATCTAGCCCCGTGGACAAGGCCACATCCCTTTCACTACACAAGATAATGTGAAAAGCTCTTCAATGTACAACACAATAAGCTTCTAGCTGCTAACTAGCAATGAAAAATGTTTTGAGTGCAGTATCCTCACCCTCTGATTCCCACAATAAATTAAAAAATGGATATGGTTGCACTGTATGTGTGTGGAGAGAAAGTTCAAAATCAGCAAAGTGTGACTGTATTGTAAAGTTAAATTTGTAGGTAGTTCTCATTTAAAGTTTTATGGGCTTGCAAAGATTGGATAATATGTCAGAACAGTTAGGAGGGGATTGGGAATCCTATTTGCAGTTCTCCAGCAAGCTCACTTCTCAGGCTGATCTGCTAATAAAGGCAACCCCTGGACCATAGAAAGAATTACTGAAGCAGAGCAAGGTGTAATGGCCAGATGCAGTATTAATACCAATTGTGAATTACATATTATTTAGGCCAAGCAGTGATATAAAAAAGGATATTTCCAGTGCTGGCTAAATGAGGAGAGAGAGGAGAAAATTACTGACTTTAATCATGTTTTGGTATGCTTGGTTTGTCTATGAATAACAGGAAAAAAATATACATTTCTCACTTAAACATACTGGTATGAAAAAGGCAGACCAACATCTCAATAAATATCAGGGTGATACATCAAAGACTAGTGAAAAAAAAGAAAGATGATGTACTACTAGGAATTCAGTTAAAGCAAGACAGAAACAAAGAATGGTGGGAATTGGAATCAGGAAAATGAGGGCAAAGCTTAAAGCTGTATTATCATTTAAATACATGTAGCATCTGTAAATGCTATGTACCCAGTATGTGTGATGTTAAGGTTAGTCATTAGAGGCTTGTAATGAATCCTTTGGCATTTATAGAGAGACCTGGCCTGTCCAGCCTGTGGATGGAGACAAAGAAAACATCATAAACCAAGTCAATTCACCTTAGTGTACTATACTCTAGTATTTCACTTCACCCAGGAAATATAAGGCTCCCCTAAAGAGTATGGTCTTGGTCCTATGTGTAAAGTCTTATTAGTAAAGTCATAAGACTCTGCCTGTGTACAAACAGGAATTTGCACCAGACTTTTATGAAAAAATATTTTCAGCTCTAAGCAAGCAAGATAGCAGAATCTATATGGGATAAAGATTTGAAACAGTGCACCAAGTACCAAAGCTATAAAATCCTAGTTAATATACATGAGAAAATAATTAGTATGCATTGAAGACTTGGGAAGAAAGCAGATGCACTAACATTTTTGCTGTAGATAAACGCAGTGTAGCTACTGCTGAATGTAAAATACAGAAGACAAGTTGTTTTTTTCTTCCTACTCTTTGCCATACTTGATGACCTTGCAGCAGTTTGTGTGGTAATTAAGTAGCAAACTCATGGAAATGAATGTTTTACCTAGTCTATTTAATCTCGTTTCCAGGATGTGACTGTATGGGATGGAATCAAGTATCCCTGTGTTATCCCTGTTGTCTGAAAGATATTGTTGCTATATGCTGAGAAAAGATGCAGACACAATAATTCTCCACATTTAGGATATGAAAAAATTGTGTGAAGGATGTGAAGAGGTTCTGTACTAAAGACAAGTAACTAACTCTGGCAAGTCTTCATCATTGTTACAAAAGGCAATAATTGTAATAAAATGTAATAATAATAATGATAATGATAATAATAATTTTCTTTGCTCTTCCTGATTTCCTTGCTTTTACTCCATTGTTCATGTGGTTTATTAGCACTATTTTGAGGGTAGTTCAAGATCCAACAGACTTCAAGCCTTTTGAAAGAAAAGTGGATAAATCACTCTTGCACCATAAAAACCTATGCAGAAGACAATTTCCTTTACCTTTCCCAGAAAATTAATGTGCAGACTACACCAGGAATAGATATTCTGAGAAGCTGCTAATATCTTGGTATTTTAGCTTACTATAGATACTCACAATAAATGGGGTCAAATATAATCTTTCCAATTTCTCTTGACTATAACTATTGTACCTATAACTAAAAAGTGGTTAAGCCATAACAGTCCTCTCCTCATCAGACACTTACAGTAGGATTTGGCTTGTTTCAAGATTGGAAGTGCAAGAAATTCCTTTCATGCCATTTAATTTTAAAAGTAGATATTTTAAAAGTAGATATAGATCTGAAGATACAGCCTATGGCACACTGAAATACTCAGGAACTCTTTAAGGTTGGCTCTTCTGATACACAGCATAAAATGGAATAAAGGTTTGGTCTATTCTTTGACATTGTTGAAGAGACACTGAAGAGAAAGCAAGTTTAGGGCCCGACCGTAGCTTACAGTGACAATTAAGGTGATTGATTTTATATTGTTTGCAAGTGCTCATGTTTGAAACCCAAATTAAGTCTTGAAGTGAGGAGCTTTCAGCAACTCTCTTCTTGTTTGATGAGGCTTTCCAGCATCTAGCACACCAAGAGCTCAGCGATCCCCATGCACGACAGATGGATGGCAGCGCACCAGAAGAAAGGTACAAGCCAGGAGAGACAAAGGGCTTTTGTGCAGAGAAAAGAAAGTGATAAAATGCGATTCCCTGACACCTAGTATAAATTTGACCATCTCTCTAATTTCTTAGCAGCCCTGTCAAGGGGAGCAGCACTGGAGTCTCAATAGAGGATATTGCCCAGTCTTCCTGTGAAAAGCTTTGCCAGTGCCACCCACAGTCCCACTGAAAACCAGCTCTGAAATGCAATCGCACCCTTTTCTCTGCAATAGTCCAAACCTCCCTTCTCTCCTTGTCATTAAGTGAACATTACAAGACCATTCTGCACTTTCTATTGTTGCCAGAAGTGCATTTCTGCTACTGAGTTATACAGCAGAAGAGGTACAAGTAGCCACATGTTCATCAACCACCTTAATTTACACTTCCTCCAAAAATAACACATATCTGAAACCTCATCAGTTTCTAAAACAAATGGCACATCACTTCTGACTTATATCAAAACTGAAGTAAAGCACAGCAGGACTTATCAATTTTCAGCAAAGACTAAATAGCACAGTGAGAGATTTCTAATGACTGTTTAAAGGGTTTTTTTAAATATGCATATGATGCCTTTAACTATAATTTTTCATCATGAGCAACTAAAGGCAACCACAGTTGTCAAAATCAGAGAACAAAGAATATCCTTGCAATTTTTAATGCTTTGTAATAAATTTGATACTAGCACACAGCATATTAAAGCTATCTTATCTTACCGACATTTTGAGACACTTTATGCCATGCAAGAGTTGAAATCCAGTGTAACTCTTTTTGTCCCTTCAAGTATCAGGACAAATTTGTCCTGCTGCTCTGAGATACAAAGAATTTTCGAATTCCTTGAAATAAAAGTGAAAAAAAAAGGGGGGGGGGGGGTTGGAAAGAGCTATCTCACAGTCTTTGTGCATACCTTGCGAAGAGGAATCTGCAATTTTGATTCAAGTTGCTGCCTCTCAGAATCAGATGCAACTGGAAGTTCAGTAGCTCTTGCAAACATTATCTATTTGTGCATTTGCTCTTTGAAAACAAAACAAAACACAAACTTACCTCAAAATATCAAAGGAACAAAAAGATAAAGAACAATTATGTTTAAAAACAGTGTCTTAGCAAATAGTGTCCATTCCTCATTGTCTGCACTTTGACATGGGATGTCTCTGTTTTCCTTTGGATTTAAGCTTACCTTTAGACTCTTCAAACACTGAGGGAGAAGGCTGAGAAAAATTAATTTCTGCCTGTTGGAGGATGTTCCAACCAGACTCAGTCACAGGGACAAAGGATACCCCTTCTGATGTCACTCACATCTTTCCCAGGATCCTGTGCTGGTCTCCCAAAAAGGACGTTTTTTTCTTCAACTATACTCCTGAGCACTGCTACTCCAAGGCACAACCCATTTGATACAATTCAGATTAGCATTTAAGGTTACAGTAATTTTAGGCTTACATCCGTATTTGTGAAGTGTCCTTCTAAGATGGAGGGCAAAATTCCCATCTAGCATCTAACTGTTTCAAGCCCAAATTTATTTTTTTTAGGCCATACTCTACAGGCAGCCATGAAAGACAAGGTGGGAGGACACAGGCATGTATGTGCCTCTATTTGTACACACAGACTAGATGTAACCTGCCCTATCTGAGGTGTTCTCCTAAATTAAAGATTGTAATTTTGTTCTATGCAATTATGTTCATAGAAGAAAAGGCTAGGAAATAGATATGGTTCATTTGGGCCAGAGAGAAAATATTCCTCACTTTGGTCCAGGATTGTGTAACCAATTTACATCGATTGTGCAACTTATACTTCACAGATGTTAGCTGCTCCAAAACCCCCAAAATAAAAAGAAATCTTTTCATTGACTTTAGTGGCTTTGAATCCAGCTCATACTCAACAGTGCAATCTGTATTTTCCTTTCAGATCAATAAAACACAGAGCAAAATATTCACCATGTAGTGTAATCCATCCTGCTCCAGCCCTGTAGCAGACAAATGAGATGTCCTTTATTGAAGCTCACAATGAATAAATGAGACTTTCTGCAAGTTTTATATGTTCATCAATGTTCATTACTTCTCAATTGATTTTCTAAGGTCTGAGATATTCCTCTACCTGCATTTAATATATGCCCTTAGTTTAGGTTTTTCAACTGCAATTGAAAGTCACCTGGCTCTGACTCTAGGCTGAAAGTTCCCTATTTTTTTATGACCAGAAGATGAAATAGTACTGCTTGCACCCTCCACTGAAGAGTGGATACCTTGTAACTCATGAAAGTTTTATAGGCAAATGAATGAGTTTACTGAATTGAACATCTCTAGCAATGAAAAATTTCAAATTAATAGTACAGAATATTCACAGAAAACAAAACTTGAATCTAGCGTTTATGGTTTCATTTTAGAAACTCCTTTCTATTAATTTTAATTAATTAATAGAATCAGAGAAAATAATGACACTATGAGTCACACAGATAATTTATCTTGAAATTCCAAAGCAAACATTCAGAATGACTGTCTGACTTGCCCTTTTCAGACCAGCATTTAGTTGCAAGAACTATTAACTAATTATTTTGAAATATAAACTAGTTTCCACATTTTCATCCACTGCACAGTTTGTTGAGGCTACTGATGCAATAGAATGACAGTAAGAAAAATTACAGATTTCCATAAGAAGTGTGTGAAACTTTTGGGAGAGTATGTAGTGGCCTGTTAGGTCAGACTGTATAAGAAAAGCTGACTCTTGTTTCAGACTGACTAATTTTTGCTTTTTAACATTTTCCAGGGCTTCTGTTTCATCTGTCCTGGAAAGTAGATATTAATTGGGTCTGGCAACAGCAGCAATGAAGGAATATCTGTTCTCTCAAAGTAACACAGAGGCTGAGGGTGTGACAATGTGCTGCATTGGCTGCAGCAATTCACCTGGGGCCAGCTCTCCCCTGACTCTTGCTGGTGCTCACCCCTCCTACTCTGCTGCTGAAACAGTCTGGGCTGAGAAGACTCAGTTCCCAATTGCTTCACTGTGTAGTGGATTACTGAAATTACTCAAATTTGTCATGCAGTTCTGGAAAAAATATTGTACTGGAGAAGTAGAGGCTGTGGACATGGGTATGGTGAGCAGGAACAAGAAGCCAAAGGAAAATATGTCATTATACTCTTGAAAACAAAATCTGCCTCAAGAAATGAAGGAAGACCAGGGGCCCACTTTGCATATTTTCTCTTTTAGGCTGAAAGGAATTTTTCCCTCCAGATGGTAACTAATTTATACCAAGTAAATGTCAATAAAGGTAGCTAAAACACTTTTTGGAGCAGTCATTCCTCACACAAGTCGGCCTTTTCATCCAGCGCTGCCCTACTTAGAGACCAAATCTCACTGCCATCTTAATTATGAATTTGCCTAAAAACTACAGAGTATAGAGGGACTGGAAATTTTCCGAGGCTCACTTTTGGTGGTGGTTCGGTGTTAGCACAACAGAGTCTCAGTCTCAGCTAGAATGCCTAGCTTTGATGAATACACAAGTAACTATAAAAATATTAATTTCAGTAATAATAGTGCCCTTATCCTGATTGACCTCAATCCAGGAAATACAAGTCCCAGAGATACCAGAGGAAAATTTAAACACTCTTTTTCAAACAGTGCTGTTTTTTGTCCTGAAAATAGATTCACATAGATACTAAAAATACATTCAGTGTAAGGCTGTGGCATAATGGTCAACAGTTTCTAACATTGCTTTGTGAATAATTTTAGCTATGCTGCTGACTCCTAAAAGTCAAGTTAATTAATTTTAATTTTACTTCATTTTGCTTGGAAAGATTTTTCAGTATAGGGTTTGGGGGTTTTCTTTTTGTTTTTCTTTTTTTTTATTATTGTTTTTTAAGCATTGCTGTTTCAGGTTTTGCTGGCAAATAGTGCTGAACTCATTCAGTCTGTTTGCCAGAGTTAAGGTCACTGCAGCTTTAGTTTTACAAAGAACACCATTTCTCTGTTTCTCTGTTAATCTTGGCCTGAAAAGACCACACAGTACCCTTCCCAACTGAACAGTTTAGCCTTTGTTCCTTTGTTTGGGTTATACTATTAATCTGCTAGGTCGATAGCAAAAACGTGTGAACTGCTAGTGTAGCAAATGATTGACAGGCAATTAGCAGCTTCTAGAGAACCCTGCTTTGAATTCCTCAGATATGTGACTGTGTTGGGAGGCAGAGGCTGCTGATCTGACTTTTTTGTAAACTTTTGCTGCAGTACTAAAAATGGGATCTTTGAAAGTACTAGTGTAACTATTCTCAGGAGCTTCAGCCACATGAGACCCACAGAACTGAATCAGAGGTGTGAAGAGCTTAACTGTAAGCAAACAATTAACCTGTATCTATTCAGATTTCTCATAAAACAAGGTTTGCAAAGCAGCAATAGTTTTAAACTTTGCAGGAAGAGCAAGCAGAATTCCTTATTAAAATACAAATTTGAGAAAACATTCTTCTCCAATTGCCATTTTGAGGGAAAAGGTGTGTAGCCCACGAATAGTGAAATTTTTACAGTTACAAGTTTACATTTACTAGTACTCCTTTTTTCTCACTCTTTCTAAGTTCTTATTAAGATGACCAGCTACTCTGTCTTCTGTTAAGCTCTGTTAAAAAGCAATAGTGTGAACAACATTCCTGAACGGTGTTCCTATAATCTCCACTGATTCATATTCTGGTTTTTCTTAAGTCCATAAGTTGAAAACATGTACATGTGTTCGACAATATTCCATTTCTATGTATGTAGAGTAAGTCTAAGATAGGAGAGTTACATATCCTTCCCTGCTACGTTATATTTTATTTCCTCAGAAGACTTTTTCCTGGGTAAAAAGCTTCATCAACTTCATCAGCTTCCCACATCTGCTGCAAAGACTTCTTTTGTACAGGCACAGAACAGCCAAACTCTTGGGGGTTTAGCTTTTGTCCAAATCACAAGCTGCAAAGAGCATCAAATCCACTTTGCCAGGATGAAGGGATGAGCTGAAGTATTTGCATCTCCAATTCCCAGGAGAACTGGCATTTTAAAACCTGAGGCCTAAACCACCATGTTGTCACACTCTCACAGCTTTAAAAACAGCCATCAAAATAAGAGTGCTAAAATTACAAGATGTTTGGTAGGGAGTATAATGGCATTGCACTTTCGTCAGGTAAGGGTTGTTTTCAAACAAATGGAGCACAATCTGTTCACACTTATGCTTCTCAGAATATCTCTGCCTGTTCCTTTTGCAAGTTGCATGATATTTTATGTCAAAATGTCCATGTGTTAAAAGATTCAGAGTAATTCAATAGTGTTTCTTTTAAACCAACATCTGCAAAGCTTTTCAGATGTTCCACAGTGAAAATAATTTTCTCCAGCTAAAACTTTCTATTTCGTTATATGAATCCCTTTTGGCTTCCCCCCAAGCAAATTTTATTGATGTAATAATTTAAGTTGTTTCCAATTAGGCCTTAGAAATTAGGTATTCTAAACATTTCCGTTAGAAATTCCTGATATTAGTTTAGCAACTACTTTGTTATACAGCTTTACAGTAAGCACACTTACTTCAAAAGATAACCAGGGCAAATTCTGAAATAAATGTTCCTTTTCTTGTAGCATCAAGGGAAGAAATGGGAGCAGATAGAAACAAAAAGAGTGTGTGTTTAGGAAAGATAGGCATTATTTTTCAGTTCCTATTAATTTCACTTTTTTCAGACATTTTCATTACAGAGCTATCTGCTCACAGTGCTGAAATTAGTTCCCCATCAGTCCTGTTATTCCAAGATAAGTATAAAGTTCAGCCTTGCCCTCCCATTCTTGTAACTTCCAACTGGCTCAAAAGTTCTAGCTTTCTTTTTCCTATTGATGTGAAAAATAGATAAGCAGTGGAAAGGGAAAAAAAGAAACCAAAACCCAAAAAAGACGTTCCAGCTAAGAAATGATTTCAAAATAGTTGAAGCTTCACAACCTGAATACATTTAAGTATTTTAAATAACTCTAATATTATTAAATTTCCTGATAAAAAAAACATGACTTGTTCTCAGGGAAAAGAATTTAAGTTTTTGCCTCTGGTGACAGCAACTTGGAGACAAAGGTAAATATTTTAGACCCACAGCAGCTCTGAGTCAGAAAATATTCCTGTTATTTAGGAGGTCATTTATGAATCCATTCATCATTGTTATATACCAAGGCTTCTCGGCTACTGCAGAAATTCTTTTGTACCCCACCGTACTGCTATGATTTATCTCAGTTACAGCTACTTTCATATTCACACCAAGACACAGCTGTCTGCATCTCATCTTGATCTGTGGCAGGACTGAGGAGCATCCCAAATGCCTCTGTGCCCTGCCCAGCTTCAGTGCCATTGCACAGTGGCCCACATCTGCCTTCAGGACAGGGTTTAGTTATGATGCACAGTACAATACAGAGAGATACTCAGAAGGTGCATAGTGACCAAAGGCACCTACAAGGGTAAAAGCATCACTGGAAGTGGACATTCAGTGGGAATGAGCTCAGGGTTTGGGCTCACAAAAGCCTCCAACGTTGCTTTGCAGTCCAGCATCTCTCGGGGAATTGAAACAGTACAGATCATTTATGTGTCCTGTGGTATTAATCACCCTTGAAGCTTGGCCCTGGGAATGTTTCTTCTGCAAGCAGGAAGGTCATTTACTTCTCCCAGGTGTCTCTCACCTTGACCTGAGACAGTGGGCTCCCTGTTTAATGTTCACTTGTATTGTCCCTCTGTCCATTTTACTCTGAACTCCAAAGCCTTATCCATGTCAAGCATGCTTGGTTGATCGCAGGGAAGGGCAGTCTCCTTTCAGTAGAGGATTAGATCCCCTCCAAAGTGCAAAAGGTAAGCAGGCAACTCCTCTCCCTGCTGCCCTGTTGTACAGGCTCTCCAGAGTGACATAAAATACATGGTACTAAAACAGTAACCATGGTAAGATACACAAACCAGTTCAGCTGCCTGTCCCAGCGCTCACACTCCAGGTTTTTAAATCATGTCGCTACTCAGCATCTGTGACAGGAAGGTGCTGAATTATTACATTTGCTCTCATAGGAGAGAGGGTGAGGAGGCTGCAAGGCAGAGAATCTGCAGTGCAGGCAGGAACCAAACCCAGCTCAGATACCACTCCTGAGACATGGAAGTAACCATTCCTTTTGTCCTGGGTTGTGCTGCTTCCACCAAGATGAGCCCACCGCAAACGTGTCCACCAGTCTAACTCTTTCCATTTAGATATTTTCTTGTAGTGGCAGGCCTAATACATCCATTCATTTATCAAATCTTATAACTCACTAATGTCAGGACACATCTGAAGTGCTGTGTCCAGTTCTGGGCTCCTCAGGACAAGAAGGACGTGGTCCATTGGAGGGTGACAAAGATTATTAAGGGACTGGAGCATCTCTCTTACGAGGAAAGGCTGAGGGAGTTGGGCCTGTTCAGCCTTGAGAAGAGACAACTGAGAGGTCATATAGAAGTATTTGAAGGGGGAGTGTCAGAGGATGGACCAGGCTCTGCTCAGTGGTGCCAAGCAACAGGACAAGAGGCAATGGGCAGCAAGTGATGCCCAGGAAGTTCCATCTGAACATGAGGAAGAACTTCTTTGCTGTGCAGTGACCGAGCACTGGAACAGATTGCCCAGAGAGGGTGTGAAGTCTCCCTCACTGGAGATATTCCAGAGCCATCCAGATGCAATCGTGTGAGGAATGTGCTCTGGGATGACCCTGCTTAAGCAGGGAGTTTGGACCAGATGACCCACTGTGGTCCTTTCCAACCTGACCCATTCTGTGATTCTGTGTAATTCTGAAATAGTACGATATGGGTCTGAAAAAAAAAAAAAAAACCAACCAAAGAAAATGGAGTGAAAAAGGAAAGCAGGAGCAAAATAAGCAATAGCTTTTGTGATTGTTATTGTAGTTCAGTACTTAGTTGAATACTGGTATTTCACTCACTTTCAATGTATATATCCCTCACAGAAATGCCGAAGTTTCAATATACCAATCAAACCAGTCACTCTAAGAGTGGGCAGTGGCCTACTGGATTGTAGAACCCATTGGTTTATTGTGGGGGAATTATGTACAAAACATGCTCTTCATGAGACACTGAACTAATGTTGTTCACCTAGTTCTCTGCATCCAGTGGTTCTCCTCACAAATCAAAGAACTTGGTGTAAGTATTAACTGAACAAAAAAAAAATCACAAATCTCAGCCTTTCTGTAGGTTGCAGTGCTTGTTGCATCAAATTCCAGACAAACACTCAGCTTTCTGGATGCCTGGAAGATTTAAAGTCCTCTTCAAACCTATTGTCTGATAGAAAAGCCCACTGCTTTCCGCGAAGAGAGTGCCAAGAAGTCTCTAAAACAACAGAAAGGTACAGAAAAAAGCAACTCCCTCTCCACAGACAAACCCCCCAAAATATCAACAAGACTTTGTAAAGTCCCAAAAAGTCTTACTTTGGCTATGTTTGCCCAAGTTTTGTATGCTGGAGTTTTCATCATCACTTGCAGACCACTTGCAGACCCAGTGCTCTGTGCCTTGTTCCTGTTTAACCTGCATTTCAGTAGGAACAAACTTGGGCTTGTACACCATCTTTCACACATTTTCCTCTTGCTTACAACATGCCATGCATCCAGAAACGCTTCATCTGGTTCAGCAGCAGAGTGCAGACCTACTTGTGTGGTGGATACCAAGCACATTGTGAGATGCCAAGATTGCTGAGACATCTTTGGTGCACTGAGGGTTTGCCAGGGCTCGTCTGGCCAGTGCTCCTATCATTCTGTGTGTTTGGATAGACAAGGTTTGAGCAAGGCACCCTCACCCTATGCTTCGTTCCTTCCCTTGAAGCCAGTGGGCCCCTCTGACTTTATGCCAACTGCAGGAACACAGATGACCTAAAATCTGGGCATTAAGGCAAGGTCAAACCCTTGGGTGTTGTACACTCTAAAGCCAAAACTACAAGAATTTAATGCAGATGCCAAGAAATAAGCCTTCCATCACCTCCAGCTTGCTCCCTCACTTTCAGTGACTGTGGATTCATAGTTCCCTATGAATGTCCTCCCTCAATGCACTTACATTTCAAAAGAAAACAAAGCTTCAGACACCTCCCATCCTTATCCACCCCCATGATGCTTGCTTCCTGCTCTGAATTCCTTTTCCATCACTTGATTTCCACTCTGTGTACCCCACCCTTGTTCCTGTATTCGCTCAGCACTTGCTCACTGCATCAGTCTACTGAAGCCAACCAAGGATTTTGCTTCCCCTTCTCCTATTGCTTTCTGCTGGCAGCCTCAGGCTGCTGCCTGCCTACTTCAGAGGTATCCAGCCATGCAGGCGATGACAGTGCATCAGTAGAAAAAACACAGTATCCTGTCTTTAGTATTTTAAACATGCTTTTCCATTTTTGTAACATCACATTTCAGATTCAAAAATAGCACCTTTTTTTTTTTTTCAGGATGAGAAGTAGCCCAGCTTGCAGAATCGAAATAGAAAAAATGTATTAATTATTGGAAATGTGAAAAAGAAACCTGTATAAAATTAATAAAGTCCCCCACTGGAACAAGGTGCTCAGTATAGAGGTCCATTTCAACACATGGTCTTGGTTTTTACATTAAAAACATTATGGGTTTCTGTTGTTACAATACTTACATTTTTGTAAAGGTAGAGTGGGCTCTGTGACACCCAGAAACCTGCCCTGTGCTACTGCTTTATGGCCAGGTGAGATGCAGGATCTTGCCAATGAAACCCCTCCATCTCTCCCTCTCTTCCCCCTGTGTATTTTGATAAGACTTCTTTAGCATGGAAAAACTGAATACCAGGCATATTCATTAGTCTAAGTAGACTGCTCCTTCTCAGCCTGCCCAACAGGAAACCACACCATTAGCTGCATACATCTACTCAGAGCAAAACAGGCACATTTTGTTAGTGTAACAATTTTTTTTTTTTATTTCAGTTACTTTTTCACATAAAACTTTATGTAAGCTACAAAAATCATGAAATGTAGAAATGGTAATAAAACTGCAAACTTAAAAGTTTAGATAAAAAAACATCCATCTTTCCCTGCTAACAATGACCATTTAAAACGAACCATATTGTGATGGATTCATTTAATAAACATACCGTACACTTCTCAAAAATAAATAAAGAACAACATCAGAAAAACCAATACTGTCAACAACATGAAGCATTTAGTAATTTTTTTTTCCTTGAAAGACATAAATGAAATTTCTAGGCACAGTTTTAGGCATTATAGAGGACACAGAGGCAATAGGTTAGTGTGCACTGCGCTGTACAAAAATACAGTCTGAATAAATTACATTGCTAGCCATAAGATTAGACTTCACTTACCAATCAGTTCATTGCATGTTTAATAATATACAGTTACATGCTAATCCATATATATCATTTATATTTCAAACACATAGGTCTCTCTATATTTGTTTTTTAAATTTACAAAAGCTAAATGAAGTTGTGCAAGAAATCCAGAAGAGGTGCTAGGTATTTGTCAGCACCGGACGGAATACTTTAAGCTTAAAAAATACAAATAACTAGCCCTGCTTGCAACTTTGCTATATATATATTTATTCATATATTTTTGGAAGAAAAAAAAACCGGATTTGTTGTGGGAAAGAATCATTATGCCAGTGAGATAAAGTCCAACAACTGAAATAATGGTGACATGACACAAGCACAACACACAAAATTATTAATTTGTCATACGTACACTCAAGACACAGATTTGCATCTCTTCGTGGCTAAAAAAAAAAATCAGAATAAAGTTGTATTTCCTTTTAGTTCAGTGCTGAGAAACAGAATGCTTGCCAAAATTTGCAATGGTAAAGGGGAAAAAAAAAGACACTGCAGTAGCAAACCTAAGCTAAACATAGGTACCTATGTCCACTTACTAGACACCCAAACACAAAGGGCCTGAGGAGTTTGAGAGGTGTGTCCTGATTGCATCATCTTCAAGAGGAAGAGCAGATGTTGAAACTGAAAATCAAACTTCTTACTCAAATAAGAATAAAGAACTTTGTCTTTAGGCATTCATGTTTGTAAACTGCTTTGCCTGAACACCTTTCCCATTGACAGACGGTGACTTGCAGAGCACATGCCGTTCATTTGCATTCGCCTTAGGCCTCACAGTCGCTTTCAATCAAACTCTACATAAAGAAAAATAACCTGATAAATTATTGGATAAGATATGGGTTCAGCATTGTACCTTCTTGTCAGCATAGACCGAGTGCCACTCACTGTCAGCACCAAAACACTATCCCCACGTCTTCTCACAGTGGGCTTCTCTACGCTAACCTAATTCCCACGCCAAACTACAATGTTCTCCATGCTGCTAAATAAAAGCAGAACTACACAGCTGTTCAGAAAGATACAGAGTTAACTACATACTGAATATCTGCCTTAAGTCAGTCTCAGGAAAAAAAAAGCAGAGTTACAAACGCTCTCTGGTGCCTGTGAAACAACTGGACATAATTTTTCCTCCCATTCTTTCTGTTCTCCAGGCATTGCCACACAATCCCTTCCATGTCAAGCTATCAATTTGCTCCATCTAATCTAATTAATCACCACTGGTCCTGCAAAGACTGCTGATATGGAATATGCTGCCACGGTAGTAAAGGATTGAACTCCAGAGAGCCCCAGAGTTTTATAAACCTTCTTCGTACGTCAGCAATACTCGCCCAACAAACCTCCTAAAGGCAGCCCTGTGGTCCCACGGTCGCTGCAGAATCTCAGCGCCCTGGAAATGATGGCACAGCATGAACACTATTGATGTGATCTTAACATCCAGTAATCCAGGAGTCTTTTCCGTGGAACCAGCAAAACCATTTGTGCAGAGGTGGATGTGCAGCCCCAGCATATCTGCTTGTGCAGAGGTCCACATAGAATATATTTTAATTTTCTCCATTAAAAAAAATAGTTATTTCTGAAGATTACAATTGTATAAAAATATGCTCATAATTAATTGAAAATATCCAAATAATCAAATTGTAAACAAAAATAAAAGTGATGCAGATTAAATACATGTGAAAGTTCTCCCTAATTTATCTTCGGTTTCATTTCATGAGTACAGTCTCTGGATGTTTTAAGTGGGAAACATACTAAGCAAGAAATAATTGGATGTACATAATCATCAGACAGTCCATTATAAATTCAGCTTTTAAAAACAAGAGATTACCTCCTGAAGTGCTTATGTTTTCATATGGACATGATGGGGTCTCAGCTGTACTCTTGATGATTTGAGACATTCACAACCTAACTAGATTTTTAAAAAATGGCAGTTTTTTCATTTGCAACAGGCTTAGAAAAGAATTTTTAGTAAGTATTATATTACAAATGGAATAGCAAGTAGTTTTTTTGTCCAGTTCTACCTTAACTTGATGTGAACTTTTAAGCATTTCCCATAACACAGAGTCTGTACAAGGGCATACACAGAAGACAAACCATTTTATGTTTATTTTGTAACACCAACCAAAATTGGGGGTACCAATCCAAGACTTTCAAGAATGTGTACAAAGTTAGTATTTTAACCACTGCATCACAGCTCATATTATAATTTTAAGACAAATTGTCTCTCTCCCTCTGCATAAATATCTGCATTATATATATTCATTTATACTAACAAATACCTTTCAAAAATATAACTGAACTTGTTCCATATGCATTCTTTTCATCACGATGTTTGGAAGTTAACCGGTTGCTTAGGACAACTGCAATTCATTCATACATTTCAGATGCCTGAGGGACAGATCCGATCTTTTCCTACTCCCCCTTACCTCCACCCCTCCAGCAAAATACTCAAGAGCTGAGACAACTTCCAACTACACAGTCAGAAGTACATGTCTCTGGTTTGGACTTCCTTCAACAATCTGCTACAGCTGGCACGGTGATGTCAATTACCGATTCATGAAATCCTGTGCAGGTTGGGGGCTTGTTTGGGTTTTTCTTTTTTTTTATTATTCTCCCAGAAGACTGTTGAATGCAGATATTAGACAAGTCATTAACCAGTTACATTCACTTCCCTCAACACAGTCACTTGCAAACTAATTCCTTAAGAGTGCTTTTGAGCAAGTAACAAGGGGCAAACACAGCCTATTGTACAAGATGCCACTGCCTGCTTATCAGTCCTCTGAATCCTCTATGATACAGGGAAACTTCTAAATTGAGCCTATACCAGCTGCTCCCCTGAAGGCAATGGCAGATGCTGGCATTGCATTCTCATTCCAACTAGTTTTCTCACAATGATCGCTGTGTCACGTAGATCCTTTTGCTTGTTGTCAGGAAAAATGAAGCTTACATATCAGCAGCTCGCAGCATCTGCCTATGTAAGATCAGTAATCCTAGTGTTTGCAGTTCTTTTAAATGGTTGTAAAAGCTGGTTACAGTGTTCACACCCAAAAGGTAAAGGCTATTTTATCAACAGAGCAGACTGGTGCTCCACGAGTGTTCTAAAAAAACTGTGAGCTAGAAAAGATGGGGTAATCCTTTTTTTTTTTAATTTTTCTTTTCATTAAATGATTCTAGTAATAGTCTTCATAGTTCTTAGGGTTCAGGCAATAAAGAATGGCACCCCCAAACGAAAATATAGTTGCACCCCATGCCAGGCCATAGCCCCAGTTGAATTCATGGTATATTTTCAAGCTGACCGTTTCAATGAACTTGATCGGGTAAAGGACTAAGCTGCAGACCTGGAGAACAACTGTAAGAGAAAAAACAATACAAATGTCAGAAGCAGCCTTAATTCGTTTTCCTAAAACAAGGAAAACATCACATATCTGAATTAACACATAAAATGCTCCTGGGGAGTTTTTAGCTTGAAAGTACTGTTCTTTTTGAATCACCTTCCTTTCACTCACAGGCAACAGGAGCAGCTCTTCCCTATTCCCTCATTGATGAACAAATGTTACTGCCATGGTATAATGACAATCCTTCAAATGTCCACAAAATAAACAGCAAAAGGAATATTTCCTGTATTCCTTTCTCTCTATTTTAGTATGCAGTCATTATTCTTTCCATAATAGCAAAACTTGTTCTATTGCCATCATAAATAAGTCAAAACGAGATGCAAGAATAAACAAATATTAAGAAATATAGCTGAGAAACAAATAATTTACTTTGCCTAGAAATAATTCAGTGTCATAGGTGATACATATTTACGCACAGTAGACATTCAGTGAATTACATATTTCATATGCATTACTGTAGAGTATAATCAGAATTGAGGACACTGTCACACAGAATACCAAGGAATCTATAAAGTTTAATCAGTCACTAAACTTCAAACTGGCAAAACATTGCCTTATAGTACGAATTTTGGGGGTGGGTCATCACAAATGTTTTGCCATGAAAAAAAAAAATAACATAGATAAAATCCAAGGCAATAAAAAACCTTCAAAATCATTAGTTCCTATAGCACTGTCCCTGCGGCCAGATCTGCTGCAGAAGGAGAATTCAGCAAAGCTGAATGCACACGTTTGCAGGGGAATTCAGCAAAGCTGTTAATTATTGTGCTACATTAAAAAAACCCACACATAGTAACCCGAAAAATACAAATATGAGGGACCTCAATTTTCACAAGATGTTCAATGGGCATCCATTTTCTTTTAAATTCAGGCTCACTGTTAACAGAATATTGAGACAACAGTTTACAAGGTGAGTAGGTGAAACTCACACTTGTTCTGAAGAAAAAGCTGTATGATGTAGTGATTCTTCAGGCCTCTTGTTCTGCCACCCACAAAAGACCAAACATTACAGGCATGGATAAATCATCTCTTTTACCCCTCAGATACATGATATGTCCCATCACAATGCTCCCTTCCATTTTTTTAACAGCAGCAATTTTAAAGACTTCAGCACATGACCATCCCTGCAAACCACTCCAGGCCCTGTCTACAGCCAGGCTGGACACAAACACACAACTAAGCATGTGCTTAAAGTATTTGCAGACCTGAGACATGCTCTGATGACAGGTCAGCGGTATAATGCCATAATAACTACTTTCTTTACATTTCCTGGATCATTTTTTACAGTTTATTAGGTGTTGTAAGAGGAACAGATGCAATTTGAGAAGTGTTACAAAGCCAGCACCGATATAAAATTCCAGTGGATAAAAGGGAGGAAGACTTCTTTGGACCATAGAAGCCCTTCTGCAATTACACTGAGAAAGTACAGGAAAATAAAATAGCAGTAATTGTATTCTCCCACTGCTTGAACACTTTGCACACTCAAAATCTGTCATTTGCCTTTTCACTACCACACGCATTTTCAGTGATGTCAAACTGTCCCCCTTCATTAGCCCTGGAGACTAAAGCTCACCTGTCCTGTGGACAGGACTGGTGTGGGGAGATGATTTCCCATGTTCATTAGACCCTCTTTAACACATCATGAAACATGCATTGCAAATTCCAGCTCTCAGCACCTTAGCCTACAGACTAATCTTTGGACTCTTTCTTGAGACTGACAATCTGAATAATGTTTGCTTAGTGGATTTTCTGATGGGGATACCAAAATCCACAGGATTTTTTTTTTTTATTCTACAGTTATTGAAGTGTTACTTTATGTTATTCCATTTTAATATAATTTTTTTGGTCTGTCAGTTAACAAAATACTGTGCAACACTGGAGAAACTTTGGCAGGATACACTAGAGGAAGCACCTACTCTTATGAAAAGATTATGCATTGCAATTCTGTATAATGACAGCATCATTATACCTCAAAGCACCTCAACATATGCTCAGCTTTCAACACATCTTTAAGACCATTCAAAGTCAATAAAGATTTCCAAAGATGTATGGAAATAAACGACTTTTTTTAGAGACTTTCTGAACTAGGGATGCAGAATCTCTGCTGAGTCAACACAGAAACTGCTCCGTCTGTGTCTGTGTCAAGTGCAACTCTCCATCTTTCCCAGTGTAACATATGAAGCATGCTTAACTTCCATCTACAGATTGGACTTGTCAAAACACAACAAAAAAGTGATTCTCTTGGGAGAGGAACATGCTGCTAAAGCAGCAACACTCACAAAAGTGGTTTTTGACATTTTTATAGTTCCTTCTTTTGCTACTACTGGTCCAGCTACACAATTTCAAAACTCGAAGGAAATGCTGGCAGCAACTGGGTGGTGGGAACAGCCACACTGCAGAGCACTGACATCACTTTGCACTAATTTTGCCTTCTGTCATTGTTTTTCCCTGAAGAGCAGGAAGGGAGCTGTGTAAGCGAGAAACAACAGGCAGTGAAGTTATGAGAAATGGCCAGTATGACCCAAAAAGATGTTGAAACCAATGCCTGCAACTACTGATCTGTTCCTAATAAATTTAAAGGAACTCCATGTTATGTTGGCCTGCTTTAGGGAAGTGTGTACTAACTCTTTTCAGAAGCACTAGTCTTCTTCCGTAGAAACAATGAGTTGCAAAGGAAATCTTAAAAATCTGCTACTCAAATACCATTCAAAAAAGACTAATTGTCTCAAACTTGATTGCTCACTTCAAATGTGGGCCCATTTTTATGACTAGCACTATGATGATTGCAATATGGGAACAGGAATACAAGTTTTATTCCATTTACATGAAATATAAGCAATTATATGTTCTCACTGCACTAAACATGCAGAAGTCATAACACGTGCTTTAAAACTAGGAGAATATAATTTCAGTCGTCTTTTCTTTCCTTGTTCAAATGTCTGACTATAACACTTTTGATTTCATACCCCGCCACACACACACACTTATGGTGAGGCTTTCTAATTGATCTGCAATTAAGAAAATGGTGGTTCTGGCCATTAAGTTCTGTACTTCTGTTCTCAACACCTTTCTTCCCATTCTTCCTGATAACTTCATATGAGTAAAGCACTTCTTTAATAACCAATAGGTGTTACACTTTCAAAGATTACCAGTAAATGAAGCTGCAACGGTGACAGAAAAAAAAAAAATAAAATCTTTAGTACCAGACAACCTGGCAATAATGAAAATGGACAAAAATCTCCATTTCAGAGATTCTGGATGGACATCAGCAAAGAAAAAAATATCATAAGGAGGGTAGTATGGGCCAAGGAGACCATGCTTGGAAAGGTTGTGGAATCTTCATGCTTGAGTTTCTTCAAAACTGGTCCAGACAATTCTGTCAGTGTTAAGTGACTGTTCCGCCTCAACAAGGAGATTGGACTACATGACCTACAGTGTATCTTCCCTAATACTGTTCCTTTGATACTATGACTCTTTTTGCTGCCCTGTAGCAACTTGCACTACATCCTACTGAAGTCAATCCTTCTCTTTCAGACCATTCCAAAAACTTCTCAAAATCAAATTCTGTCTTCAAATCTGTCTGCAACTTTTTCTAGCTTCACTGTAAAATTTGACAAACAAACTTTTAGTCTATCTTCCACATCATTATGAAGACAGGTAATATCACAGAACTCTGGATTCAGTCAAGTCGGACTGTGCTCTGACTCTGTCAGAATGAAAAGCTATGTCCTCTAAATATTCTCCAAATATTACCTGCCACCATTTTTTATTGCTCTCTCACCTGTAATACTTTTCCTTGACACAGCTTGCATATAAAACCATCTTGTGAAATGTGTTAAAAGCTTACTAACCTCAACAGGTTATTCTCCCAAATATTGCTACTTTTGTTAAGCAACAGAAGGCTAATATATTTTTTTTTCTTTTATGGATTTTCAGTAAGTAGACTTTCTCTTCCTGCCCCAAAATTAAGATTCAGTTAGCACTTAGTTATCTGGTAAGTGTGTCAGGAAACTCCTATACTGACATGTTTGTGAGGTGGTGCTTTGAGGATGCAGTTTTCAGAGCCAGTTTGGTTCACAAGCACTAAGATATCCCAGCAAGTACACAAGCTAGTGATTTCTACTAGACCAAAAAGCTGTCTAAGACAAGGTGGCTCCATGCAAGAACATCTTTTCTGTGCACTCCACATTTTACCATTACCTGAGGTATTCCTGTTCCTCTCACCATTAAAGAACATACTGCCAGTTCTGTGAAAATACATTCACAACTGTTCATTACTGGCTGGTTTATTCCACAGTATCTAGGTTAAATTTTTTTTTTGTTCCTTTGCTTTCTCATCTGTCCAGTCCTGGTCAGTCAATCTTCTCCCTCACCTACAGAGTTGCTAACTGAAATCTGAAACTGAGGGGAGAAAAAAAAAAAAAAGAAATCAAAACTTGAAGGAAAAAAATATCCTGGAGCCAACCAACTGTTTGGACTCCAAAGCACCTGGAAACCACTTTTCCACTTTGTCCTTTCTTCCACTCAGAGATATTTTCTACCTGACACCCACACAGATCATTCAACGTCTCTGGGCAACTCATACTAAGCAATTTTTCCAGAGGCAGCTGGTAGACTCCTAACCAGAGTCATACAGAATATTTGGGCTAAACAACCAATATATTTTCCTCCTAGGTGCAAGCAAGCACTAAACCCCCTCTACCACCAACTTCTTGTAATAAAGACTAGAAGTAGTTTTACGCAGAGAAGAACAGATTAAACTTTAAGACAAATAGTAGAATTTGAGGAAATCTTGTCTTAGGGAAAGTTGTTTCTTTTTTTTTAGTACAAACTTAACTACATACTAAATGAGCAAGATGGCAAGATAGGCAGTGTATGGCTGAATAATTACCAAGTTACTCCACAATGTTATGAGAAATAAAGTCAAACTCCAAATAAGAAACCCCTACAGAAATTGAATAATCCCATTTCCTTCAAAGATAACTGCCCAGCATGCTTTACAATCTCAGAATTAACACTAAATTTTAAAACAATGGGACCAGTTCTATGATCATTCAACCAAACCAAAGTGACACGCAGAAAAAAACAGACGACTTCCACCATGGGAATCTAATTCAAGGTTGCTTTCATTTCCTGAAAGGAAATGTAATGTACAAATATCTCTTCAGCACATAAAAGTGCATTTTGAAGGATTCTGCAGCTCCATCAAGGTAATGTTAACACCAGGGGGCAGCAGGAGCCTTCCCGGGAGCTCTGCTTCATCCCAAACACCCCGCGGTTCTGTGCTCTTATCTTTTCACATCCTTGTAAGTGCCTTTTTTTAATACATCCCCAAGACTAGGTTCTGTCATCCTCTTCATTATGGGCTATCAGAAGGGGCTTAAGCTGCTGGCTCCAATGCAGATACGAATGACAGGATGAAGGCAGACCATGCTTGGTGAGTCTCAGGAGAATCTGAAACATCCTTGCTGATGAAGCCCCAGAACAGCAAAATGTAGAAAAGGAGATGATTTGATATTGTAATTGTACCTCACTGGACCAGTCTTAGAGAAAATTCAGATTCACAGGTCTCCCTTAAGATTTTGTGACAGTTTACATAAACTGTTCCATTTTTCTGTTTTTTAAACCAAGCAGGGACTACAATGTGACAGCTTGTTAAATTAATAACTAAGTAAGCAAGATGACACTATGAAATTAATTCCTTGTGGCGCAGGGGCATATATAAACACCTTGCAAGACAATCCTATTTTGAGCTTCCAGGGTTCACCTTTGGGCATTAATTTCCCTGTTATAAAACTGTAAAAGGAAAAACATCAGGATAAAAGTGGTTTTGTGTGAAGAATAAAAACGGGGACACCAAACAGAATGAAGTCACAGATTAAAAAGGGTATTTTGAGATTTATCCTCTGTAGTTTCCCCTGCTGCATGTAATTCACAATACAATAAATACAATGCAAATAAATAATTGTTTATGAACTAATAATAGTTCAACTGCAAAAATGATTTATGCTCTGCAGAACCCATAACCTGAAAAACCTCACCAGAGTTAACACAGAAGTAAACCAAACATCTCTGAATTAGTATGCAGAACAAGGCATGTCTTCCTTCACAAAAGAGAAGCTGTTCTCATGAAACCTTTTTAGTGGTGCCAGTGCTTACCTGCAGCAAAGAGCATGACTGCAACCGGTCTGTAGAACCGCCTCCGAGATCCCACGCAGATAGAGATTAACCCGACCAGGAAAGCTATGAGAATAATGGCAGCACCACCCAACAGCAAAGCCAGAGTAGCTATCTGCCAGTCTAGGGGAAAAAAGAAAGAGAAAGGAAAAGAAAAAATATAATTTCAGTAACCCAGACCTGACAGAAACAGCAAAATATGAGGAACATAGAGGTTGCATCAAGGCTCAGGCAAATACACAGCTGTGCCTTGAATTTCTTTTCCCCTCATTAGTGAATCACCTTTATAAAACACATGTAACTCGGAAGCAAAGTGCCACAACCTCCCACGCTCACTCAAAGCTTAGTTGGCCTCACTGGGATTTTGTCTTGAGTAAAACTGAATAATTTGGTCCCCTGGCTCTTATCCAATTTAGAATGAGAAAGCGAGGCTGGATCAGGATTAGCTAGTGTGTGTTAGCTGACCTTCAGTCTGTCGTAACTTTGTCACAACAGAGAGTGAAAGTCAAACCTCTGCTTGAGCTGATTAGGATGACATAGCAAGGGAAATGCATGGAGCCTCACCACACACACCTGTCACTTGGAAAGCACCAAGGCCACTTAATATGAACAACAAAACTGAGGTAAAGGAAGGAGACACTCAAAGGAATTTTTAAATAAATCAACACATAAAAAGAGCTGGAACGCAAGCCTTTATAAAGGTAGTAACAATCATCAGCTGCAGACCCAGTCAAATCTGAAGTCCATTTTAAAATGTCAGTTATCATCAAGTGTCACTTATTCCCCCAAAAGCAACTTCTGCATTTGGCCCAGCACATTTTTTGGTTATTCTCATACATTATGGATGCAGTTATAAACAACATTCTTGCAGTCTTAAATCACGTAAACCAAAATCCATTTGTAACCTGATGGCCATGATTGGTCTATACAACATCCAAGATAAAACTTAAGAGCTTCTGTGGGATTTTAGAAAGGCATGGGCTTTGTGCTGTCTCTTTTTTTGGAGAAGAATATCTTAAGACCTTGCCTCTCTCCAGTAACAGGCATCAAGAGAAAGAATCAGATCATTACTTACTACTTATCACTACTATTTACCAGTTCAAGGAAGATGACATAAAATCAGCTTGTGGGAAAAGGACCTATGGATCCTATGCATCTCGTTACTTTGAAAATACTAGCATTCATGTGATACCCAGGATAAAATGTCCAAATGCATTATATATTTAAAAAAAACCTCCCGATTAATTATTTCCAAAATAAATTTAGAGATCTTAAGGTTACTAAAATAACAACAAAAATGAACATTCTCCTTTGGAATAGAGTAGAAAGCACTGTTTCAAAAAACAATGCATGCAGTTTCAAGATGAATCTAATCTGCTGAAGATACTGACAGTGAAGTTGTGGAGTTTGGGAATGGAATACTGGCAGTTATCACCAAAAAGCCTTCATACATTATATGAAGAAGGACGAAAGCGATTGAAAGAAGAAAGTAAATATAAGAGCTTGAAAGAAAGTGATTTAAAATGTGTGTTTGTGCAAGTACACACATTTATTTTCATTCTTTTCAGAAATCCAGGCATGCTGTATACTAATACTTTAATTATTAAGTACTCAACCTTTCAAGCTATTTTACTCCTTTTCTTACTGGACTAAAACCCAAGGCTGGGAACAATCTCTCATTCTCCTACTGTCAGCATGCAATCTCTAATGTCAGTTTTCTTATGTGTCCCACTGCTATACTATTATTATTGGGATGAAAACATGATTTTAGAACTGGATAGAGATGTTATGGAGAGTGGTTTTTAATGCTGACATTATCCTTCAGAAACACCAAATGGTTACTGTACTGATGATTTAGAAAGGGTTCTTCCAATATCAGAGTGCATTACAAATATAAAATACAGAAATAAATAAACAGAACTGACCACCTTGGAACAATATGAAAGAAATTCTTGCACTAGAAAACTACACAGATACAAAGACTAGACACATAAATCCATGTTGCACCAAAGTTAAAAGGCATACAAAATTGATGAAATAAATCAAAGTGCCAGATGGGAAAACTCAGAAACTAAGATTTTTGAAAGCCATTACAAATAAAAAAATAATAAATGTTATCTTTGCATTGATCAGATGCCAAAGTCTAATGCAAAGGGAAGGTGTGCAACACTGGAGTAGCAGCTAAATGGAAAACACATTGAGTACCCTATTACTTTCCAAAACCACACTGGCCAGATCATCAAACAACTGAAAATAACCTAGGCAAAGATGATATAAGCATGGGGCTAAAATATAGTTTGACTTCCAGGACAGATAGACATATATGGATTTTATAAAGGTTAAAAAATGAACAAGCCACCTTACTATGGTACTGATGTGGGAGGTAGAAGGACAAATGAGTGTTGGAAGACACCTACACTGCTAACTAAAAAAGAAATTACTTGGATAAACAAAATTAATTTCTTGAGTAAGGCAACCTACACAGTGATGCTGACAGCAGCACAAAACCAAGGCTTTTACTGTTTCACACTAACAGCTGAGGATCAGGTAGCGAATGTTGTGTTCTGTTGTGTCTGAACTTGCTAATTTATTTTAGCTCCTCCCTTCAGAGGAGCATACAACACCACCAGCCTTCGCCTTGAGCTGCAGGTGAGTGGGACTTTGGTTGAAGAACATCGTGAAGGTCAGACATTAGTGCACAAAGAATACAGGACTAAACTTTTCTATATTGCTACCTGTTTAAAACTCCTTGTTATCTTGGAAAAATCTTAACTTCCAGTTCTGAAAGCCATTTGATCTGGTGACAAAATAAAGCCTATGCTGGATTAAGGAAATAAACTCTTCTGCATGGGTCTTCTACTTGACAGCAATTTTTTTTTTTTTTGACAAAAAATCCAGACCTTTGGACTTTACACAAAATAAAAGAAACATCCAAAGAAAATCGAATCACTACCTCTGAAGGCAGAACACCCTCTAAGTCTGATAGCTTCAACAGTATAACAACATACAGCAAACACAGTTTTCTACAATAAAAATCCGTAGTGTTCCTCAGACTATCCAAGAGTGATTTATAACACACAGCACCAAAATGGGATCAGCAGACTGCTCTGTTACATAGTGTTACTGGTACACAGAACATAAACATCCTAAGTCTACTTTAGAGTATCCAAAATATGCTTCTATCATTTCTAGGAATGCACCAGTCTTGCAAATAAGTTACTATATTCAGTTCAGGAGCCTCAGCAGTTCAGTGAGACTGCATGTTCTCACTGTGATAGAAACATGCATAAACATGAGCGAAATAGGACCTGAGAAATGATAATTATTAGTTTTCTATATTCAACACATAACATGGTTACTCTTTAAGAGTGCACATCAGTATTTTTCACTGTACATTGCTAGTGTTCTACACTACACATCTATCTCAGAAAAATATTAGGAACATTTTAGTCACACATATGTAAACAAACTTTTAAAAAATTCTCATAGTCATGCCTCACTTAAGTTGCTTTGTTGGTTTAGACTGTAAAGTCTACAGAATGCATAACTTCAGATTTTTTTTAGTGTTCCATCTTATTAGCAATACTTTAGGAATTACACTGATAATACCACCTATCCCATCTGAACAACTAGAATAAAGACATTTTTGTTAAGTAACTCCAGAGATGTCTTAAGAAAAGCCTCACTTAATGTATACTATTTTTAGGCCTGCAAATCCCTAAGAAGCATCACAACCATGAGAAATATATACTGCGGTTCTGACAGTGATGACACAGTTTGCATATTTGTAGTTATAAAAATCTGCCTCTTAGTTTAGGGATGTGGGTTTCAATATTTGGAAATATATATATAAATATGAACCTAGGTACCTAACACATATTTCCAAAACACATATGGTGTTCATTAAAATTACCATCTTCAGTTAAAACCAAAAAACTCCAAAAACTGAAACAATACCATCATGGTTTGGGGGCTAATTCCTCGTACATCAGTCAGTTCAGTGCCTTTTTGTAAGGACAGCTTGGTCTCCTTTCTCTTTGGAAACTCTGCCTGTTTCTCAGTGATACAGAAGCCCAGTGTCAACTGCACATTGAAATGTTTGACTCTCCTGCCTTCTTTCCCTCAAAAGAAATGACCTAAGGCTTTAAGCTGTACAGTAATTTTTAATTAAGAAGAGCTCTATTTGCTCTATTTCTTGGACAAAATACTTCCATACTAGGATAAAATCAGGAAAAGTCATAAAAGGAGGAGAAAACTCATCAAAGCTCTGAATTTTTTTTTTAGTAATTAATTCCTTTTTTAATATGAGAAAGAGCAATGCAAAAAGCTAACATTGTCACAGATGTCCTGTTTGCAGCAAGGTACCCCAAAATTAAATATTTTATCTGCATGGTATTCTACCACAGTGGGCATAGAAATATAGTGTGGAATATGTAAAACATTTGTGTATAGGGCTTTTTCAGATAGTGCAAGTGAGCTGAATTAAATTCTTAAGAAACAATCAAATATTCCTTTCTTTCATACAGTGGCTCTCCACTAAGTCTCCTCCTCACAGAGGCTGAAGTAAGAAAATACATGCAGATGTTACATGATGAAGGCAATGGCTGACCTTTTAGCACCAAGCAAAACCTTGGCAGGGAACAAAATGCAACATTCAGGGAAGTTTCTCTGATTCATTGCAAAGCTTCTACTTTTCACATACCTGCCCTCAGCCAATAAATAGTCTTAGAAGTTGTAATATAGCATTTAATATATAATGAATATATAATATATAATGAATTTGAAAGAATGTGTCAAGCTGAGAAAGCTAAGCCACCCACACATAAGACATTAAATATAACCCACCCAATATCATAACAATCAACTTAGATAAAGAAGATGGCTAGAGATATTCCTAATTTCTTCATATTCAAACTTAGTCATCGAATAGCCAACAGAAGCTTAAAAAGTCCAGTGATTACATAAAAGCATAAAGGTAAATCTAGTTTCTAAATGTGCAGTGCACAACCAGTAAGATTTCCTCTCTCTTCAGCACAATCAGATGCACAAACTTGGGTGGAAGGGGAAGCTCCAGGGAATTTGGTGGAAATGTTGAGGTAAAATAAGAACTTTCAGTGGCCATTAAGTTCTCACATCAAATTACTCCACAGAGAAGTCAGACCTTTGGAGTCTCACCTGAGCCATAATTATGGCTTTTAAGGAGATTGTCAGATGACTTCAGCTGTGGATGAAAGGGATATTGGCTAAAGCTGGGAACCCCAGTGTCCTTAAGTTACTTGGTCCATATTCCTCTCCTCTTGCATGGCCAGCACTGCAAGAAGTGTCTTTTGAGACTTTGTAGCATACACTTCTGCACACTGCAGAGAGATGCACTTTCTGGCAAGATCCATACCAATCCTCCATAAGATGCTCTAGCCACAGTTTCTACAATGGAGCCTTGTACAAAAATCACATTAAGTAAGTATTTTCTGCTTGTTGTCAATTAGTATAGTATGCTTACTACTGCTGGCTGCTGCACAGACATACTCTGCCTTTTACATTTTTTTTATTTTATTTTATAGATAAAGGTTTTTCTAAAGTATGAAAATTACTTGTGCATGTGGATACTCAGACACTTAAAAAGCATTACCAGAGCTATGGGAGATAGCCAGCTGTGGATGAATGCATCATTTCCTTAAGACAGAACTCAAATACTTCACACCAAGGCTTTCTTCTAAAAGACATAAATTTGAACACATAAAATACCTATATGAGGTCACAAACATGTTAAAAATAAGCTTTTTGAAGACATGTCATTTTCTGCTGTTTCAAGAGGAAATTTACTTATGCTATTCCCTAAGTCTTCATCCACACATAACACATGGGACAAAGCCCTCAAGAACCCAAGTCTCACACAACACCCAAGGGCTTAACGGGAAGACTTTCCTACAGCTCTAAATCACCAGGACGTTGACAACACCCAAAGAGAAATGTAAGCATTTTATTCCGGGTGCCAAAATCCCTAAGTGTCTCCTAAGGATAATTCAGAGGCACCACATAAGGCATCAGTCATTTTCCATTTACTGTATAAGAAGCTCGCAGGATGATTTAGTGTTCCTGATGCCGAGTAGAGAGTCACTTAGAATCAGTCAAAGAAAAAGAGAACAAGTACAGAGACATCCAAAAAAGTGGGGCAGACCCAGATACACCTCTGTCTTAGAGAGATGTAGAACGCTACAACGATGGCAGCTGACCAGTGAAAGAGGAAAGGCAGACACCTCCTTGGCTGCCACGTACCAGGGGCTACAGAGCTTCTCAGAAGCTGCAAGGTCTTTGCTTTCCATCTCTAGCTTGGACTCAAACCTCTGCTCCCATTTCCCAGAGGGATTTCTTAACTGCTAGGGTAGATTGTAACTACTCTCCTCTTCTCATCTGTCTGCTAGACCCAAGCTGGAAAAAGATGAACATGAGATTTATAAGGTCCATGAACAAATAGACGTGAGGGAACCCAAATCTGAGTCTTGCTTTCAAGTGCCTCTTACTTAACTGGTCGCTTCCCACATTGTGCAGCTGTTTATTCACCTTTCCACTGAGGTACAATACTGAGCACTACTGTAAGGCAGCCCAGACTCAGGGCTCTCTCACCTTTGAGGGGAAAAGTCCTCAGCAGCCACCTACAGAGCTGCATCCCTCTCCCTTGGGCTCCTCCTATTGCTTTCCTCTTCTCCACAGCAAGGTAACTGTGATGAGGGGGGGAAGAGGCTGACTCTTTTCCAGGCAAGATAACAGGCTACTAGCAGGATGCTCCGGGCAGTAGGTGCTCTGCCAACTACCCTCCTCAGCCTGGGAAGGGCATGCTTGATAGTTTGAGGGAATAATGAGGTAGCCGCTACGCAGACTCTGCTCAACTTTCAATGGAAAGCAGAGTCCCCCCTGCCATCCACCCAAAGATGGTACTGAGAGTGCAGGGGACAGTTTTCCTCCCAAAGGAGACAACACCACACAAAGCAGAAATGGTTCATTTCTCAGGATGGTCCCTACATCATCTCCGTGTAAAACACAGACTGCATTAACCTGTCTGATGTCCCCATCTCAGCTGCTGTGTTCATCAGACTACACATGGCCCTGAGACAGCAGCACTCAAAACTTTCTGTGTGCTTCAGCACTGCCCCAAGTTTTATCTCCCCTCTCTACAGGGGATCAGACTGTACAGCAAAAGCAATAAAGATATGGTAAGCAACTTTACTGCTGTGTAAAAGAGACAGATTTTGCAAGACAACAAAATGGTCTAGTGCCTAGGGGGTTACAGATGCATGAGCAGTTTGAAACATAGCAGGTGCTTGCTCATCTGCCCACGGACACACATTTCTCTTGAAGAGTAAAGCTTGCATTCCTTATTTATACAAAATACATACACTCTGCAGAGGGGTGGGGTGGGTTGTACATCTGCTCTGAGCTCTGGCCTGCCTTTATTTCCAAAATCATGGAGTAAAATCATTAAAATGCAGCACAACTTCAAGCAAAGAATTAAGTGGTGCCATTATATAGATCTTTATTTTATTATTTAAAAAGCAATATGCATTGTATATCACTTTTGCCAACAAAGGTCTTCAAGCCAAGCACAGCATTACAGAAAATCATGTAATCTATAATTCATTCACAGAATAGTACAGCATGAACTTAGGCCTTTTCTCCACTGGATATATGGCATTCTTCTGAGATTAGCTTGCTACTATTTAATTATTGGCTATTCATTCATTCATTCTATAAAAATAATTAATTAATAATTATTAATTAATAAATAATAATTAATTCATTCTATAAAAATAATTTTAAAAATCCCAAACAACTACACACACCCACAACTCCAAGAACTTCACAAAAACCTGGAAATCTTAAATTTATGTCATTAGGAAAGAAGAGTGGGAGATGTGTTATACAAGCTTTTCATGAAAAGCCCAGCTTTTCCGACCTCTTCTGAATATGCTACTACTTTTTAGCAATCTGAAGTAGTGTGCTTCGCAACTGAACATGAATGTAATTATTTTCCACAGTTACTAGTGTTCCTTAAGCAAACTGGCAATCCTCTGCAATTTTCAAAACTCATTCCATTTTACCTTAAGAAAAATAATTAGCATTTAAAAGAGTTTCAGGAGTACTTCTCATCAAAACAATGGCCTTTATACTACAGAACTGGAATAAGTGAAACACAAAGAAATACAGCTGGATGAACTTTACCCCTCCTCCTGCTTGTTACCTTGAATCTTACGTGGTCCACTTGGGCCACAAATTAGTAACAGAGGCAAGATCACTCTATGCAGTTCTAAATATAAAAATCTCATCAAATATTAAAACTACTTGTATTATCCCTAACAGAAGGAACATCTTATTTAATAAATCTTGACACAGTGGGATACATTACTGATTTTAAAACTGCAATGAACAACAGCAGTAACAATAAATTACAATAAAATAAATTACAGCTACAAGTCATCTCTTTTTTTTTTAAGAGTATTATCACTGATAAGGTGTTCGGTGCTCTTCACCTGATAAGATAAACTCACACAAACCTAATGTATTACACATAGATGTTCTAACCACATCTCATCTGGTTGGAGAAGAGAGGCTGAAGTGGTGGCCTCCATCGTACTAAAAGGTCCAGGCTGCTGAGCAGGAGTGACAGATCTGCTGCACCCACAGAGCATGGCCTTGGGAAGTCTAAGGCTAAAATAACTGATTTGTAGAAGAGAGAGCATATCTTAGAATAGTCTATCAAGGGCTATTGTGAGGGGTAGTTAACCAATTCAAGGCATTCTGCACAGGTTGAAGAAGCCAAGTAGACATCAGGCATAAAGAGAGTATCAGCCATCATAGAATCACAGAATAATTTAGGTTGGGAAGGATCTCTGGAAGTCATCTAGTTGAGCTTCCCATGGAAAACAGGGCCAATCTCCAACTCAGACTCAACTTCAAAGTTAGGTCAGCTTAAGCAGTCTTAGAGCCTGAGTTTGAAGTAGTATGGCTTTTGATTTTATATCCACCTTCAGATACGGTATTGGGGATGATTATTAGAGTAATACACAAAATTACAGACTACATTTTTCAAAACCAGAAGCAATGTTTTATTCATTCCTCCTTACATTGTATGAGCCACTTTTTTCAGGTTAGTAAAATTACATTAGCTCTTCTTATTTTATTTTAAAACAAACTACCAGCCTCGCTGAGCTTTTTACAAATACATGTCAACATCAAATCTGAGCAATGATCCAGATCTTCTAATGAGGAAGCTGCTTTTGAGCTAGCAATTTCCCCTTGGAACAACTCCTTAAATTCCAAACAAAGAGATACCATCCAAGACTATTCAGGCATGTCAATTCAGATATCTGCACCTAATGTATAATTAAGGTTAAGTCCCTTGAAGTGCTACCGAATGAACAGCTTCTGATGCTATTTTTATTTTAAGAACAAATTAGAACAAAATTACAACTAGACTCAAGTTGTTTACTGCACTGTGCTATAAGCTAAGCTTACCTTCATGGTTTGTTCATCACAAAGTTTAAACGCATTCAGAGACGCTGTTGCATTGTATTTCCCTAAGAACGTTTTGTCTTTCAAAAACTCATGGACAGTTCTAAAAGAGCACAATATTCTTAAAGAAAACTGAACGTTGCATAAGGAAATGCATGGGTTGTAAAGTAACAAAGCCATATACTCCCACATTCACCAGAGTGAATACAGTTAATCAGTACAAAACCATTCAAATGTATTTTTATATGTGCTGTTTCCACAATAAACCAAAATGCTGCAAAGGAGCTGCTGTTTTCTATGAATAGCATATAAATGTATTGAAGTCAAAATACACAGTGTTTACCTGCAGATCAGATTCTATGGAGACATTTATTTCTTCCACATCATATTTGTGTATCTTTGATTTAAAGAGCTATATTGGCTCTAGTCTATTGCACAAATTCAAATTTACTGTTACTAATTCTGCAGGAAGAAGACAAGTACCTGTATATGTAGAGACACACCAGGCAGTTGTAAATGGGATGCATTCAATTTTAATGCTGTGAAAGACAAATGTTCCTAAATAACTCTTGATAAATCTGTAAATGAACCATCATGAATTAGATATAATGCATTTCAAATAAGGTCTAAAAAAAAAAAATTTGTTGAAAGACACACAAGTTTAATATAGAGCTGATCTAAAGACAACTTATAAATTAGCCAAGTTAAGCTTTAATCATAGAAAATAGTTTTATGCCCAGACAGTTGGTGACACTTTACAGCTTTACAGTTGCATTTCTGGATCTCAACATTTTATCAGAAAGCTTTCCACACTGGCAACTTTGTTAGTTTTTCAGCTCCTGAAGCTGCTGTTAGTGGAAATTTTCAGAATTTCTTCTAGGGAAGAGGAAGACAAGGGTTATGCAAGAATACCTTTCCAGCTCCTGCAGTTACAAGAAAAAAAAAAAAATTCTTGCAAGTTATAAAAAAAGCCATCTGAACAGTGAAAGAATGAACATGAGAACACATACTCCAAAGGAAGCTCAAGGAAAAATGAGGGATTATTTCCAGCTATAACAGCCAATGCAATCATGCTCTGTACATTTCCTTCTGCTCTCCACTACCAAGTTGCCCTTTTGACAGCAGTCAGGGGTCCTACATCTAATTACAACAGAAGTTTTTAATTAAACCTCGAATATGCTTTAACAGCTTCTAGCAGGAGCTTGCCCTTGATGATGCCACTTGAGGTGCTCTCCTTCAAGGGATGATGAAGTAAATCTCTTAAAACCATGGGTGAAGATGCCTTTTTTCCTGTGTGTATTACTGCTTTTCACAGCTAGCTAGCTGCAAAGCTGCCTGCACTAGTATCAAACTAAAAGAGCTTTTCCCTGCGGGAGCTCTCCACTATCTCCAAAATACACTGCTTGCTAGATTCTCAGTGTAGGAGGAAAGTGCACTTAAAATATAAAGGCAAGCACACAAAATGGGTCTCAAATGTGAGCCCAAAATACAACTTGGTGAACTTGGTGGGAGCCCTCCTATTGACTTTAATGGCATTGCAACACACTAGCATAAGGCAAAGGGAGAACGGTGCAGTTTCTCATATTTCAGGTCTGCAGAATGCAGCATTGTGTGCCAAACATGAGGAAAGCGAAGGGTTTATTCCAGTCACCTCAAGTAAAACAATCATTCACTTCTTCACCAGTAGCTTGTGAAACCTGCCTCCACTAGACTGGAAAGTATCTGAGGAAAATGGGTAAAGCTCATTGAAGGAGCTTGAATAAAACTGGACAGGCAAGAATCTGTGCACACGATAGTAGAAATCACCAGGAAAGGACAGATTTTCAACACGTAGTACCAACAAAACTACATTTCATTCCTATCCATCCTCACCCATTCATCTTCCACGTTCCCACAGACAGACAGGTGACCAACAGAGGAACACGAGAGATTAGTGTCCTTTCATGCTGTTCCATAAGCTGTCCTGCTTTTCTTAACGTCCCACTTTTGTGTGTATGTGTGTGTACACACGCATGCGTGACAGGGAAATGGATCGAGGGGGGAGCCCAACCAAGTGTGTGCGGAGTCGGGGTGGGGAGGGGGGATTTGAAGCAGGTTCTCATTCAAGCCATCTGAAAAGTCTTTCTGCAATCAAGGGGATACTATTTCAGGAGACAGGGAGAAGGGGCAAAGGATTCACGTTGCTAAGGAGACACGTAGAAGCTGACATTCCTACATAAATTTCCATTTATACCAGGGGAGAAAAAGAAAGCACTCCAAACTTTGTGTAGATACCCTGGTAACTGACTGAAACCGACATTTCTTTACAATACATCTCAGTGTTACGTGATTTAAAACAAAATCCCAAGCAACATTCAAACCCTCAAATATTACTGCACACGACAGGAAAAAAAAAAAAAAAGGCAAAAAGCCCAGCAGTAAAGGAACCTGTGCAATTCCTACTCAAGCAAAAAACTCCCAGAACCTGTACTCAGACTTCAGAAAAGAGAAGAAAACAGAACACATCTAGAATATAGTCAGTCCCTTGTTTTCGTTCCCAAGACAAATATCTTGTCCCTGCACGATTCACCCAACCAGAGAGCACTGCGATCCAAATGGATGATTTAGCAATGCAAGCGTGTGTGTGTGGAGGACAGGGATGGGGATGAAAACGACGTAGGGGGAGGCTGGCTGCATTTGTCACTGTTTCTGCTGGGGCTCCAGAAGTTGCTATCAGGCATAAAGTAAATAAAACTACCCATGAAAACCAAAACAATCACCGTACTACAAAAGAATTTACTGAAAAATATTCAACAGGCAGCTTGTTTTTATAATTCACAACCTGTTTTTGAAGTACTCCAAGCAATAGTGAAACGACATGGAAAAAAATAACAAGCTATGATCAAAGAACTAGAAAGGTGAAGAGGGAATGAGCATCAAGAAATCACAACGGGGAGTGTGGCATGAAGGCAAAGGCGCATGAAAGATGATGGGAAGATCAGTACCTGCTAGAGAAAGACACACACAGGCACACCCGGGTTGATGTAGAGAGTCAGAGCCCAGGCGTCTCCACTCTGGACAAACAACCAGTTTTGGTTTAGGAAGCCCCAACTTTCCAAGACCAGTGACTTCAGGGGATGGGGGCGGAGGGGAATTACAAGATACTCGATCCCAAACAGCTTCTCACTGTATAGGAAAGCCGCCACACGGAAAAAAATAAGCAAAACTAGTCCAAACTCGGGATCTTTTGTGACAACACCAAGGCAGATTCGGAACCGTCCATCCCTTTCGCTCACAGAAGCCAGCCTCGCATCTCTCCTGCCCTCTCGCATGCAGAGGGACGAGCTGAGCGCGGCGCTCCCCCTCCAGCACACGCCGCTCGCAGGGACCACCGCCCCCGCCGCCGCCCCAGCCCGCGGACGGCGAGATGCGGGCTCGGGGTGCGCAGCCTGGGGAGGGCAAGCGGGCAGGCAGGGAGGAGGAGGATGGGGACGGACGAAGAGGCTCGGGAAGGGGAGGGGTGCGGAGAGCGGGAGGACAAAGGTACTGGTGACTTTTCCCGGCGTGGGGAGCAAGGGCAGCAGCGGGCGAGGCGGAGAACCAGCAGGAGCAGCGAGGGTGGCGGGGCAGGTCCGCGGGCACTGCTCCGATCCGGGGAGGGGGGTGGCTGACGCCGGGAAGGGGCTGCGATACAGTCCCGAAGGAGACAAGGGTGAATGAGAGGCGGCTTGGGGGATGCTGGAGGGGCAGCCAGGGCAGCTGGAAGCGGAGTAATTCTCAGTGCCCGGGAAGCGGGAGGCGGCCGAGGAGGGGGGAAAGGCAGAAAGGACCGAAGGAGGGCCGGGGCCAGGCAGAGAGAGGGTAGCAGCGCGGCCGGGGCGCCGAGGGTAGCGAAGGGGGGCCAGGGGTACCCAGGGGGATCCAGGGCAGCCTTATCTCACCGCTGTGCAGCGTCGACTCGCAGAGCCAGCTGTCCAAGTTGCCGGGCTTGCGGCAGGACTCCCAGAGGGACAGGTAGTACTGGTGGTCCGCCGTCACCCAGGCGGGGCTCAGCACGGCTCCCAGGTCCAGGCACAGCGCCAGAAAGATGCACACCAGCCCCACCAGCTTCAGCGGGGTTAGCACCGAGACGCGCACCTCCTCCATGCCGCTGCCGGCCGAAGCCATGGGGGCCCAGGGGAAACGAGGAGGAGGAGGAGGTGGACGCGCTGCCGCCGGCCCCGAGGGGAACAGGAGCGAGAGCCCAGCTCCGCGCAGAAGGGGCGGGCGGAGGGAGAGGCAGCGAGACCAGCGCTGACTAACGGCGGGGAGAGGCTCTCGCAGGCGGCGGGCAGGGCAGCGCCGCTCCCTCCCTCCCTGCGCTCCCGCCCCGGTGTATCAGGTGCAGCAGCTCCCCCAGTCCGTCCAGCGCCGCCCGACCCGGCCCGGCCCGGCCCAACGCGCTCCTCCCCCTGCCCGCCCCTGCCGGGGCGGCCCGGGCCGGGCTCCGCCGGGGAAGGGGCGGGGGCGCCGCGGGCTCCGCTCCGCCCCGCCCCGCCGGGGCCAACTTTGGGGAACTTTCCCCCGCCACCGGGAAGCGCTCAGCTCGCTGTGCTTGGAGTTTCAGCGCTGGAGCTTCGGGGTGTCCCGGGCTCCGCAGCCCCGGCCCCGCCGCGGAGAGAAACTATGAAAAAGGAAAGGCTGCCTCGGATGCAGGATTAGCGGTGCCTGACCTTGATTCTTCTTCTGAAGTGACCTTTAAATCACAAGTTATTAGCAGAGGGTTTAAAAAGAAAAATAAAAAAAAAATTCAGCGTTTCATTATTCGTGTGCCGGCTTACCTGCAATTCCCGCTTCCCTCAGCCGTCAGCAGCGTTGCTGATCCCAAATTAAATCTTTGAGCCAAGGATAAGCACTTCACCCGCTTTCCATTTAGTCTCTGTTTATTTTACTTAATTAGCACTGAGGTGCTGAGAATGTCAAGGGCAAATGTTTAGGTTAGTTATTAAACAAGGTACTAGTATAATTCACTGTCTAAAGCAGCTCTTCCTCATAAGATAGAAACACACATAGGCACGAAAGTAGAGTATGATGTCTATTAAGGATTATTAAAAAAGGAAGAGGAGGGAGATTAAACCCTCATATTGTAAAGGGAATGCTGCTGCTTACATTTGAGGGAGAACTATAAAGTGGGAAGAGAAAAATCAAGCCAGAATAGCCATCATCTAGTGAAGAAACAGGAAAAATGTTTTCCATTAAGTGCTAATTATTGTATACCTATTAATATTATTTAGGTTGTGGGGTTTGGTTTATTTTTTTCTCTCAAAAATTCAGTTTTCTTTCTAAGCTCCTGATCTTTCTGCTAGTTATAGGAATGTTCACATTAATTTCAAAAGGTACAGGATTAAATCTTAATGGTTTGCACAACTTTCTTCAAAGTTGCATTCCACCCTGGTCACAGTTTAAGGCTGAAACAGAAAGAAAGAGTATTATTTACATGGCAAACTTCTCAGAGCACAAACAGCTTTGCTCTTACAGCTGTTCCTAGGAGTTAGCATAGGAGTTCTAGTCCCGTTTTCCCAGTATGTTATGCTAGAGAACACTTGCACATATTGCTACAATTTCTCCTTTTCTCTTTAGATGCCTCCTCTGTTAAAAGCACAAGAACCAAAGCTCAGCACCCTGATGCTATAATAGGTGTCTCAGAGTACATTAACAGTGTGATGTTAGCAAAAGATGGGTGTATTTCTAAAGGGCTCTTGGTCATAAGGATCTGTGAATCAACTAACACCAGTTTGTCACTAATCCTGAGTAAGAAATGCATTTCCTTGACCTGTTCCTGCTAGAACTTGGAAGGACAATAGAAATTTGGGGTTGGGGTTTTGTGGAGTTTCCTGGGTTTTGGTTTGGGTTTTTTGATGTGTTTTTGTTTGTTTGGTTGGTTGGTTTTGTTTGTTTATTTGTTTGAGTTTTTTTATGTCTGATATTACTTCAGTAGGTCTATACCAGACATTAAATCGTAAAACAATTTGTTTGTTTGAGTCATGCTTCTATTGCCTCCCAAACGTAAAATGTTAATTATTGGAAGAAGGTAGCAAGTACAATTTAAAGAAAAATGAGAAAGGATTTTAAAAAATTGACAAAGAGCATAGGTGTGCCAAGCTGAAGACACCTATTTCAAAACTGCATGAACTGCAGAATCATGGTTCTGTTCTAGTATTTCATAAAAATGTAAACAGTTTACCAGAATATATGAAAACTTGTAATAATATACACAGAAATAACACTGGCATCTATAGTTATTGTTGTCAGTAGTTTCTGGCAACAGAGACTCAATTTGCTTTACCTTTTTAAACTTTGCAGTTTGGACTGGAGTTGCCTCTATAAGATACCACCCTCGGGTTGATTTTTTTGTTGTTGTTTAAAAGTTCCATCTGAAGTTCAGTCTGAGAAATAGACATTTTCACTGTCTACAAAAAAAAACCCTCCAAAGACTTCAACATTTTTCCCAGTGAGAAGCAGAAGGTTGACATACAGCCCTCCCAAACACAAACCTAACCACAACGTGCTTGCTGCAGTACCATGTGCTATGCTCAGGAGGGATGTGTTTGCATCTTACATTCTCCAAAGAATTCATCTGTAGTGAGTGTGCTGCACACATTTACAGCTCCTGTGACTGAATGAAAAATGTACCAGCAAATGGAAGCTTGGTGATTCTCCAGCCTCCACCTTCTGGCCACCCTCTGTTCCCAATGGACGTGGTAGAGCACCCTAGAGCCCGCTCTGGGAGTGAAAAAGAATGGGGAGATGTCTGCCCACCCCAAAGACATTATGCTCAAGGAGTATGGGAAAAACAGCCCATGTGGCAGGACCTCTCAGTCCTAAGGCACCATCTGACACTGGGGGTTCAAGGGTTAGTGAGGCAGCCTGCTTCACAGAGAGCTGGAAAGAAGGGAGAGACAGCATGAATGTACAAGCAAGATTAAGTGCATAGAGGCAAAATGGGAAGAGACAGCAAGCAAAAAACGAAATAGCAGAGTTCATAACAAAGTAACAAGCACCATTGCCTCAGAAATCTGTCTGTGACTTAAGAAGTATTGTGACTATCTCTTTTCCTATGGTGAATGGATATGAAATCAACTGGAAAAATCTGCCCTGCCTCCCTGGGCACTCAGTCCGCAGAAGGAACAGCTACTGAAGCTATTAGTTCAAGTGATAAGGATCTCCTCTGTGTCACTATGAAGACCTGACCTTTGCTGATGACATGAGCTGTGGTTCAGTGCAATTTCACACAATGTGCTTTCCTCTGTAAAAAAAAGTAATTTTTCGAAACGTCTGAATGACTTGCCTGGATTCAGGTTGGGAACTCATACTGGAAAATTAAATCAATTGCAAGGATATTTTTAACATGTAATTAAAAGCTTGTTAAAACCAAATGCCAGGTGCAAAGCACTCAAATGTCTCTTACCGTCAGTGGGCAGTTTCTATGAGTCTCAATCAGTCTGCACGTGAAATCTCTCTTACGAAACAAGAAAAAATACATCATCTCTAAATCTAACAGAGATGTTCATTACTGTTTATGAGAAACCATATGCTAAAGTCACAAAGACCATGGAAGTATCCCAAGAGAAATAATACTGTTGTATTCAGTCAAAAGTCAGTATAGAGGTAAAATGCAATAAATAAATAGTAAAGATTCTAAGAACTACTGTCTACCTTCTTCATTTCCTTGGAGAAGTAAGGATCCTCTGGAAGCATAGCTCGTGCTCATGTATTAATTAGCATGCCACCATTTACATTATTCAGAGCATATGCAGAAACACCTGAAATAAATTGGTCTAAATCTTGTCATTTCCAGATTTCTAAGTGTCACACTTTGGAACAACAATGTATTTTAAAGTACAATATATTATTCTACATATAGAATTGCTCTTAGAATAGAAGAATTCTAAATTAAAGCATTTCCAAAGGGTAGTATTCTTCCATATACTTCCAGATACTTCAAGATGGTATAAAAGTGAGCCTTGTAGTAGTTAACTTCTGAAATGACATCCCATTTCTAAGCAAAGGTATTCTTAGGATAACACTTCAGCATCAGCATTCATCCTTTCTAGTATTTTTCTGTTTTGTTTGGGTTTTTTTGTTTGGGTTTTGTTTGTTTTTGTTTTAGGTTTTGTTTTAGGTTTGTGGGGTTTTTTTGTTAGTTTGGTTTTTTATTCTAATATGTGTTTTGACAATTTTAGCTTATTTTCCCCCCCCTTTTTTTTTCTATCTGACTTTTCTATGTTTCTTTTGTCACTTTCTTTTTCATTCATTGTACTACTATATCCATAGACTAAAGACTCAAAGAATTACTTAGTCTGAAATTGTAGCTTCAGTGGTCATCTAGTCCAATCTGCTACTCCAAACCAAGTGTAATCAGATCACATTTTCTAGGCCCATGTCCACTTAAGGCTTGAATGTCTCCAAGGATGGAAATCTCACAATCTCTCTGGTGCCCTGGTGCCACAGTGTTTGAATGCACTTCTGGTAATGGAAGCTTCTAATCTCAAATCAGAATTTACTCTGTTCCACTTTTTTCTGGTATCTCATGTCCCAAACTCATGCATCTCTATGAAGCTTCTGGCACCATCATTTTTGTGTCTTCTGGTAGTAAGATTTTCTTGAGTTCTCTGGGCTCAATAATCCCATCTCTCTCAGCTTCTTATACATAAGGGTGCTCTGATGACCCTTATTACCCTGTGCAGGACTCACTGCAGTATGTTTGTACCTTTCCTGCATTGGGGAGCCAAAATTCTGAATAGGATGCTCCAGAAATGGTCTCACAAATCCTGAATAGAGGTAGTGGATCACCCTCCTGGACCTGCTGGTTGCGTTTTTGCTAAGACAAGCCAAGATGATGTTTGCCTTCTTTGCTGCCAGGGCACATTACTGGTGCTTGTTCAGCTTGCTGCCCATCTTGATCATCAGGTTGTTTTTGTTCAGAGCTCTTTCCTAGCTGGTCATACCCCAGCCTGTGCTGGGGCATGGGATAATACCCTTCAAGGTGCAAATTTTGAACTTGCATTCTTAACTTTGTGAGGTTCCTGCCTAACCAGGTCCTTCAGACTCACAGTCCTGCCCTCCAGCACCCTGGCTGCTCCCCCTCCTGCTCAGTGCCATCTGCAAATTGGTGGAGAGCACTCCTCATGGTACCATAGCTCACAGCTGCAACACCATATAAACAGTCAAGGATCCTTCCAAGTCAAAGAGCTGAAAAAACTGACCTGAATAAGATAGACACCAAGTCTCTTACATGAGAGCAGTAACAAGCAGACAAAGCCCGGTATCACATGTACCAAGCTGCCAGCTACCTCTATTGTCAATTTTTTTGCCGAGACAACAGGAAAAGCTGTGTTACAGAGGTCCTCTGAGAAGGTTCCAGCCTTGCAACCTTTAAACAATATCCAAGCAAGCAAGATGTTGACTTTGCTGGGGCTTCTTCTATCACACATACTATCTTAGGACCAGACCCTGTGATAATATCAGTAGTACTGAGGCAGCAGTTCAGTTGTTTCCCTGAAGTGGGGTAGGGTCTGAATTATGCATGGGCTGAGGTCACTGCTGCAAACATGCTTGGTTTTAAATTAGATTCTGAAGCCAAATAGCACCCAAACTGGGAAGTACAGCTCCACCTAAGAGCTACTGCATTTCCCTTACCCACGGTGAACCTGTCACTATGCAGAAGAAAACCTTTGGTGCTTTAGTACTGGGTGTGATGCAAAGTGCACCATCACTATGAAAAAAAATCGAGGCAGATACCGAAAAAGCATGTGAAAAGTTTATACTAGGAGGAATAGAAAATAGTGTTATGTCCATACAAGAAAACAAAATGTGTTTTGAAAACTGTGATGAAACTGAATATGACATATTAAAGAAAATAAAAGAGGTAAGTAGAAACTACTCTCTGCAACGGGTGGTAGACACATACCAAGGAGAAATATATGGTTAAGTTAGTGACAAACAGAAAATTCAATGTGACTGATTCATCCAAAACCAAGAGGAGAAGCATCACTGCTACAAATTTTAATATCCCTTTCCTTTTTTTTTTTTTTCTGAAGAGACTGGGATTTTAGAAATATTATCTCCTGATATATCATCACCTCATATGGCCAAATGAGCTACTGTGAAACCTCCCAGACATCGTGTCTGAGAAAGTATATTTGTTCTGCTTGTTGATGCCTGTTGGAATTTCTTTCACAATGTTTTGAATCTTTCCCCAAATCGTTGTCATTTGTACATCTGACTGAGTGCATTTCCTCACTCATATATTTTAACACTTTTCATATGCCCTCGAGCATCAACAGAAATGTATTTTTCATTGGCTGAATTGATGTTGCTGTTTTTTCATTGCATTTGTAACGTGACATTCATTTTTGTTTTGTTCTGGGGGGGTTTTTTCCTCCTGGTACTCCACTTAAAATGACAAAGTATTTAGAGAGAGCAAGCTGGTTCATTTTCTTCTGCTATATTAAGAGAATGCTTCTAACTGCAATGTTAGAGCTAATCTAATTAAAATTAATGACAATACTCAACATTTGAAAAAAAAGGATATACGAGAATTTGCAAAACACAGCAAGAAGTCAGGATTTACACCATAGCTGTGCTCCTTGACTTACTTTGGTTAACGTGAGGGTCACCCACAAAACCCATCCTCCCGCCATCCATATTGTGGTTCTAGCTCTTCTGCTAGTGGGAAGGACAACCATACCTGGAAATTTTGCTGCTGTGCCAGGTGTGACCCATGCCAGGCCCGTGCTCCCTCAGGCTTCTACCTTCTGGCATCTGACAAAGGCACCAGATCTGTCATCCAGCAGCAGTCCTGCAGTTCTCTCTTCCTAAGCTCCAGCCCTTTTGTCTCCTTACATTTCCTCTCTTTCTGTATCACTCTTAAATGGAAATGCAGATGAGGAAGGGGAAGGCTGATTGTTGAGGACAATCCCATTAGTAGTCTAACAAGGCTATTGTATTATTATAATATGGGAGAATTGCAGCCACAGTCTTTGTGCTGCCTTCAAGCAAATTGTTCAGGTCTTTCTCCTAAATGAGGGAAAGGACAGTCACCTGGTTGGTTTCTTTTCTGAAACTCTGGCTGGCATTTTTTTGATATCCTGAGAATCTATAACACATGTTTTAGACCCATCTTCTGGCAGATTACCTTCATTTATGTTTAACGTTTCAGAAAAAGAAAATTGAGACCTAGCAGTTCCCTTTCCTCCTGCTCCTTCCTCCACATTGTACACTTACTGGTTGTTTTTAGCCAAGAAGTGATGCTTTACAGCTCCAGTTGCTTTGTTGTTCATATTAAGACTGCCAGTAAAAGAGTTTCATTTGGCTCCTGTCAGTCAGACAAGAAGTAGTGAAAATAAAAGTGAAGGGAAGCTTGCAGTGAGAAACACAGCCAAGAAAGGTTTTCAGTGGAAATCCTAAAAACTTTAATTCTTAAGAGAATAAAATAAAAAGTTTTGTCAAATAAGGCCCTTTTTTTTTTTCCAGAAGATTGAGAAAATAATTTATATTAATTAAGACTTTTCTCTAGATCTATTTTTAAGAGTTTTGTTCATCAAAATCCTTTGCTTTCATAGAGAAAAAATATGCACAAAATCAAGTTTCAAAATGAAACCAGAAAAAATTACTTTAAGTTTGATTAAAAGAAAAAAATCAGTTTGAGACCAAAAATATCTCTAGTGCAAGATGACTGCTAATTTTCTTGCTTCTCTCTGCTTGCTGGTTAGATAAATTGCTCAATACCCTAGTCCACTTAATCTAAGCAATGAAATTCCACTGTTAACATCACTGAAAAAAACAGTGAGTCACTTTTCCTGTCTGTTTACCACAGTCCTGTGTTTCTTCCTTCACTAAATGTCTCCACATTAAGAAATATGGAGAGTGAAAGAGTCTGTCATGGTCTATTGAGACATGTCAAGGCACCTTTGATGTTTTCAGGATCCTTGTTCACTTGAAGTAAAACATTAGTTACAAAATGATAGACCAAAATGCTGGTGAAGAATGTGAAATTAGTAGAAACAATGGTACAATACAGCTTACAAGAATTAAATTTGTCATTCAGAAGACAAAAATAGCTTATTCCAATGTCCAGTGTATTAAATCTTCCTTCACTGGAGTACAAAGCATGTACCAGCCAATTACTGATTGAGGGAAAAACCATATGTCAAATACAGTATGTGATAGATTGAAGAAAAATCACTTTGACTAGCATGAAAATTAAACCCAGTCCCGGATTCTTTGCATACCTCAATCTCTTACTGAGTTGAGTAGATGAATATGTTAGGAATGCAGACTAGTTTAGAACAAGCATTGGTAATAAATAACCTATATCTTTTGCAAATATCATTTTACTCCCCTTTCTCCATCCCACAGTCCCTTGTTTTGGTATTGCTTTTTATAAATCAATAAATTTAAAAAATTCAAGTCCTTTTTCAATTTCATGAGTGCAGGGGTGCACTGAGGTTTTTCCCTTTTCTTTTATCACTTACAGAAATATCGTTATATTATCCCCAAAGCTTTATGTCCTTATGGGACCACGGTGGGATGACAGCCAGCTGCTGGCAGCAGCGTGGCTGGTGTTGCCCTGCTACTGAAGTCTTGGCTGTGAGCAGGAACACACAGAACAGATGTCTGGGGTATGTTACTCATTTTGAGATGAACCATTATAGACCTTTTGCACTGTGCATCCCTCTGTCTCCAAAATGGGGGTTAGAAATTGCCTTTCTGTTTTGAATAGGATTCATCTGTTTGAAGAGCCCCATTGGCGTGAAGACTGAAGGAATCAATTCACAAACGGATGCAGCCTGAATGTACAAGGAGCATTAGGAAGCAGGGGAGCCAAGTGCTGGGTGCGTGCCTCTGCATGAAGACAGCTGCAGCTTGGCAGTGCAGATCTGGGGTCTGAGAAGAACAGATTCCTTGGCCCTGGTACATCTTATGCCTGGCTCTCTAAAAATGGCATTTGGGATCCAAAAACTGACTAGAAACAGTGGCACTATACTGAAAACAAATCAGTTCCCAGCACTGTGGAAGAAGGGTGTGAGAGGAAAGTTGATTGGAAGAAGTTGATCTTCTTTTCAGCCTACGCCAACCAGTATCCCACTGCCCTGCATCCCCACTGAAACAGTGTGCCTGACAGGGAAGTTCTCTCTGTGAATGACAGTGATTTTACATCAGTGTTGGGTCACCCTCTCACTTATGAAAATTCACTTTACATTGTTTTGATAGAAGAGAAAGTACTGTCTAGCTGCTATTGTACTTTATAGCAGCAGTTCCCACTCTGGAAGGAGTATTCACATACTTCAGGTTAGATGTGTCTTCAGTGCCCTGGCAGACAGAGGCAGATGTTTCCCTCCTTGTGCTCCATCTGGCAGAGAACAGGGCTGGAACCAGTCTCACAGGCTGCCAGAAGAAAGTTAGCGGAGAGCAGAAACTTTTTCAAAACTGCATATTTTGGCTCGACTATTACCAAAGAAAACAGAAATTAATGTCAAAGTATTTGCCCATAATTTTCCATTCCTTGCTATTTTAAGTGAGTTACTCCATTTTGTTGTCTGTGACCACCCAACGTTTTGAATTTATGGGGTTGTTTTTGTTGTTTTTTTTTTTTTAATAAGTTACAGCTTTATGGAAATTGTGTGACATCCTTGAAGGTTGGGATCAGATCCAAACTGTCTGTGCCATAATTATTTTCAAAACTTGCTGAATTTTGTGTAAACTTTAACTTAACGCCAATATTTCTGTTTCTCACAAAAGCATCAGATGGTGCTGTGTAAAAGTAATGGCCAGTCTTCGCGAATGAAGAACTGAGGAAGGTCTTTCCACCTTCCAGCCTGCGCATTGGATTTTTTAGGTGAGACACAGTGTGCGCGGAACTGAGCCCACCCTTTAATCCTGAGGTTCATCTGCCGGGGCCAAGTGAGCTTGGACGGTGGCAGCGAGGTCCTCAGGACGTAGATGGATTGCCTTACAGGGCTAACGAGCTCCACCTGCCCGGGGAGTGTCCTAACCAGGAATCGAACCTGGGTCTCAGTGTTGACAGTGCCGCGCCTTAACCGCTTGACCACCAGGGGCTCCCTGGTGCTGTGTATGAGCAAGTGTATGTGGACATGATAAACTAGCATTTCCATAATGACTTGGAGTGACTCCATGTCCCTGGCTCCAAAACTATGCAAATTTGGGTTTGTCACAGTGAATTTTTCTCCTCTTCCCACTACAAGAAAGAAGCAAGAAGAATGAGAACTTCAAAATGTAGTAGCAAAATAATGTGTTGTTTTTTCAAATTCACTTCTTAGTTAAAATTGATGAATTCTGTGGCAAGAATAGTACTTCCCCGAGTGGGGAGGACACAAAAGACTGTTGTGTGAATTAGAAATAGCCATGCAATTTGCAGACAATAATTTCTGTCCAATACTGAAGTCTTCCAATCTCCTATCCCTTCGAAATCATGACTCTGACTTTTGCTCAGTGCATTGGTTTATTTCTTGTCATAATGAGCCATGTGGGTTTGTTGTAGCTTTTGGTAGCTGTTATATTTGCATTTGGGAACTTTAAAAGACAATCTAATGTGTAGCAGGGGTTTTGTAATGTTTTCTGAAAGCTCCTGGATCAGGCTGACCTTTCATATTTAAGTGTCTGGGAACTCTGCCTTTTCCATGATTTGGAACTATGTGTCTTTTCTTTGGAAAGAGAGTAGAGAATTTAAAAGAAAATACAACAGCCTTCCAAATCCCTTTGCACTTCTAGCTATGAGGAAAGCCGATGAAATGTTGGGGAGGTAAGAGGGAGAAATCCAATGGAAAGTTAAGAAGCCTTGAGTGGAAGATGAAGATGGGTGGGGACTAAATGTCAAGGACACTGGGCAGAAACTGTAAAAATAAAAAAAAAAAAAAAGGAGCACCAGGAATACGTACAAAGTGATGAAAAGAATTATTATGTTCAAGGATGTATTTGGAATGTGCAAGAAGCAGCAGCAAGGTTGGAGTGCTACCTTGGAACTGTGGAAATGTCATTGCAATACAATGGGTTTTGTAATCCCCACCACAATTGTAAGAGTAGTCAGTTGGAAACTCAGATACACTCAAGTATTACTAAATTCAAAGGTTTGGATAACTCATAGTCTATATGCTATCTATGACTGACACAGAAAATATGGGCTACACATAAAGATGCAAAAATTGGTGCTCATTTAATGGGCATATCATATTAAAAAAGTAACATTCAAAGGAGAATGGAACTAGCAAAAGAAAATACACGGAGGCTTTTTGTGATGCAGTTCATAGTGGGATTGAACTGTGAGTGTAGAGCTTTAGGAAGAATATAGGCTAGAACAGATAATAGATGCAAGGTATCCGAAGTTGTCAGAGTAAAGTCTGATACTAGTGAAAGCTGTAATTCAATTCAAAGCATAAAATAAACCAAAACAACATAAAAATACAGCACTAGATTTTATATGCTAGCATCAGAGGAGATACCACATCTGATAACACCGATACGGTAAATATGAGAATGACAAAACTGAGAGAAGCAATGGGACTGAGCTCATATCAAGGCAATGAAAAGCCATAAAGTGGGAGGGCAAAGAATATTTATAGGAGGACAGACATTGAAAACTGCAAAAGATATGGGAAGACAGCAGCCTACATTTCAAATAATATATATGTTGTTCAAAAGAGCCAGAATGAAGGAGATGAAATATCATGCAATAAGGCATCCAGGTCACCCAGAAACCCGCTGAATGGTCGTGAATAAAATGCCATTACTGGTGGATTATTCCATATTTCTTCATGTGGTATCAGCGATAAAGAAGAATGACAAAACTGAATCTGTGTTTAGGTAAAGGTGATTACATTTGATTTAAAATATAAAAATGCAACTGAGCAGCTGTTAACCACTTTTAAAAATACCAGCACACAAGGAAGAAAATACTTAAAACCCCAGTGTGACTATTCACTGGCCCATTGACACACTAAATTTTTTGTCAAGCTTTCAGAATACTAGGCAATGTGGCATTGTCTATTGGATTATCAACCATACAAATTCTTCACATACCCCCAAAGAATCTACCAGAGAGTATAAGCAAAATATCCAAGTGATATATGTGCAAATCTTTCAAGGCTTTGAAGGAAGAAGTGCAAAACAGAGGTGATGCTACCAGCACTGTCTTTAAACTTCCCTGATATTTATAATAAAGGTGCTTGTAATAGCAGTTTAGTGCTAAGAAATTAAATATTTTTTAAATGTTTTATTAGAAATTGAACTCATTTATTAACTTTGCATAATGGAGGACTTTAAAAAAAAGGAAAAATATTTTTAGGATTAAAAAGAAATTATAAAATTAAAGGGTCTTCAGGTCCTTGAAAGATAATTTAGTATTGATAGACATTGACAGAGTGAGGGACAGGCAGAAACTCTTTACCAAAATAGAAAGTTTCTTTCTCAGGGGAACGACAGCTTCTGACTGTTTCCAGGAACTTCTTATCTTACAAGAATGAGGCCAAAAAATAAGGACTAACCTCTTACCAGAATACTCATCTCACTTCTTGAAGCAGCCAAAGAAGAAAAAAGCAGAGCACAACAATAGGAAGTGAGGAATATGAGTACTGGTGTTCTGTATGTTGTATATGCCAAATTTCTGGAAGGTACATTCAGACTCTCTTTCTATATGCTGGAGAGACCAATGTAATGAATATTTGATTTCCTTCCAGAGGGACTATGAAGTCTAAATGACATTTTTAGCCATCTTATATCTCAAGCTCATAAAGTTTCTGACAATAGCCATCTAGAAGAAGATGAATTGATAGACTCCAAAATATTTTAATTGAAACAATATACATCTTGTACAGCCAGAGAAGAGGATAATGCAGCAGAAGCTCTTAATTAGAATTAGTTTAAATTGTATTAACAACTTGGTTGAATAGTTACGAGTTCTTATATTTCATAATTTGAGTCTGCTATATTATCCATATTCTGCTATATTATGCAGTGATAATACAAGGACAATAACCAGTGCTGATTTGGTTGTCCAAAGCCTTTCCACAGCAGATCATGATGCACTCTTCCTAAGAGCTGGATATTGACTCTGCTCTGAAAACAGACTTGTGAAAATCCTCAGTAAATAGGTATTTCTTCTATTGACTGTATGCCCTAAGAAGCTTGTGTTTGTTATTTACTGCTACCTGCATACTGAATAATTACACTCAATAAATTCTTTCCTGCTATGCCATTCTCAGATGGTTGGATAAGATTAGTCACAGCAGAAGGTAACTTCATCGTTTTAAAAACGCAGTCTATTTTTTCCAGAAATATAGGCATTCATTTAGATGAGGGAAGTGCTTGATAATCTATTTTAAATTACAGCAGGTTTTTAATCACCTTTCCACATACTTAGTGGTTGTGGAAAACAGTGTAAATAAAGGGAAAATTTCTTATTTCGTGGTTTTACTTTACCTTTTAAGATATATATGCACATGCATACAAAATACATCATACATGTATTATGCTTATAATCTGTCTATAAATACATATGCATACCACACACTTTAAGTGGAGTTAAAAAAGAGTAACTGAGAGAAATGCATGTCCTTCTATCTTGGGTTATGCGTATATGCATAATGTAGAAATAATATGAATAGCATTGATCCCCACTATTACTTTCAATCTGCTTTATTATGGTTCAGAATCAAACATTTAATTTAAGCTCTGGTAAAAATGAATGTCTGCAGGGAGGTTCTAATATAACAACATGTATCCAGCAGCAGGACCAGCTAAAAGCTCCTGTTTAACTACATGTAAAATTTTTGACAAGTTCATTCACAGGCAATGAGATCTAGGATAACTCTATTAACCTTGATATAGCTCTAGATAAATAAATCAGAAGATATGGGCCTGTATATAAGTGGCAAAACTTTCCACAAATTGACTATAAAATGTGTAACTTCGTGTATTATTATGGAACTCCTAAAACAAGCAAGATCTGATAACTTAGGCACTTTCAGGCATTGGAACGGCTTACCCAGAGAGGTGGTGGATTCATCATCCCTGGAGGTTTTTAAAAAGAGATTGGATGTGGCCCTTAGTGCCATGCTATAGTAATTGGAGTTGGATCAGGGGTTGGACTTGATGATCTTGGAGGTCTTTTCCAACCCAGTCTATTCTATGATTCTATGATTCTAAAAAGCTCACTTTGAAATAAAAGTAAACTTTAGTTTTCTTGCAAGTGGGATTATCACTGAGTTGCTACTATCCCTGAACATTTTTAAAGGGGTGGGATGGAAAGCACATCCCATGGGACAAGCTGAGAGGAACTTCAGCGCCTTAAATGAATTATTATTAGGATATCTTCTTGTGACCATCTTGGTACTCTAGTCCCCCTCAGATAAGTTTAGCCACATGAAGTACAACTATTGGTAAGAGTTCTTGTATCGTTATCTTCTGTCAGACTTTGACTGTCAGACAAACCTCCTTTATAGTGGTTGAACTAATAATTTTAAACTTGAACATTGTGCAGAGATTGCTATGATTGCAATTGTTCTAAATATTTTTGCATCTTCACACATCTGCTATTTAATTAAAAACAACCACTTAGCAGAGGCTTGGGAGGTCTCTGTGTATCTCACTTTAAAATTGTTTGATTGGGTGTTAGATAATAATTTATATAGTTGGAGAGGCTTAAAAATATTACTTACTTAAATGCTTTCTTGCAGATATGTACGATTAAACTCATTACAATTAGGGATGTAAGTCTACTCAAGCTAATTTTAATGGCAAAACCCCAACTGACATCACTGGAAAGAATACCAAGTCCTGGTGGCTTTGCTAGAGCTTATGTATACACACATAGATATTGCTTCATCCATCACAGATGCTCAGCTGTCACTGTCTGTTTAAAGCCAGCATCATCAACAGTAAAATAGTGTATTATTATTTGTCTTTAAGAACAGTCCCCAGCCTTCTTGCTGGATTAGTGGTTGCTGTTTTATTTCCAGTGTTATAATGTCCTTAAGTGTACATCTTCCAATTTGAGATATGATGCTTTCTCTCAAAAACAAAGAAAAATAAAATTAATCTCTTCTGAAAAAAAGAATGTTATTTCTTTTGTGGGATAAAAGTAAATTCTAAGAAAGTACCCATGTCTGATTATGCAAATACTACAGCTGGCAGACAAGGGCTCTATTCAGTTCCCCACAGAATAAAGATAAATGTGGTCAAAGAATTGCTCTGAGCATCATCATCTACATGTTGGGATTCTCCTTAAAGAAGAAACAATTCTCCACCACCCCTCTGGGCAGCTTTACAATTTTGGGTTAGGCTTGTGTTGAAGAGAAAGAGGAAAACTGGCCCAGGAATACTGCAAGGGGAAGACATCCCCATCCAACCCTGCAGACTGTTGTTGTTCTCAGGAGATGCAGATGGCTAGTTATTGAGCTGGTGGCTATGGCAGCAGCCTCTGGTGAGGCCCAGGGTGCCACACGTGTGAAGGAAGCATAAATCCACTTTGCACTTGCTAAAGACAGCTTATTGTTGGAGTGACAGAGCATTTCCCAAAGCAGGGCGGGGAGTTGTGTCCTTCAGGTGCAAGCCCCAGCACAGGGTTCTCAGGCAAGCAGTCACACCAGCTCTGGGAAGGAGGCTCTTCAGAAGCATCCAGAAGCACAGGGGTTGCAGGACTGCACCCCTCACAGCAGCAGGCAGGACTTTCACTACTTGGAAAGGAAGATCTGTTTTAAAAATCCAACTGTGAGCAAAATGAAACCCCTGTTTCTCTGAAGTCTGTTGTCTCAATTGTCATGTTGCAACTTTTACTGTGTGGGGTTTTTTTGTTTGGTTGGTTTTTTGTTTGTTTTTAGTTTAAACCTTGCTGTGTAATAGTTATCCTTCATCTGAAAATTAGAAACAAGCTTTTTAAACTCTCAACCTCAGTTCCACAGGGTTAGGTATTATAACTGAGTGTTCTGACATCGATTTCAAATGTTTCTTTTTTTCTTTTAAACTTCTCTTCTTTGAAACCAAAGGAGACACTCTTGACTTCATTTTTTCCTCCACTAAATGAAGAGTAACACATTTAAGATTAACTACATGTGAGGTCAGGCAGAGCAGCCAACATTCCCATGACTTTGGACACCAGATGGTCTCCAGGAAAATGTTATGACTTATCGGCACGTTTTAGTCCCAACTATAATGAGTTTAGAGAAAATACTGTGATATAAGCCTTGGACTTAAAAGGGGAGCTGAGCAGAGTATAAACAACCACGCTGGCTGTTGACATCAGGCAAAACTCATAATCACTCACTGAGATGGGAATTTGCAATGTTCTCCAGCAGAAAACCTTCATTTCTTGCCTATCATTTATAAGGTTTCCTGAAAAAGTTTGAACTTGCATCACAATGAAAAGCAATCATAAAAAATACTTACTATTTCCTGATTTGATATCGTCTTTCATTTGCTATTTACAACACACATTTCAAATTGAATTAAAGGTTGGTTATACACTTTCTAATTCCTGCTTTTGTGAATTGTAATAGCTGCAGGGAGGATTCAAATGAATTTGAGGGCTTATCATGGGATTTTGTACTAATAAATCTAATTCAGTAGTATGTTCTTCAGTGCAAATACATAACTGAGATTTCCAATATTTTGTCTGCTGGAACATTTTGAAAATACCTATTCAGATCTAACAAAAACTAAATCTATCCCTCATTTCAGTAAAAAATACCTTATTTATAAAGGGCTGGATTTGGTTCCTGTGTCTAATATTTTCATTTTGACTACTTGGGAGATCTTTTTTTACAGCAAATACCCATCCAGATTGCTTTTTTTTTTATCTCATTTAAAACTCAGACATGGCAGAGGTGGTTATCATATGTCATGGAGCACTAAGCTGGCATTATTAATTGCCTTTGAAGCTACTTACCAGTTACTTACATCTGAAGGAAAGCTAAAGGAGTAACTGCATGCTTTCTTTTTAGAAATCAAATCAGAATTAATGGTTTAAAAATAAAAGGTCAGAATTAGATAAAAGGAAACATTTCTTAGCAGACAAGCAATCAGATAACAGAAAAATGCTTTCTACTGATGAACCTGAGTTGCCTTCACTAATGGTGTTCAAAAATAAGTTAGGTACATTTCTTGTTGGCTTACTGTACAGGAACATAGTGCTCCCCACAGGAGGTCACACCGCATGATCTGAGAGATCTTCTCCAGCTCAATAATCAAAGTTTTTGCAAGAAACAGAAATCATTACAGATCAGTGAGCTTTCTTCATTTTTGTTCAACTGGAATAAAGTGATTTGAAATAATCTCAACATCTCTCTTTTGGCTAATTAAAAACTTTTGCAGTCCTACTAGAGGAATCGGCATCTTTCACCTAAATTCCAGACATAAATTAGGGGTCATAAACTGTGGTATATGTATGCTACTAGTGGTACAGAGCTGATTCAGAAATGGAATATGGTCTAACATGAAAACTCTCCCCATGCTGTACATTGTCTGCTACCATCACTACTTCTAATGGTGAGTGTTTGCAAAAAAAGTCTGGGAAGAGGTTACAGTTAAAATTTAATATGTTACCAATTTCTGTTGCTGACATCTCCTAACTTATAAAAAGTGTTTTATTTGCTGATATCCCATGCATTTACAAGTGGGAAAAAATGGAGAATTGGAGACTCAAGAAATTTTCCTATTCTCTTTGTTGTGTTCTACATTAGTCACATATCCCATTTTTGGTAGGAAAGAATGTTAAAATCACACAAAATAATATTTCCTTGTGATAATACTGTCACAGGGAAGGGTTTTTTGTGTGTTACAGTAATACGAGAGATTAACATCTCTAAAATCTTAGAAATCTTGCTTTTCTTTCCTCAAGGTTTTGTATCTATAAATTTTACAGTCTTGTACCATACTTAGAAAAATGAATTGTGTTTACTAGCCTGATTACATACTCTTTTCTGTTACCTGGTAAGCAAGAATTCAAACTTGGACTCCATGCAATTTTTGTCTTCACTTTGGGAGTATTTTTTTTGTCTTCATGTTGGGGACAATAATTTTTAAACACTTTCCTCTGCAACTGTGTGTTTATATAAGAGAAAGTCCAGATTTATTTGCAAAAATATGAACTTTTCCCCCAGTATTTTATAAGGTTTTAATTATGTGATTTTGCATGAAAACACAATTTCCTTATGTTCATTCATTATATGTGGTAAGTTGCAACTCCATTAGCTCTTACAGTAGATACAACATGAATACACTGAGAAATAAGATGTGTTAACAGAGCTAAGTTTTCACTGAAAACAGGGAAAGAACTCAAGAAAAAAACAGCAACTTTCCTCAGTTTTGATTTTTAAATAAAAGTGTGTCTTCCTGGTTTTATCTGCTGAAAGATTGCCTTCCTGATTTTATCTATCTTTGTGACTTAGAGTAGAAGATAGATAGATAGATAGATAGATAGATAGATAGATAGATAGATAGATAGATATGGATAGATAGATAGATAGATAGATAGATAGATAGATAGATAGATAGATAGATAGATAGATAGATAGATGTCTTTCACTTCTGCATAACTACAGACTGAAGACTTGTCCCATTTGAAGATTGAGAAAGTGCACTGAAGCTTCAAAAAGCTTTCATTTCTGCTTCACTATGTAAAACAACTTTGGTCTAAAATCCTGTATCCATTGTTGGAACTGAGTAACCAATCTGGGGCTGAAAGGAAAGTCAAGACCAAGTGAAAGACTGAATTTACAGCAGGAAAATCAATTAGGGGGAAATCAGGAAATAATTTCATCTCAGCCGCCAAAGGGAGACTGGGAACCTCCTCCTCACACTGGCTGCTGACTCTGGTGAGAGATAGGGACCTACTGCAGTTACCTGTCAAACTCTTTCCTCTCCCAAGTCCTACATCCCCCACACAGTCTTCACATTCAGCCTCTTCTTTTCCAGCGCAACTACTGCTACTTACTGAAGGAAGGCTGCTGCCCCAGGCTATGGTCTGGCAGTAGAAGCCTCTTGCATTTTTCTAGATCAGCCCCAGGATAAGAAGTTGCTCAAAGCAATGAAACCCCCCATCTAACAGATATTCGGTGCCTCCTGTGTGTGTACCTGCAGTTTGCTTGCCCTTATGTTTGTGCAGCATAGGAAACTGCACCAAGACACAAAATCAATGTTGTTCAGTTGCTCTTAAAATGTGGCTTCTTGTTAATGCACATATAACATTTTTTATAGGCAAATGTATTATTTACGTCTCCCTGAGAGTGAGCTGCAGTATTTGATCTACACCATACATGCTGCCTTGCAATACCTAGAATTGCAGACACTTCAGCAGCTCTGCTGGATCTGTTCTTGAACATAGTTGCTTCTGCTTTCTTGTCAGTCTGAGGAAGATTTCAGGATAGGAATTACATATGATTTCTTCAGCTGTAGTAGCAGTTCACCCAAGTCATCCCAAGACAACAGACTCAAATAGTACAGCCCTTAAAGATGAAAGCTTAAAACAGAATAGCTCAACAAGGAAACATTCCAAATAAAAATAAAAATTAAATGAAACCAGCCAATCAACCAACCAACCAACAAACAAAAAACTCACAAAAACAAACAAACAACAACAAAAATTAACAAAAGAACCCCAAATCAGTCTGAACAGTATGTGCTGGTTTTGGCTGGGATGGACTTAATTTTCTTCATAGTATCTAGTATGGGGCTGTGCCTTGGGCTTGTCCTGGGAATAGTGTTGATAGTTCAGGGATGTTTTAGTTACTGCTGGTTTAGTCATTGACTAACAAAGTCACGACTGCTTCTGTTTCTTACACCACCTCACCAGCACAAGGGGGTGCACATGGAGTGGAGAGGGGAGACAACTGACCCCAACTAACCAAAGGGATGGATATTCAATACCATATGGGTCATGCTCAGCATATAAACTAGTAGGAGATTTGGTCAGGGGCTGCTGGTGGCAGACTGATCAATAGTGGTCAATTATTGGGGAGCAATTGTTTTTCATTGACATCACTGGTCTTTCTTGGAGTTCTGACATTCAGCAGAAGTCACTTGGCTAGTTAACACTACAGGATCTGCCAATCTACCTGGCCCTGCCCAAACAAAACCCCTGTAACACTATGGAAGGAGTTAAGTTGCCAGTAGTACATTTTTAAGGAACCTTTAGTAAAAACAGTCAGGGTTATTTGTTCCTCAGGAAAGGATAAACATGGGATTATTTTTGCTCAAGGACCTGAGTGCACTTGGTGGATAATACAGAAGGATAGGGGAGTCCAATGTATACCTCAAGGTGATTTAATCCTGAGTGAAAATAATTCATGATTTGAGTAGAGCATTATGGCAGTTATAATAGAAGAATCAAGAGGAGGAGTTCATTGTAATGTTAAACTCTATAACATGACCCAAAGAGACATTTCACAGGGATGGTCCATAAACTAAGGCAATGGTACCTGTGTGTTGTATCAAATGATGGGAAAGGGGTAGTGATTAATGAGTATGTATTGGATAGTGTGGGATCTGAGCATGACATAAATGGTACAGAATAAGGGGTGAAGAACTCTACCCCAGCCAAAACCAGCACAACAGATTTCCTGAGACAAAATGTATTAAGCTAGCTGTATTTTTAAGGACAAATGTGGATTACTTTCTGCTAAGCATATCTAAGGATTTTTTTACTTCTTTTAACCAGATTATGCTGGAGCAGGATGATAAGATCAAACAAAAATGTTATTCATATATACATATGGAAGATTAATCTCTGAATCCAAATCTTCAGCTCCATATTTAGAATATAATCAACATTATCAGATTTTCTTCATATGCATATACACTGACACACACTCATGTACACACGTGCATGCACACAATTAGTACCCATAAATATATAAGAATTTCTATATTTAGATATGGATTTGTCATATAACAACACTTTTCAAGCCATGTTTACAGTATTGCATCTACAGTGTAACTTGCAGCAGGACTGCTAATCAAGTAGGAAAAGAAACCATCTAATATTTGGTGATGAAAATTGCTTTAGAGTGACTGATTGTGCTAATCAATCTTCGCCAAGTAAATCACCACTAAAAGATAGTCGATAATTATAGGATCTTTCCCTATAACTGAGTAAGAAGAGGAATAAAAATAAACTCTCACAGGAAAGCTGTCCTCCTCAGTAAACACAGCAGTTTTGTTTGCTTTGCTTCCAACATGTTGGAAAGAAATTTGGATAATGTGTCCAAGTTGTGTTAGCTTTCAGAAATATAATTCTTGTACTGATTGAGCTATCAGTGATAAAATTGGTCATTAAAACTAGTATATTCAATGATCCACACAAGCCACCTACAAACAGGTTGTAGTCTTACTAATTTCTCCATGATTCACAAATTTTTTAACAGCTTTTATAAAAATGTGACCACTTACAGTATTTTACAGCCTAAATTTTTTTTTTCCTTTTTTCACTGTTCACAAAATTCTCAGACAAAAGCAATTTTTGGAGGACAGTTTCAGTAGAAAGAAAATATTTTTAAAAAATTGTTATTATTTTACGGATTAAGATTAATAAGTATATAGAGATAAATCAGTGAAGTTGTAAACTTGGAAAAGCAAATTCACAGCTTTCAGGCACAAAAGTGTCCCAAGAAAAAGAATTATTTGGATTGTCATTAGAAGTACAGGAGACTAGCAGAGTGTAAGAACCTGTATAGACCGGAGCAGAACCTCCTGTGGGCAAGACTGGAGCACTCAGGGTTGCAACAGGACAATCCTCTGAAGTAGTTGCACCTGTGCTCTTTGTGAACAGTGAGAGTTATGCACAGCTCTGGGATACTCTTAGACTTGGACTTTCACTTATCACGAGGGACACAAGTCTCTTGGTTCAGGCCCCTGGGGTTGCCTCACAGACCCCCATTCAAACCCATGTCCCAGCACCAGAAGTTTCCAACTGAGTGGTGACACTTACCATATCAGGGATGGAAGTAGAAGCAAGTTCCTACATGGCATGTCAGTGATCCAGGATGCTGCTGTGTTTGATTGCTCTGTGAGCTTCTTGCAGACTTTTAATGACAAGATAAGGTTTACTTTCAACAGCTTTAGCAAGTCAGGGTCAAACCAGTCAGGTCTTTGGTCATAATCCACCAAGGTAGTTGCAGTCTTGTGAGAAAAGTTAAGCTAAGGAGCCTACATCTAAGTATGCAAGAGTGGAGAATATATTATTTCAGCTGAAATATTTAGTTGATAAATGAATTTTCCGACTAATGATGAGATTCTGGGTGCGCTGCAGGATTCTCTTTAGAGCAGCTTTCTCACCATCATTAAGTTAATGGGGGATGGAAAAGAGTGAAAAAATGCCATGTTTACCCAAAACAAAAACTGCTAAACTGGGAAGCAGGCTCCCAGTAAGGAACTTATCATGCATATATAATTAACTAGAGAATGCTTAGATATTCCAGTGATGAGTGCCACAAAAACTCTAGGAAAGAAAAAGCTCAGAAAACCTGCAGGCTATATTTGCCCAAATGTATGGAAGTATCACTACCCAGTACTGTAATAGCTGTGACTTTATTGCAGAGTCATCCATTACAACAATGTAGCAAAACTTCCAAAACTTATTTTCTTAAACCAGCTTCAAAGGTTGCCACCACCCATAACATTAAAATGCAGATAACATTTTTCTGGATGAACAGCTTGCAGTGCACTTTTGTGTCGCTCCATTAGCCCACTTCACTTATCTATCATTCCTGGAGATGACAGGAAGGTCATATATCTTATTCCCAGCTTCAGAACGAATGCTGCCTTGGCATCTTTGAACCTTTTCTGTCTCCCCTTGTAATTTGTAGCTCCTGAATTCCAGTGTGAAGATACCATCTCTCTACGTGAGGGGAAATTTCAAGTAGTAATGAGAGATGTTTTCCACAGGTGAACTGTCTGTGGTGAAAATCTTGAAGAAAATGGTCACCTTTGACCACTTAAACATTATCAAGTGTATTGAACATGAAAGGGCATAACACATGTCTGATTCTTATAGATGAAAGGGCCATTTTAATAGATGAGTGCAAAAATTTGTGCCAGCGTATTTCTAACAGAACTACTTTATTGTTTTTTCATGTTTTCATTTGTGAAGGTAGGAAACATAAGGCACAATTATTCTTTTATTTTGTTGTATTGGAGTTGAAAACCTACACTTTCCCTTCAAAAAGTAGTAGAATTTCCCACTTCTGTTCTGCTTGGGATATGAGCAGTGATGGCTATTTCCTCTTTGTCCTTGTGGAACAAGCCAAACATCATGTTTAAAAGCAATTCCAGTGTTGACAAGAATTTTTTTTTCCCATACTGCATTCTCAATTGTCATCAGATACACGATCCTGGTTACTGCTTTTGGATGACAGCACTGACACTTTCTTGGAGGCACCTGTTATGTTCTTGAGTTTCCATTGCTGCTCACTGTCCTTTGTCAAAGCAGCTGCTGGAAACTGAGTCTGCAGAAAAGATATTTTGACAGAAATTTATAGCTAGATCATTGCTCAGATTTTATGTTCTGCAATGGACCCTTTTTTCTCTGCTTTAACTAGCCCTTGACAGTACCTCAGAGTGGAAATTTCATCGTTCAAAGCTATAACAATTTCCATTTTTAGAGATCAAACCCCACAGTCTCTGAAGGCACTTTTCTCTGTGTATGCAGGAGTAAGTGGTACATTTCCACCTGTGACAATCAATTACATATCCTTGTCAATTATCAAGCTCATCCTGCTGATTTTGGCAACTAAGTCAGAAAGACCATTAAGGCAGGCATCACTGAATGCATTAAAATTAAAATTGTTAATGTGCAACAGATGGTTGATGTTGACTTGTTGTTATTTATGCATCAAAGAAGTACATGAAAAGAGTTTTAAGAGTCTGTTTGACAAAAAAAACAGGAATGAAAGTAATGCATAGCTAAGATTGGGTCTTCCAAAAGTACAACATTCTCCACATAACTCTCCACATGCCTCAATTTATTTTCATGTTCAAATTTTAACTCCAAATCTCCAACATTTGTTGTATCTTGTGTCATATCCTTATACAACTGCATAAAATATAATCTCAGGTAAACGACTTTCCTTGCAGACAATAAAACAATCATGTCAGGGCAGTCCAAAATGTTTCCTTTCTCAAGGGCAGAGCAAAACCCTGAGTGTTCTCAATGAGATCAAGACACAAAGACCTGTCTCTCTTATGGCTGTTGACAACAGTAAATATCCAGGCACTTAAAGGAATCTTCTAGTTTTTGTGTTGTGCATCAGATTCAGTAAGAGACAATATTTTGTTTTATGAAAGGTGACTGTATTGTCCTTGAGTTTTTTAGGTCTTTTTCAGGGAATTTACTTCAGCCTTGGTTTTCCTTGTTTTCAGATTGCATTCTCTTTTCCCAACAGAAGCAAATAAACCCCAGTAATTTTTTTTCATTCCTCCTTTGAATGTTCCCTTTTATTTTATTATGCTGACAGATGAATTCAAATGCTGCAAATGTGGCAATAAATAAACATTCCAGATTGGTTTAGAATCACAATTAAGCACCTGATTTTACAATATCTTTATTGTATGACTATATGGATAAAAACTGATTTGCAAATTGAAAAGCTAAGTAAGATTTGAAATCACCTAATCTTTTCCATTCAAATTAAGAATCAAAGTTAGATTCTCATCTTCATATATAAAGCAGAGGCAAGAGGTTTTCAAAATCTATAGTTTACCAGAATTTTCATTTACAGCGAACTAGTCATTTGTCCATAAGACTCTAACAACTACTGTAGACAGATTCCAGTGCTTGAAAAATGAAAAGAACTCACTACCTGACAAAGAATTCTAATTCCTGCACAGTACCCTCTCAATATGACCATTCCTAGACTTGACGGCTGAAAAGACCATCTACTCCACACCCCACATCAGGTCTATGTCAAGTGACATGCATGGTGCCTTTGTAGAAAGGTGGGAGCATGCTGAGAACACAAAAGTTCCCTGACCACATGAGTCAGTCATCAGAAGTCAGAGTGTGGGTTTATTCTGTAGGCATCAGAGAAAGAGGAGGATTTTGCAATCTAACAATGCTGATGTTCCATTACTTGAGAATCCAGCACCAAAAGTGGGTGCAGTGCTCAGCTGACATAGAATCATAGAATCATAAAATTAACTGGGTTGGAAGAGACCTCTGAGATCATCAAGTCCAATCTTTGATCCAGCCCCACATTGGTTACTAGATCATGACACTCAGTGCCATGTGAGGCTGTAGAGGGAAATGCAAGTGGAGTTATTCCTTGACTACAAATTGCTAATGAATAGGATGATCTACAGAGCAGCTCTGCTGACTGCTCTCTGGGTTTTGCCACTGACTGAGAGAATTCATTGTTCCCTGCATTTTCTACTGCATGTGAGAGCAACAGTGTGGTGGGACATGTTGTGTCCTGGGTGGGTGGTGGAAAAGCAAGAGTGTGGTTGGAGTCTTGGGTTCGATGCTGCCCAGCATACTATGGGGAGTTCAACCTTTAGGTGAGGAGTGGTGCCACTTGATGACAAGAAGTGGTCTTGAAAGGTTTTCTTCTGTGAGGAAGAGTTCAGAGGACAGCAGAATCATGATTCAGTCTCCACTCCCCCTAGAAGTAATCATTTCTTGAGGGCATAATATTGTTACTATCCAGCTCATGGGGAAGTTCAAAGAGGGGACAGTGCCCAAAGGGGTAACAGTACTGAGCTGTGTCATGAGGCAACCTGCAATTGCATTTTAAGTCTCTCATACTTTCTACTCCACAGCTAAGCTAAGTGAAAAAAATTTTTAAAAAATACTGAAATATTTTTAACAACAAAAAAGGCTCCAGTTCAAAAATGCAGCATGCAGCACTTAAGTTTTTTTGCATGTATTAAGTAAGCCTGAAACTTTGTAGTCAGATATTAAATGCTAAAACTCTTATGGAGAACATATAAATAGACCTCAGCACAAGGCAAAGCCCATTAAAGTCATGATATTTATGGAGTTCTGCTGAAATAAATGGCTGCAGAATATGCACTTGTTTATTGCTAACTTTCAAGGCTAGAGTTTCAAGCTAAAGTTTTATTCTATGGTTTATTTTTAGGGCAGTTTATAGGGAAGCTGATAGTTTTTAATTTATGAAGAAAATGACAGATTAAAAAAATATATTCAATATCGAAAGTATAATATGCTCTCAACAAAACCTAATGTGATCTAACCAAAGCTTACCTTTACAGATTTATGTATCTTTTGTTTAATACATTCTACTCTTTTTAACTCCCTGGTTTCTGTTGTGCTTTCTCTCCTGTCTCCTGTCCTTCCTCTGCTTTTCCTCTGCCCTCTAAAAGAAATCAAGATATCTACCCACCACAAAACTCACCCTGCTTCTATGTAAATATATTTTCATTCTAATACAAATATGGAGAAATTCTTTGTATTTTTACAGCTTCAAGACATATAACAGAATGTGGAAGAGTGAGAGATATATAATGTGTTAATATGTGATAATAACAAGCTTATTTATTTTTCAGGGAATGAATGTCTGATTTTGCTGGCCTACAATGTTTTCTGTCCTTTGGAGGTCACTTAAGCACTAAGCAGGGATGTAAGCCTTTTTTCCCTTAAACCTTTTAAATACTCAGACAGCTTAATATCTTATTTACATTTTTAATTCCAAAGCTTATAGCAATGATATTAATAGTAATAAGTACAGAAAGTAATTAGTAGCTCCACTAAGTTCATCCAAATGCAGCTTTCTAGATGTCGTAATAAACTATTTTACAACCAGTATGAAATTATTTAGAGCTTAGATTTCACCTACCTTGAAGCTGGTATTTGAATGGTAAAGGTCTCGTAAATCCACTGAATTATGTCTGAAAAGTTACTGAAAAGAGTGCCAAAAATAAAAGACTACAATTTACAGTGGTCAGAGAGTCAGTCTTGATAGGCAGAGCCTAAAAGCTGACTGCCCCTTTGCTTTTATTGTTCTTTAGCCGTATATCCTTCATGAGTGATACATCTTGTGCATATCATGCGCTCATGTGAAAACAGGACCAAAAAAAACCCCAAACCCAATTCTTTTCCCCAAGAAACACACAAAATGTTTCAGTTTTGCACATGCTGGAGTTGTATGGCTGCTGTTTCAATTTTCTGGCTTCTAAAAAAAAGAACATCTGTCTCTATGGATTATGTCTCTCTTAAACCCACAGATTTGCACAGGTTCTGATCAAACAGAAATGAGTTAGAGATCTGAACCAAGTATCTCGCACTGAAGTATTGAAATCAAATTTTGCAAACTATCTTTATTACTATTGTAGTAGTTCATATCCATGGATCAGAACATATCCCAGACTGGACATTTTCAGAGTGCATACCTGTAAGTAATTGTCTATCACTTAGAACATATTTTAAGCAAAAAAAAAAAAAAAAAATGAGACTTTGCTATCTTTTGTCTAATGACTGGATTTTTTTTGGTCAAAACTATTAACATTACTATCTATATATTAAAATTACCCAATCAATAGAGATGTAAACAAACAAAATTATTCTGGAACACTTCAAACTTCTGTGGAAATGGGTTAGGATGCAGTACAAGAGATGACACCATTGCATAAATAGTTTTGTGGTTACAGGATTAAAAAATATTGACTTTCACGCTCTGTAACAAGATGAATAAAAGTACATTAACCACAAGCATCAATAACGTGATCTTTTCACTAAACTTCCATGCTAAATGTGTTAGAAAGCAATATGTTTATTAAAAAGAAGGTAACAAAATAGATAAAATAGAGAAAGAGATGGATTCAGTAAATAGAGCTGTAGGGCAGATATCAGTGCATGAGAAGATGGCAGCAAGAGCCTGCAGTGAGGTACACTTGAGATATGCTTTTGTAATAATATGTGTATTTCATAGTTTTAACATTCATATTTTAAGGCTTCATAATAACATGAGAATTGAATACAACACCAAAGTATTCACATCTAATGCACATGATAAACTGGCCAGTATTCTACTTGCTTTAGGGGAAGACATGAAGACCAGGATCCGATTTTTTGACTCAGGATACATACAAATAAGTCTTTCCCCCATCTCATTTAGGAACCAGTGCTCTTTCAAACAATGTAATTCAGCCAAAGCTCTTAAATGCATGCTTAATTTTCAGTGCATGCAATTCTGGTAGGGAATAAACACATGCTTAAACAAGTTGATGAAATGCAGCCTGTATGTGATCCAGTTGCAAAACTACTGGCCAGTTAATGATTTAAAAAAACCGTTCTGAAAGAACATGAAAGTATGCAAGTAATGTTCACCTTTACGTCAGTCATTACTAATAGCAAAATAGAGAAAGACAAACTAGCAGCCCCCCTTTCAATCTGGTTTCTCAGTTAACTACTAGAGGCAGAAGCCAGGGTTCTATAAACTCAGTGTTATCCCCTGTAATGGAGAGCTTCATGCAAATTATTTTTATTATAAACCATACTCAGCTGTTGAGAAAATCAATAACATATTAAAAATAAAAAAACAGCAACAAAACAAAAACACTGGTGGTATGTCTGGAGCAGCTCCCTTGTCTAAATGATTGATTTCCCATACACAAAAGGTGGGACTTACTCAATTTACTTTACAATGTAAAGTTGACTACTAGTATTTCTAATTTTTATGTTTTCCTGCTATCAGAATACCATTAGACTCACTTTGAAGTATTTTTTCAGGTAGCAAAATCAGTTTGAAGTCACTGACTTCAGAATAATTGCAGAAAATTAAAATAGGAGAGACTGATCTTTGGTATTTGAAACATTTTTTCCATGCCAGTCTAATGGAGAAAAATGTAGGCAGCAATCTAATAGTTAATCAGAATTCCATGCACTTATTTAATGCAACATTTAGAAAGAGTGCAAAGCTGGGTGAGTTACTAATTATCCAGGGGCTTGGGGGATTTGCCTTTTCTCTCCCTGTACTGCTTCAGTTATGCGCTATTCATTTTGCCTCTAAGTTAGGTTAAAGTGTAGTCTAAAAGCTATTGCATCTCCTGCCTTCCGTGTTAAAAAATTTATGAGAGCTATATTTCACCATCTATCAGTGTACCTTTCCAACCAGGCAGACGACAGGAAGCTCAGTACAACTCGTCTCCATTTCTTCCCTCTGTCTTTTTAACTGCTCGGAAAGCACTGTAAGGGCATTACAGAAGTGCAAAGCACGTGCAGCTGGCTTTCAGCTTTCACAGAGATGATGAAATCTTGGCACTTCTAAAAAATATTAAGCCTTCAGTCAACAGTTGAAGGTATTTTATTCTGCTGGTTCACAAAATGTAAATACTCCACTAACAAGAGACAGTGATAGTTTGGTGTACAAACCCTTACTGGGGCTATTATTTATGGTGCTCTTTACAGGGGCTGTCTCAGAGCTGTCAGTTGTGGAAATGCAGACTTGAAGAATATACAGTAATGATGATTTCAGTGTGACAATACAAGCCATGTTTTGTCAGAGTACGTTGAATCCCTCATCTTTAAAAGAAAATAATGCAATTCCTTTCCTGTCACTGGAGGGGTAACCAGGAGGTATTCATGATTAGAGGAAATTAGAATAATTTTTCTCTTCCAGTTAACCAGTTAAATTAATGAACTCATGAATATACAACTGTCATTAAATCATGAATTGAGCTAACTAGTTAACCCCCTCCATATTTCATGCTTACATGTTATGATAACCTGATGTGTACGTATTTTCATAGGTAGCAAATAAGCCCATGTATATAAAAGAATGCTTTCAGCATCGTACAGCTTACCCATGTTTCCTTCGTAAATTTTGATTTCTGCCTTTGATTAAAGGTGACAGTAAATTTGGGCTGACTCAGCTGGAATTGCAACCTTCTCCTAAAACCAACTGTCTCTGAGGCACGTTCGCTCACTTACTCATTCAAGAAGATTCACACAGGAGCTTGTGGCAGCGACTGATCAAAGAGTCAGGAATCATGTAACAGCAAACAGCAAACAAAACCTTTTGTGAGTGTCTGGATGCTCTGGACTAAAACATCTCACTCAAAGTCAGGAACGTTTCTCAGCACGTACACCACTGGAAGTAGAAAAGACATGGATATTACACAAGGAGGGAGGGAGGGGAATCACACAGGGAATCTGCCTGGTTCTCAAAACCTCTCAATTCACATCTGAACTCAACAACTTCCAAACAAGGGTTTTGGAGAGCGAGAGTGATGCTTGTTGCACCCCATGGCTTCACAGCACTGCAAGTATGGTTCTGTTCTCCTGTGGTAAGGAATTTGTGTTCTCACCATGGCTCCCCTGGCTGTGAGGCAGCCTGCTCACTTCTCATCCTGTGTAGCGTGCTTGCAGGTGGTATGGAAGCATTTAGGCTTATTGCAAATAGAGATTACAGAAGGAATTAGGGTGCTGTGACCAGCTTTGAGGCGGATGGTCCAGACAAAGCACAGTGAACAGAGTGGGAGGGACATCCCTATCTAAGCTTTTAGGATGCCATTGTGTACAGAGAAGGGATAACAGCACGCCAAACATGAGGGCAGCCAAGCCTCACACCAGCCCCTCTCTTCACCCCCCCTCCTTGTCTTCCTCTGGGGCTGCTGTGCCTCAGGGCCTCTTGGAGGAGCTCTGGGAAAAGACGGCCAGGACAGTGCTGGACCCAGCGGGTCTTGGTTGGACAAGACCTTCACCTGACACCTGCGTTCCATGTGGAATTTGCTCGTCCCTCTGAGCCGGAGCTAGAACTAGACTCACCCCAAACAGGATTAGACATAGTGATTGCCGTGCTGGAAACTGCTCTTTATGTGCCTGTCTACCGGGAATGAAATTTGGGAGGATGGGGGTGGGAAGCTGATGCATACATTCCTAATCTAGTCTCTGCATGGGGGTTCTATGCAAATGTATCTAAGCAAGTAAATTTCAAATCTGGCGTATGTTCAACAGTCAGCAAAACTGTCTTCACTGGAGAAAAATAAATCATTACAAGCTATTTAGCAGGTTAACTTGACCAGGAGCATTACTTTTGGTTTTCTTGTCTTTTTGGTCAGAATACATCAGTTGGCAGGGTTGATGAAATATAATTTCCATTTGGTAAAAATGTCAAAGCTGTCAAAGTATATTGAATTGTCATTTTCTGAAAAGGAAAAAAATTGAATTAATTCAAAACAAAATTATCTTTTATTTTGAAGTTTATTTATAGTGAGAATAAATCGATGAAAAGAAAATATGACTGAAGGATCCTTATATTTTAAATTTGTAGACATCTACTGATCTTATTTTATGATACTGTGTGACCATCTGTAGCCCAGAGAGAAAAATCAGGTGTTAAGTTTCATATACTCAGTGACAGACAAAGATGGCAACAGAATCTACATTTATTAATTTCAGTAGGTCACCACTCCACTTGGTTCCTTGCATCCTCCTCATTCATCATAAAAACAAGTCTATGCCTGTGTGTGGACCTATACTAGACAAACATAAACCATTTTCTAACACAAGTAAAAAATATAAATTATAAATCCACCAACTCCAGATTTCATAAATCTAATGCCAAAAGGAGTGTTTTTCCAAACCCAGACAGCTGTATACTGGCGTTGGAGTCCTGGGGTTTGCTCAAGTTCTCTGCAAGATTGCTAATTCTTGTGAGGTGCAAAAATATATCAAAAGGCATAAAATCTGAATTTTAAGACTCCTAGCATAACTTATGTAAAGTAAGTGAAAAATGATTCATGACTATGCCTTAATGTAATCTCCCCAAAAGAAAAGAAAAGCCCTATTCACTGATTCCCTGAATTGCTGCCTGCGTGCTTAGGCTTAGTAGCTTGGTGTTCAGTGCCTGTGGACACAGAGATAACATTCTTTCAACCCTCCAAACATGTTATGTCAGGTTGCATCATGTCATATGTGAAGTGACTTAATGGGATGTGACACTGTGTAGCCCAGCACTGTGCCTGGCCTCGAGAGCTGAGAGGGGAGTTGAAGGGACTCTGAGCCACACCTATGGCATTTTGAATCCCTGGCTCTGAGGACAATGTTTGATTTTAAGCAGGTATCTCTATTCATGTCATATTCTTCTGATGGAAATCAATAGCAATCCCTCAAGCTGGTGATGAATATTTTCTCCTTATGAGCTTGGCTGTGTCATCTTCTCTGTTGCAAAAACCAAAGCATAAACAGAACCACATTGGCTACAATAACTGACTACTCACTGAAACAAGTGTACTGTAACCCAATGCAGAAAACTGAAGGTTCAGCATTGAAGAAAACAGTGCCTCACTTGCATTAAAGCTGACATAATTACTGTTTCAGAAATTTGCATGATGTTGTAAGATTCATGGCTTGACTTCAGGGATTTGAAGCAGTACATTAGTTGTGCTGCTATTGCAGTATTAACTCCCATTTTTTCCTGGTGTCTACCAGAGTGTTTTCCCAATCTCTGCTGGAGAAGAGCTGAGCTAAAAGTCCATCACAAGTGCATCAGCCTGTTTTGTCAGATAGCAATTACCCAAATGCAAATCTGGCAACTGTTTGGCAGATTGCTCTGGCTGAGGTTCACTGTCCTCTTCTCCTCTCCACATTCCTCCTTCATAATTTTTTACAATATTTTGCTTTAAATGGTGAACTGTGTAGTGTCAATATTTTGGCTGTTACTTTTCTTCACTTCCCTTTTCACTCCTGGCCCTTGACATGGGATCCAGAAAGAGAGAGATCATGTATTCCTCTAAAAGCTGTCCTTTTGCTTTGATTGCTAAGGCATTAGGGAAGATTCATAAAGGCTCAGATGCTGACACATCACTACAGACTTAGCATCACCAATAAGAGACACTCTTCCACCACTCACTTTGATTGTTTCCCTCACTGCGAGGAGTAGGGATTATAAAGCTACCATCAGCTTGCTAAATTAGGAACAAATGGCTCTCCCAGTGAAGCGAGGCCACCCCGTTTGTAGAGAGTACATCTCCTGCTGCCTGAATAAGGACACTTATCCATGTGTGCTGATTGCATAAACGTAAATGATAACGTTTCCAATGTGTTTCCTCACACATGGCTGCCCAGAAACCCTTAAATTAGGTATACTATCCAGTTTCATAGGTGAAATTCAGAAACTGATGGTAACGTGATCAGCTCCAAAGATGAAAGAAAAAACATCTATTTATGGATAACCTTTTTAGTTTACCACAATATAACCAATAATAATAATAATAATATACAATGTTAACATCTAAACAATAAAATAAAAATAAGTATTATTCTTAAAAATAAAATATACGTAACTACTTTTCTGTTTCTAGTGGATAATTCTCTGTGTATATACAGGGGTTTTTTTTCTTTTTTCAAGGCTCAATTCCCATGTGTCCAACAAACTGTTGAAGTTTGTGTTCAAAATTACTTCCTGAAACTACTTTTAGTGATTAGGGTAATTTGTCTTATGCTAACAGTGCTCATGCTAATCCCAAATGAACTGTCTGATAGCAGAGAGTGATATTGTAGGACTGGCATCTAGGAAACCTGATAATAAGAGTTGGGATTTTATGCTCTATCCTATTAAAGACACCAAATCCTAATTTAGGAGATGGAGACCCTATCTATTGGTTAAAATGCAGCAAAGCGGTAAAATAAGCAAAATTTTGGCTAAAATTAAAACTTTCACTTTGCTACTGTTGAATTTCTTACTAACCCTGCTCAGATATTCATCCATTGTACTTGGTCCTCTGCGTGAAAGCAAATGATCCTATGCCAAGTGTCCAAGAGGATGCTTCTAACTTTTCATGGACTAAAAATTTGCAGAAAACTTCCTTTTCAGGTTGTGGACTATGCAGCATGAAAATACTACATTTCAGATCCCAGAGGGTCATAATCAGTGGCATAAGGTCTAGTTGGAGGCTTATCACTAATGGTGTCACCCAAGATTCAAGATTGGACCCAGCATTGTTTAATTTGTTCATCAATTACTTGGATGAAGGGGCAGATGCCTCCTCAGCAAGTCTGCTGATGACACAGAACTGGGAGGAGATGCCCATACCCCAGAGGGCTGTGCAGCCTTTTGGAAGTACATGGACAGGTTGGAGAGGTGGACAGAGAAGAACTGTCTGAAATTCAACAGAGGCAAGTGCAGGGCCCTGCACCTGGGAAGGAATAACCCCATGTACCATTACAGGAAAGCAGCTCTGTGGAGAAGAACCTGGGGGTCCTGGTGGACAACAACCTGTCCATGTGCCAGCTTTCCTGGGGGCCAATGGTATCCTGTAGTGCACTAGGATGGTCAGGGGATGGGATCCTGTCCCTCTACTCAGCTCTACTGAGGCTGCATCTGGAGTGCTGTGTTCAGACATGGAGCTCTTGGATTGAGTCCAGCAGAGGGTGACAAAGATAATTAAGGGAATGGAGCATCTCTCTTATGAGGGAAGGCTGAAGGAGGTGGGCCTTTTCAGCCTGAGAAGAGACAACTGAGAGGGGACCTCATCGGCGTCTATCAGCATCCAAAGGGAGGCTGTCAAGAGGATGGACCAGGCTCTGCCCAGTGGTGCCAAGCAATAGGAGCAGAGGAACAGGCAGAAACTGATGCACAGGGAGTTCCACCTGAACAGGCCAGAAACTTCTGTGCTGTCCGGGGGCCTGCACACTGGAACAGATTGCCCAGAGAGGTTCTGGAGTCTCCCTCACTGGAGACATTCCAAACGCATCTGGACACAATTCTATGCAACGTGCTCTGGGATGACACTGCTTGAGCAGGAGAGGTTGGACCAGATGACCCACTGTGGTCCCTTCCAACCTGAAACATTCTGTGATTCTTTACAACCTTAAAGCTCTCATGCGAAGTGAAGGTCTTTGAGACAAGGTCTTTAGAAAGTAAGGTTTCAGCAGTAAGCTAGGAGTGAGGAGTGACTGAGCTCTTCTTCTGACACTACTGCTTTTCCAGCCTTTCTCAATCTACGACCTAATTTCAAAAGAAATAATTGATTTATGTTGCTGCTGCGTTCTCATGTTCAGCTTGAAGCCCTGCATATATTTATCCAGACAAGCACTCAAATTTGGTGGCTCCTGCTGAATGTTTTGGCTCTAGCCTCCTGAAAGCAGAGGTTTCTCCACCTGTTAACTCAGGATTATGCTTAGGCATTTGACTTAAAGTTTGCAAAAATTATTTTACTAGAACTAGTAAAGTGCTTTGAAGTTCAGGCTCATATCTACAGTTACCCATTTTGATTGTTTTGTTCTCTTATTCTGCCCTAAAATTCATTTTCCTAATTAAGTGAATCTCTTCATCAGGCCTTCTCACAGCTGAAAAAAATACACAGAGACAGAAGGTGGGAAAGGCTCCCAAGGCCCATATGTTCTACAGCATGTTTCTTGCATAAATATGTCATGGGTATTTTAGTAACCTGCTGCCTTCTGGCATGAGATGTATTCAGCTTCCCATTGTTTGCACAGACAGTCAGAGCAGGGGAGGGGGTGGATGAAAATCCACAGAGGGAAGTCTGATACTCTTCCATCTTGTCAGGTCATGTTCATTTTGGGGAGAAAGACAATTATTCTCCAATTTGCAGATGTGCTTAATAGTCTGAACCACAGTCTTATAGCAAGCCATATAGCGGTATATCTCCTGCTGCAAAGCTTGGAAACAGAGCAGAACAAAAGCCAGTATTGTGGCAGTTTAAATAAGAGAATCTACTCATGCCTCCCTCAGTCTTTACTACGTACTCTATTTGTATGCTAAAGAGGAGACTGAATTTAAATTCACAACTTTTCTTCTTTAAAATAGGCTTTCTGAAACATGAACATCTGAGGAGATAAATGTTATTTACAGCTTTAATTTATAACAGTTAACCATCATCTAATCAAGAAATGTGAATTTGTGGTCTATTTGGTTACCTCTGACACTTGTAAGTCCTTATTTATCATCAGAAACCACACAGTTTTAATTTAGTGTGTTAATTTATAGATCTTGCTCAAATCTTATTTAACAGAGTGATTTATAAACATTAGACAAAATGATCCAAATGATAAGTGTTAATTTTGCCATCAGATTTATGCATTCCAACTAAGAACATGGTTGTATTTCTTTGGTTGGTTTATAAATGATAACATTAATTAGTTCTCTAGTTGAGTGATTGGAAAATATCCTCTATCCCAGCCATTAAGTTCTGATTTATCTTTTTGACATACAACTATGTCTCATAATTTGTTTCCTCAGGGTTCTGATTTATTAATGCAACATGCTAAATTTTAAAACATAAATTTCAAAATCTCCGGAATAAATGTAAAAAAAAATTCTGATTGAAAAGTAGTCCTTTGAGAGCATATAGCAGACGTTTTTCATACTTTTGTTTGAAGCTTGGGGGAACTATTGAGAGAGTTTTCCAGGAGAGTCTTCCAAGAAAGTTTTCCTTTTATTCTTTCTGTGTAAAGACTCTGGATTTCAAAACACTGGCAACTGCTAGAGACAGATGCATAATTCCAGTGTTACAAGCTCTGGTGTTCCGGTACTTTATCTGACTAAACTGAGACAATCAGAGGCTACTGGTGTCAATTTAAGGAACTGGATCACAGTTTGGTTTCAATATACCAGTAGGTCCAGTGTTTTCCTTCTTTGGGACAACAACCAAAGAATTTTTTTAACTTAGCAGGAGATGTATATTCTTTCCCAAACACCTGGTGCGGATTTATGTTTGCCAGTGCCATGCTCTCACCTACTGAGCACTGAACTACTGCCAAAGACACTTGCTGCTGTAGGGATCCTGGGCAGGGATTAGCCCAGCAGCATAGTCACCTTCTAGGTGGCTTCTTTTAATTCTTCATTTATTTGAAGCTGCAGAAAAAGATTGTTTGGCATTTAAAATTTCTTCTGGGAATTCTGACTTTTAAGAATATCTGGAGTTCCCATGCTTTTGGTTTTCTCATTCGTCAGAGGATGGATGGTGCTGTTTTGTGCATCTGGCACGTACCTAGACATTAAAATAAGGATACTAAATAGGGATATTACTATTAAATATTAAAATAAGGATATTAAAATAGGGATAAATACATAAAAATATAACTCCCCATAAATGACCAATGGACATTGGCTTTGCAACCCCATAGATTGGAAAGCTAGAGTTGATTTAAGTACCAGAACAAATTAGTAAGGTCTCAGTCCCATGCTTAAATAATTACACAGTCTCTTATGCTTGAGCTAGCATATTTAGAAATAATTTGAGGTTTCTGTGGGTATCTCTACACTGCTAAATGAAAGAAGAGGAGAAAGGCAGAGTATTGCACCCCACTCCTCCAAATTGACAACCCAAACAAGGACATAAAATCTGATAGACTGTTTGTTCCAAGAACTGATACAAAAAGATAGTACCAAACATATGATTACACAGTTTGGTCTTGTTCACCTAAAGCAGTCTTCTAACATATCTTCTGGTTCTGTGTCCTTAAACACACCTATATATCCTTTTGTCGTGCCCTACAGCCTGCAATATATCTCCTTCATTACATGTTATAAAGAGAACTCCCTGATGACCTGCAGTGGAGCCCAGCACCTTGCAAGCCTTTGGGCTTCAAAAAGCCACACACAAAATAATTGCTTTGTTTTAGGACCACATGAGGGGTGGAGCCTAATGACAGGTTAAAGACCCAAACAACCTGTTCAAGTGGGATCTGGTCTTAAATGTTGTGGCTACAAGCCAGCCCATGCTACTGAGACCTTGGGAGCCAGAAATCAGTGCCTGATCTTTTATTTAGCACTGTAGGCAAAGTCAAAATGGGTTATGCAGTATTGGACACCTCCTTAAAAGTAATGTCATCACTGGATGATGCCTGGGCAAGACTTGCAAAGAAGACCACATCTAGGCAGATGAAGAAAGGCAGGGAGAGGAGGAAGATCAGGTACAAATCAGATGATTCTGTTGGATCCCAGGCTATGACTGATCAGAAATTTAATCAAGGAGACCACTGGAGAACTGCTGCTTGGAGAGGATGCATCAGGAAAAGAGTTAAAAAGTAGCAAACTTGAATTGGGGTAACTGGTAGTTATTTCAACTAAAACAGTCATGTAGGTCCTTTATAGTCATGGTCAAGAAATAAGACACTAGCAAAGCACAATTCTTTTCAGGCTAAAATAGGTGTTCAAAATAAGTCAAACATGTAGTCTCCTACCCTTGATTATGAAGTCCTTAGAAGACCAGGTAAGACATAGATATTTGCATTGCAGGATAGGACATTAGGTGAGATGAATCCCACCTGGTACTCTGCACTACCAAGGAGGTTCAGGACTCAGATCCAGGAAAGATCAACCAAGATAGGTTAGAGGATGAGGGCTGGGAAAGCAGTGATGAGGGAAGTCTCTATCCCTGGGAATATTTCACCTCTTGCTGAGACAGAATAGAAGAAGGTCAGAGTCCTAAAGCTCACCCTTTTTTTTCTGTCCAATAAATGCTTATAAAATGCACTGACAAAGCTATCGTGGGCTCATACCAATAATATTGCTGACAGTAGTAACTATTTTATTAGCTTAAGTGACACATTAAGCTGTTTAAATGATTCCCAATCTCTTTCTGACCTAAGCAAATATCAATATGAATCCACAAGATGAAAATAGTTTTGAAAAACAAAGCACAAAGTAAATTGCTCACATGCACAGAAATACATTAAAGAACATGATTCATCTCCACAAGCTTAATAACATTCTTTTAACGTTGTTTGTGTGCACAATAATGGTTTAAATTTCTCTGGCTCTTGAGCATGGAATTATAAATATCCAAAATAAGATTGGGATTTCAGTGAATTTCTATCACTTCAAAAACTATATAATGGGATTCAAATTCAGAAACTGATCAGAGCTGCAAAATTCATTTGTAACAGCTTTGTAAAACAGCTGCAGAATGTTATAAACTAGTTCCTTCCTCCTGACCTGTCCTCTCTGCTCCCATGTCCAGGATCATGTACTGTACTCCACTCCTTAAATATTGTCCATGTACTCATTAAGGTAACTATCTCTGCCTGAAAAGCATACTACATTTTATTTGCCCTCAGCCTCTGAACTCCTTAGTGCCAAAATTGTCTCAGACTCCAATGTATGTAAGCACAGTGGCTGACTGTCATCCCTCTCCGATGCTAATGGAGCTTTATAATTCCTTTGTTAACCCTTTGAAAATGCCAAGCAAAGATTTACAATCTCCCTGTCCCTGCAGGGCCTCTGAAAAGGAAACCATCCAGATGGCAAAATGCAGTTCTGCCGTAACCCTCTTCCACAACTGCCAAATGCAGGAATGTGCTAAAGGCACTGAATGCTCAGCACAAGAAATTTCACAACTCATTAGCGATGCCACATCAAAATAATAAAGAACAAAACCCAAACTGGAACCCAGCAGGCTGCAATCCCAGGGGTTAGCAGCATCTAGGCAGCAGCCTAGATGAGAATTTGATGTCACTATTTGCACAGATAAGGTTTCTTGACCACTATTCTGCTCTTCAAAAATGTTACAAGTCTAAATCTGCAAAAAAGTATCAACAAATTATTGACTCAGTCACCTCTTGAGGATGAAGCAGCTGAAGGATTTAGAACTCCTGTTGTATCTTTTCAAGAATTGGAAGCCAAATTATTAGATTCTTTTTTCCCAAAGCTGCTTTTGCCACCCTAGTTTTACATTACTCTTCCCTGAAAGAATTCTGGAGGAGTATGAAACTGATTTTAAACTCCTTTTGGCAAAAAGAAGCAGCAGCTGAGCTCTGGGAAATTTGAAATTCTTTTCCCTGGAACTCCTCACTGCAGTCTGACCTTTTCTGTATTCAACACTGAGGACGTCATGTTGTCTACTGGTTACCCACAACAAACTTTTTTTTTTTTCAGTTCTTTAGATTTTCTGAAGGGAGAGAAAGGACTACATTCTAAAACAATACAGAAAATTTACTGTTCATCATTTACATTAACTACTTTTTCTTCTTATCCATAAGCAAACTTCAGCTTTCTGAACTCATTTGGTATTGAAGGAGACAACAAATAACTTCTGCAAACATACTTCAGAAAGTGGGAAGCTTTTAGCTGCTCAGTACCATAATTTCTTAAAGAATTAATTCAATTACAATTTTATTTTCTCATTAATGGGTTAGTGGCCACGTACAAATCACTGTCCTTGATGTTTGAGTGATTACAGGGTTGACAGCTGGCCTGTTTCCAGCTTCTAATCTGAACCACTCCATGCACACAGATGATTAGCATGGGGCCATGTACCTGCATGTCTCCTGGTACCCCCTTATTTATTATTTGATTAGTGAGGTAGCAACCTTAAGTGGCTCATCAACGTAACTTTTTCTTGAACACAAGATGAAGCCATCAGTAACACTGAAATGTTTGTTTGACAAATTCTGAAAGAGTAATTCCATATTGGAGTTTGTATTTACAAATTGCTTCCCCTGCTTTATAGGAGCAAAGTGCTCCAGTGTGTGCTTTGGGGTAAACAATGGGTGGTTTGTGGCATTATGGAATTTGTATGACACTTAACTAGCATGAGTTGAGGATACTGTCTTTGTTTTCACCTTCTGCTTCACACTCAATCCTTCTCTGGTTCTTTCTCTCCTCCTTTGCTGCCTCTTTCCATGTTTCCATCATCCTTCCCTAGCAGGTCCTGCATGCATTGACTGACAGGAGTTTTATGTTATAGAGATACCAGGAGCAGAATTCAGCTCTGGTTTTGTTCTGGAAAGGGTGGATCTGGGTTCCTGTACATTTGACTATGTGATTCCAGTCCCTACAGACTTTATGACAAACTTCATTATAAAGGTCAATTACTAACAACAATCTATGGAAGCATGGACTGGTTTTGGCAGGGATAGAGTTAATTTTCTTCATGGCATCTTGTATGGGGCTGTGTTTGGAGTGTGCTAGAAACAACACTGATAACACAGGGGTGTTTTCGTTACTGCTGAGCAGGGTTTGTACAGCATCAAGGCCTTTTCTGTCCCTCACTCCACCCCACCAGTGAGCAGTCTGGGGAGTACAAGAAATTGGGAGAGGAAACAGCCAGGACAACAGACCCTACCTGACCAAAGGAATATTGTATATCGTATGGCATCGTACTCAGCCTATAGAGCTGAAGAAGAATAAGGAAGAGGGGATGTTTGGAGTGATGGTGTTTGTCTTCCCAAGTCACCACTACATGTGATGGAGCCCTGCTGTCCAGAGGAACACCTGCCTGCCTCTGAAAATTGGTGAATGAATGCCTTGTTTTTCTTTGCTGTCAGACAGCACTTTTATTTTACCTGTTAAACTGTCTTTATCTTGTTCACCCTATTCTCTCCCCCATCCCATCAGGGGAGACTGAGTGTCTGTGTGGGGCTTAGCTGCCAGAGGGGTTAAACCATAACAGAGCATCTGAGTTCACTTCCATGATGAAAAAAGGAGTAATTCCTACACTGAACTGTGAAAGTCAGCTTCTTACAACTTCCAAGTCCTCTTGTTGTGTGAAAGCTGGCATTTGAGTGCTGTCTGCAGTTTCACAGGTCCCTCCTTGGGGAGCTCCTAAATTACCCTAATATTTTGGCAGGCACGACAAGGACATCCTTGAGGTAGGGTTTTAATTAGGTCACATAACAGGACTAATAGTAGATTCTACAACAGGAAGGCTGCATTTTTTTTATGTAGGTATGTGATCATAGAATCAGAGTGAGGACTGTTATTTCCATTATAAATCTTATTTATGTTCAGAGTTGCTATCTTAGTTGCAAATATTTTCTTCAGACTAAAATCTGACTGACAAACCCATAACTTGGGAGCAAATATTTACATTGTATGGAAAAAAACCTGCAGTTAGATGCTTTGTTGTTTCATTCATTGCATTCACAGACACAAAAAAAAGTCAGCCTCCATTTAAAACACTGATCTAAAATGATGTCTCTCTGGGGAAGCAAAGAAAGATATTCATAAAGGTTAACATTAGCCTTGGGAAAAAAGTCTGCTGTACTCCCTTTAAGGCCTAAAGTAATGAAGGCTCCTTCACAGGGTGATTTGGAGCAAGAGATTAACTTTAGGTATGTTGAATCTGGACCCCTGCAGTAATCTGCCTCTCCACTGCCCATAGGCACTCACTCTGAACATGCTTCTTAATGTTCTAATAATGCAGTAATAAAAGAGAGCATCCAGTGTTGGAAGAATTAAGCCATTGCAGCAGTTACAAGGGTTTTAAGGAATCAACAACAGCAACAAAATAAAAACAACCCTTTTTCTCCTTCTGGCTCAGGTGAGGACCAAGCACCTGTCTCACATAGCACTTGCCATCCTCCTACTCCCCACAGCAACAGGCTGTGAGGACTTGCCAGGGAACTGATCCTCAAATACCCATTTTCCTTAACAAGTCGAGCATTTGGGGGAGAGGCAATATATCCTAAACCTAATCATGTCTGCTGACTTGCTTGCCTATAAAAGCTAAAATGACAATACAGTGGCTCACTGTTTAGTATTCTTAAGGGAAGAGCAAGATCCCAGAGGACCAGAGCTTATCATGACAGCACACACTGAGGTTCTTTTGAGGAAATGCCCTGAAATCTCTTTATAAGCTGGCTTATGGAGTGTAACTAGCATTAATTCACAGGGATGTTTTGTTCAAGAGAAGTGTCTATTCAAGGAACTCTGTACTTCAGAGGCAGGAGCCAACTAAGCTTCCTTCAAAGCACTCTGCTGGGCTGTGGAAGGTAACAGCAGGGCTTGTGACACACGTGCATTTTCAATTCTAGTCTCATAATTGTAGGAAAGGACTTTTAATTCTTTGAAGGCAAAGCAGAACAGAACCCAACCCATGTTTTTTCCAGCTTCAAGGTACTTAAGAACTTCCTCTTTTTCATGTATTGTTTTTGTTTCTGAAACCATCAGTTCTCTCTTAGCCCTAAGCCACTGATGCTTTTTGTTTTGAATGTAAAATAAGGGACACTAATCAAATTATTTTGACTGGTTCATCAAAATTCCATTTCCCTGAGTCCTGAAGTCTTTTCCTCACACTAAATTGCATATAAAAAGATTCTCATGTCCTTCATTTTCAGTTATAGTTACACAAACAGTTTTAGTAATACAGATGGTAAACAAATGCAACAACTAATAAACCATTTCATGAGATTATTGTTCCACTACCAAAGTAGAAGACAAGCCTTCCACAGCACTAACAAGTAAAGATGAAAGATGTAATGAAACATTCTGGACTATAACTGAGGATTTGGGCAAAACAGGATTAAAACATATTTGTCTGGTGAGTTGTAGACTCAATTACAGTTCTTCAAAGGGAACTACTCCAAATGGTAACTGGGGAAATCTCTAGACCCATGAAGAGCTGTAGGATTTCATGACACCTTAGCTACACTGAAGCTGTGTAAAGCTAATCAGAATTCATGTGATCTTTTATTTCTCTGTAGGTTTAGCATATCTTCAGTGAAAGAATGTTGATAGTACTAGGTCGTGCAGAACAAAAGTTGCCCTGGATCAGACCCCAGGTCACACCCAGCTCTGTTTCCAACAACACACACATGGATTTCTAGGAAAGATTAAAAGCATATTTTGATACTTCCCCTTTGTTAGTCTCACAGTTTACAACAGTTTCCAACTCAAAGGTGGGTTTTTTAAATCAGATGTGGATTCTAGGTTCTCAATAAGGCTAGAGGAGTTGTCGAGACTCCTTGACTTAATTTAAACATTTGGGATTTTTTGATAGTAAGGCCATAGGTATGGTTACAAATTATACAGAGATTTTCATACGTGAGAAAAAACTTAGGTGTTCAACTTAGATCTCTGCATTGTCTTATGCAGACAGTGGCATCCCTTCATTGACCGCTTCAGTGGTACCCCAAAATAATTTTGGTACCTCTAGTTAAATGCATCAAAATAGACTAAAGTTTGTAGTGAGAGTACACATTTTGTGTGAAAATAAAAGGAGGGTTTTAATTTATTTTCCTTTGAGATTGGGTGGGAAGGGAGAACATCTGGAAGTAAAGGAAGGTGACAAAAATAATTTCTCAGAGTTGTGGTGTACTAACAGCAGGTGAAGTGCTCTTCACAATGTGTGCAAGGGCCAAAAGAGCTTAATTAGCAGCATCTCCTCTCAGCGTTTGGGCTCAGCAGTTCACCTCTGCCTGCTGGCTACAACAATGAAATTTCTGGCCTAGCACCACAGTTACAAAACAAATTCTTTGCTGGAATCAATATTTCAGCACAAACTTCCTCTAACAGTTACTTTGGAGGTGAAGGGCAGAGAGATTATCTTTGTTTTTTGTAAAGACTGAATGTATTTGAAGAGTTGACACTATTGTCTGAAGTTATTGGTTTTACAAGACACCGTGAACAGACATTATCAATTTTTATATTTTACCTTCTATATTTTATGATGAAGTGTGAATTTAGAGCTGTATTTGTAGGAATATTGGGTTTTCAAATACACTTTGCAAATATATCTAAGCTCTAATAATTACAGATCCTTCTCAATCTGGGTTGATTTTTCAGTAAAAAGCAGTGAATCCATAAATATAAATTTAGAAGCACCCTTCACTTTTCAAGTAAAAAAAAAAAAAAAAAAGTAATATATACATTTCTACTGTACCAAATAAAAGAAAGGAGCTTGTACCACATCTAAATGTAATCTTGTTGCAGTGAAATCAATTCCACAAACCACTTTTAGATCATTCCTTTAGTTTGTGGATTTAAATTGCTTCTAAAATCTCATTAACCAAGCCTCTGTATGGAAAGATTCTAGCTTTGCTATGACAAAAGGAGGCTGTTCCCGACCCATATACACCCTTCATAGTCATTCTCACACCTCACTCTGCAGAGATAAAAATACTCTGTTTTTGGCAGACATCATCTGAACATTGTGATGACCTTAAACTTTGGGACAGCCTTAAAATCAGAACATGAAGCTGTAATTTTACATCAAATAAAGTATATTAAAATAATAAAACTATGGATGCAAATGGTTTATTTAGGATGACTGTTAAATTTTCAGGGATTCCCCTGTGCATATTAATGTTTCTTATGTTTCTTACCTTGAAGATTTCTCATGTGAGTTCTTTTCAATTTCAAAGTTGATTTCTGACTTTTTCACTTGTTCAGCATTTTAAAATGATGGAAAAATTCACACAAACCTTGCACTTTTTAAATTATCATATCCTCATTCTAATTGCAGCAGGCGGAGGCCTCAAAATCCAGTACACATAAAGCCTTTGTTCATATAATCAGTAATATGAATTTATAAAGTATTCCAGAAATTGTCTGGATAAGGACAATTCTTTTCTGGTGTTTTTGGTGTGTGGTTTTTTTTTTTTTTTTTTTCTTTTGCTTTGGTTTGGGTTTTTTTGGTTTTCTGGGTTTTTTTGTGAGTTTTGTGGTCTTTTTTATACATATATATATATAAATACTGTTATTTTGTGTGAAAATGTATGCTTTCTAATAACTTCTTTTTCTTAAAAGGTAATAGATGGCGATATTTGTACTGTTACAAAGAGAAAATGACCCTGACCCTCTCTATATGGGTATTAAAAGTTCTTTGCTTATAATGACAGTTTATCCTTGTTTCATATAATTAAAATCCTTCCCTCTGTTCCTCTTCTTCTATCTGTAATCTCACTGCACACCCTCTCCTACCATGAAGAAGAATAAGAAGAAGGAGAAGAAGAAGAAGGAGAAGAAGGAGAAGGAGAAGGAGAAGAAGGAGAAGAAGAAGAAGAAGAAGGAGAAGAAGAAGAAGAAGAAGAAGAAGAAGAAGAAGAAGAAGAAGAAGAAGAAAAGAAGAAGAAGACAATTGTTCTATGACACTAACATATGCTTTCTGAAGCTCCACTATTAACAATTGCCATGATAAGGAGCTCTCTGCCTGTATAGGGGCCTTATTCTGGCAGATGTAAAAGCATGAAAACCCTCAGAAATAAGAAGCAGGATCTACTTGGTGATGCCCCAAATAAAGAACTAGTTTCAGATTTTTGAAATAGGGATTTTTTTTCTCTTAGGACTTTCAAATCTCTACATCTATTTGAGTTAAATTGTATTGATGGCCCCACATCTTCTTTCCCTGCTTAAGTGAGATTTTCTTCTGATATAACATTCAGAGAAGGCCGTTTTAACTGTGCATGTAGAATCTCTTTTGCATTTGAAAACCTGTGTTAATGTGCACAGGATGTATTATTCATATCACGCCTGCTGTAATTTACATACCCCAGGAAAAAGTATGCACATTCTGGGTTTTCATTTGTTGCACAGACAATACTGATAATGCTCACTAGAGTTGTGTGACTGTCTAAAGTACAGTTGTTGGTCACCATGGAAATTCAGTGTAACTAAACAATCCTAACACACAATTCACATCTTCATACATTAGCATAGTATTCATTATACTTAGCAGCAATATTTCCTGAGCACTTTGGCAAATGCTGTAGTAGTGGTATTCACTTACTCAGAAAGAGGGAGCAAAAGGGTATATTTTGAAGAGCAGAGACTTGCATCAGGTGCTGTAGGACTCCACGGATGTTTGCTTAATGGGTCAAAGTGCAAGGAAAACAATATTGGCCTTCTACCTTCCTAAAAATGAATTCTTCAAACTAAGTCTGAAATTTGAAATTCAAGATGAGTTTTTCTGGTTTTGAATGTGAAAAACTGTGCCATGAAACTTAATAAAGTTTTTCACAAGAACTACAAGACAATACAGCTCAGTAGCTATAATGTGGTTCCACTAGATATGATAAAAGTTACAAGACTCAATTTTTATCTTTTAAAGTAACTAAAGGCCAGAGATTTAAACCCAGCAAATGAAAAATTGTTATCATTGACAAGGAAACCAAGATAAAATGCTCTTCGGCCAGAATCATCTTCCATCTCTTCTATAACCATATAAATACATTCCAAAGTAGACAATCTACCCACAAAAACTGCCATAGCTCTTCCTCTTCTTTCTCTTTTAATTAATGAAGAGAATAAAACTGCCCTTGAGGCTTGAAGATCTATACTTGAAGATACTGGGACTCATGAGAAGAGTTTACTGTAATGTATTCCTTACCAGAAAAGTTACCATCAGAGATCTTATTGCTGTTTCTCAGTTTCCAGTGCCGATGTAGCTCTAAAATGCTTGAACAGAAGATGAGTTGCACAGCTTTTCTCTCTGTGGGCTTAGCTCAAGGCACAGGGTGTGCATTCCTCTGTTGCATCCCACAAGATACCTACAGTCACACCATTTCTCTGGAAGTTTGTAGCGACTCTCCTACTCTCTCAGACACGTGGATTTACTGCTGCTGCCTACATCGTAGGGCCCTGTCTCTCCTTTGCCCATTAACACCTACTTTACCTCTCAGAAGGGGTGTTCTGCCTGTTTCTGCCCCTTACATGACACTAACAGAGGCACTCGTTTTCCTCAGGGCATGTTCATTAAATAGGGTTCTATACCTGCTCCTACTGCATATCAGCAGCTCTGTGGCTTACATATTTCTTCTCTGTTCATGCCAGGCTTTCTCATCCTTCCTTTCCAAGCCCCTCATTGCCCATTTTGCTTCCCTGCATCTATCTTGTATTTTCCTACCTCTGCCTGATATTTTGGAGTCTGGTTTTGAACTCTACACTTAGATTTATTTTTTTGAGAAGAAGTATGAAACAGTGAAGTTCTGAACTCAATACCATCATCAATTCAAACAAAACTCAAAAGTCCATCCAACAAGCTGAATATCCACCACCCAAGCTAACCCTGATGCTTACTGAATACTTTGCTGCCTTTAGGACCTCAGAAAAAATCTGGTCACTATCAATCAAGTGTACTTTAAATGCAGATTTTTCTGGTTTACTTGAGAAAACCAACTACTATCCGAAATGCCACTCAAGGCTTATCTCTGTTGGCTGTTTCCTCTGCTGTATTTGATGAGAGGTAGATGCGATCTGAGAGCTGTTTCCTGATACTATTCTGGGTTCAATAGATTCTCTTTTTGCCAGAATCTGTAAGTGCGAAACCAGATGTTCTTTTCCCTGGAAACTGATGCTTCTTAGCAAGAATTGTTTCAGGCAGTAATATCTTAAAAATCCAAGAGTAAAATGTTCTCCCACAAAAACATTAAACAAGAACTCATCTAAGTCCCCTAAACCACCTGGCCCTGCTCACTTGCGCAGTTTCTGTTATACATGAAGTTTTTAAGGTATCATTTCTGTCTTTTAAGGGTTTGCAAAGATCAGGAACAGAGTGCTGTCGCTTAATAAATGTTGACACTGAAGACAATGGATACAGACTGTTCTTGCAGCTTCCTGCGGTTGCACAGATTCACAGAGAAGGAGTCCTTGGTCAGAAAGCAGGTGCTTTCATTTACTAGTTAAAGAATTCCAGGTTCTTCTTCATTTAGGGGATGAACAAGCTACAAAGCAAATCAAGCTGCAAATTTAAGGCTATACATAGCATCAAATACCTTATAGCCTTACAGCTAGTGCCTGCCAGACTTGTGGTCTGACAGATTATGTAAAACTGTCTCTCACGGTCTGTTAACTTGGCATAAATAATTATGGATATTTGTGAGTCCTTTTCAATTCCCAATCCATTTAGTGGAAAAACTACCAGATATTAAATGATAGAAAATACAGGCCTCACATATTAGTTTCATTCACTGTATTGCCAAAAAGCTAAGTGTAGCAGGGTCTTCGTGTTTTGCACTAATGACTGGAATTTGTAACATACTTCAATGAGTTTCGTAAATTAGTGGAAAAGGCTGGTTGTTTTAAAAGTACATTGTGTTACAAAACTAGGTTGTTTATTTTACAACTGCTTTTAAGGAACAGACAAAACCAGAAACAATAACAGTACAATTAGCGGGACTGTAAAAGGTAAGGAAGAGCCACATATATAGGCCATGTTGTGGTGAAATCATCTGTATGGAATGCACTGATTACTTATGCTGCCAGGCTACCTCCTCCCTCTCTGGCACTTTGTGGAGTCTACTAATGAACTATTTAAAGCTCATACCTAAAAAGCATTAATAGAACCTATAAATGAACCCACTCAGACTACATTTTTCTAGTTAACTTGACAGGTAAGTTGAGTTTAAGCAACTTGCAATATTTAATACTATAAAGGAAATGCTGTAGATCTCAGTTGTTGTGATCAGCCTTCCCTAAGCACACTGCTGTCAAATATGTTGTTATCAGTAGAGAGTGTTTTCACATTACAGAAGAAACAAGTTAAAGAGAAGCATCCAAATTTCGACATTACAGAAGATGATCTCGGAAATTCTATTGCAATAAACAAATATTGCTCCCATTGATACAATCAAGTTCCTCTCTGGTGCAATCATGTTATTCCAGTTTTATACCTGTTTAGCCAAAATGAGAATTGGTCTATTTGTCTTCTCCGAGCTAATATTCATACAAACAGCACTATGCCCCTCTATGAAGCTGTGATATTGATAGTAATTTTTGTAAGCATTCACTACACTGAATCGTACAAATCCTTTAGAAAGTGCTGTAGGTGGTAGTTCCTGTTTTGCAGGGAAGCTGATATAGAACCACAGCCATACTTCCATCATTGCTTTTATTTATGTGGTGAAAGCCTAATACTTAAGGAGAAAAATTAAGTCAGCTCTAAGTTTATCTGAATGAGTCTGGGTAACAGGCTGTTTTGATTTGTTGCTTATTCATTTTGATTTCATGCAGCACTGCTGAAAGACGTATTGTCATGACAAACATGGTGGAGAACCAGACTGAACAGAAGGAATGACACCTCACATGTTTATTTTACACAGTCTAGTGGAGCATCCTGACAGCAATCTGAAGACTGAACCATTCCCAAGTTATGTCAGGGAGCAGCAAGAGCAGCCAGCTCTGAAAAGTGATGTGGACTTGAACAGCAACAGATGTATCTCAGGGACAGTGGCTTATCTGCACTGCTAGCACCTACCATTAATGGTCCTAGCCCACACACACTTTCAATGCTCCAGGTTGGAGCAGAGCTTTGAGTAGACATGCTATGCCTGTAGGATAAGCATCTGTGTCTGAATCTCAGCATAAAGCAAATTCAAAGTAAAAGCATTCATGTATCAGGGACTTCACTTTCTTCAAGTTCTGGAATTTTCTGGTGTTAGGATAGTTTTTCCCTCTGGAAATATTGAAAAGAATGGTAGTGATGGAAAGGCTTGCTTCTGACCACCTCTAGCAGCATCTGTATTTATCTTGTTTTCCTGGCAGAAATGTATCTAATCATAATTTCACAGGTTCCTGAAAAGACTTTGTATGGCACTGAAAGAATTCCTGTGGACCAAAGCTTTAGTTCAGAATGAAAAATTGACTATGATAAATTTTTCTGCAACAAAGTAATAACTGCAGTGTACTGCAGTAACGCTTTAGGTGCCTTATCTCTGATTCATCTGAAATCAGTCACTGAACTAACCACTATTAATTTATGTTGTATCCATGTGGATGTCATACGCAATCTCATGATACTTCTGTTGCAGCTGAGCAGTAATTTAACTAATCATTAGACAGACTATCTTAGCCTAGTGAATTCATTTCATATTCATCATAATAATACCAATCATAATGGATTCATGTGATATTACTGCTGCTGTCATATGCATTGCTACAAAGATTCCATTATAATTTTGTTATATTATAACATTATAATAAATTATCAGGACTATGGAGGTGAGACAGCATTGTAAATCTGTAGGACATTTCATTTTTACACAGTCCCTTTATACCTTGAAAAAGCAGCATAGAAGTGCTTATTTTCAGAGAACACCTGCAGAGAAATGGCTACAAAGCGGCACCTATAGATATTTATTAAAATAGGAGATATATTACACTGAGATTAAACCTGAAAAAGAACAACCTTTGCATTTGTTTTATTTTTGCTAAAGGACATATAGAGTTTTTGGAGGAATTATTAACTGGATATTCAGAAAAGGCTGAATTCTCCCATTAAACCACTCAGAAATTTTTAGGTTCATATTGTAAAAAGTAACTGTAGGCCTGGGAGCTCTAGCCCAATAAAGTCTTATCTACTCAGAGGGTAAAAAACCTCTCCCTGAGTCATGAACTGCAAGCCTGTGTTTTGGTTTCATCATTGGTAAAAATTTTCTTCTCTTTGTTGTCAAGACCACAGTGACTTTATGGTTTATTTTTGTACTTATTCATATGAAAGTACAGCCTGTTGCCACCCGAGTCTTTCTATTCAGGCCTGGAAAGCTGTGTTCTCATGGCAGATGACAAGGATTTAAAAACAAAATCCAGTAATTCACAGATAAACCCACTGGGAACTAGTGAGTAACTGCAACTAGTGGGCAACTGGTTAAAGCATTTCTATCCTGCCTACTAATTCCCTCCTCTCTAGCAGCTCATTTTTCTTTGCCCATTTATCCCCTTCATCACTGTCTTGCCAGAAGTAGCTAAAGCCTTTCTTATTTTTGGGAATATTCCACTTTGGAAAGTGAGGGAAAGATCAGGGCTCTGATATTTCTCATTTTCTTCTTCATTGATCACAGAAGTGTTGAAGTTGCTGGAAACAGGGATTCCTTTAGCTGGAACTCAGACAGGCAGCTGTCATGACTGCTGAGGTCCTGCAGGGAAGGATTTCAGTGAAGTAAGTGACATCTCTAGCCACTGCACCAGCACAAGTCAGTGGGGGTCGTATCAGGAGGAAAAAGAATTTTACTCTTGTTGCTGAAATCCTCATTAGCCAGCCTGGTTATCAGTGAGGGCAGACACCCATGAGGGTGGGGATGGTGTGGCAGGATAGTCCACTCTGAACGGACCTAAAATTCAATAATACACACTACGCAAGCCATCAGTCAGGCCATCATGCAAGCTATCATGCAAGCTCTGCTGCTGGCATGAGGTTGCTGTCTTGGTGTTAAATTATAAGACCATCCTGGTTCACCAGACTTCGAATATACATCCTTTTTTGGAAAAAAAATGTGACAGATTAGCTAGTCTGCAAGCTTGTAAATCTGTGACTACCAGTCCATCACTTCATAGCTATAAAAGGCCAGTCCAAATGTCCATGTAGCAGATTCTTCCACATACTTCCTTGAAATGTGGAGCTTCTCATGTGAAGCAGGGATGCCTCTTCATGGTTACTCCTCAGGGGTTAAGAGAGAGATCTGCCTGCTATCCCATATGGTGAGTTATGTCAGTCTCTACTTAATGATTGTTTCTTTTGCTAGCTTCGATGCAATTGCTTTAATATAATTGTTTTGTTACAGTGCACTATATTACTTTGTTATATAATACTCCACTAGTAGATTTTTTAGCTCTTACACTGTGTAGTAAATAATTATGATTAGGATCTTTTATCTGTTCACCTGTTTGTTAATTTGTCATAATAAATAATTCATTTATATAAATCTTTCTGGTTTGCCACCATTACAATCCGTGGGGCAAAATGGTTTAATCATACCTCTATAATTCCTTTAAATTTAAAGGGCTAACTCAGTCTGAGGCTAAGGTAGGATTCAGCAGCACCTAAACCCTTCCCTGAGAAGGAGTTTAGAAAGCAAGGGAGTCCTTTCTGCACCTCGAGACTCACCGGTAAGGCTTTGCTTTTTAAAGCTTTGTCTAAGCCTTCCACTCTCCGGTGACAGAGGAGCATAGACACTGCTTGCCACAGGCAGTGGGGTTTTAGGGAGAGCTGGTTTTGGCTCTCTTCTTTTTTAAGTCACCAATTATGAGCAAGGAGGCTGCAGAAAAGCAGGAGAAAGGGCAGAGGTTGCTAAATTCCAGTAGCTGGCTGCAGACCAGGAGCTGCAGGTCTGAATGGTGGGTCAGAGATTGCGAGGCTGCTGCTGTGGGACAGGAGAGACAGCAAGGGATGGCTGTTGTGGGCACTGCAAGCTGTGCAGGAGCAAGTGCCTTGAATCAGGTGGATACAAGGCCACCATTACCTCCAGGAAGAGGAGCTTTGAAGCTCCAGAACTCTTCCAAAGAGTGACACTGTGAAGGCACGCTGTAAGGGAGGAGAAGCAAAATACTGGTGGGATCTCTGGATCTCTAGTCACAGAGTCACCAGTTTTAAAGGTGGGTGAATCAGATTGTAAGTCCCTGGCAAAAAGATACAAAAGTCATGTCAGAAGAACTATCCAAACAGTGTTTGAGTGCTGAAGAGAGTCCTGTTATGATGAGGACTACAAAAGCACCCAGAGACAATAACTGGAACAGGGTAGTGCATCCCTGTACTTGATGGTTTGAGTGCTGCTTTCTCTGAAAGGCTGCCATGCTGAACTTCAAGAGTGAAGATGAGCACTGTAAACCTGCAGCTTCAGAGGTGCTAACTGACCTTTCCAAACTCTGTCAAGGGAGAGCTGGGAATAACATCCATCTCCTCCAACTCCTCTGTCAGAGCTCTACCTGCTAGACCATATTTCCCAACAACTGTCACACTTCTCTAATTAGTCTTGTTTCCTTGGAAACCCGCAGACCCAATTACTACTTTGCTGAGACTCTCTAAGGCCAGCTCTTGGGGTGACAACAAATATTCAAGGCCACCATCAGCTCACCAACTACTACTTCACTTTTTTTTTCCTGCCCTCCCCTCATTTCCTTTCTTAAGAAACGTAAATAGCTCAGGAAACTCAGGTGTTTGTTCCCTTGAAAAATCAGAAGAAAAAAGATTTAATGCTTTTGGTGTTACTTTTTCTGGAAAGATGATGCAAATGTGGTCAGTAAGTAAGACCCTTTCCATGTGATTTGCCTTCAGTGTTAGCAAATACCTAACATGAATGTGATTTATAAGCTGAAGCTGGATAAAATTTATAGAAATGGCAATCCACCTCTCACCTCCCTTGATTCAACCACCTCCTAAGTATTAAGCTTGCATAATGCTTCTGTGGATGCTACAGACAAGACATTTGAAGAAAATCACTGCTGGTATAAGGATTTGGTTTTGATTTGGCTATGTTTATTCTGCAAGTCAAACAGCTTACACAGATCTTGGCGGCATTATAAACAAGACTTTAGTTCAGTCACAAAGTCAGGATGCAAATGCTGAATGCCCTGAAACTCCCAGGACACTGGACTCAAGGATCCTGTTGTTGATATCACAGACTGATACAGTGTATTTGAAAAATTATGGTACATAGTACTACCATGAACAAAACGTCACTGTGTTTGGATTAAGGGTTTTTACTTGGAGTCTGTTGTATCAAAAAATTCAAAGTTAAATTTAGCAGTTTAATCTTTCCTTGACAGATTTTGCAGGAATATGTTATTTTGATTTTAAATGTTTACAAACTGCAGGCTTTCCAGACACTGTACAAAGTGTTGGAACCTATTATGCACAGAGCAGTTGCAAGTTGCATTTTCTTAGGATGCCAGAGAACAGGGTGTTTGCACTGGAATTTTGCAGAAGACAAGAACCTATGATGGAAAAAAAAAACCAAAAAACCCCAACCAGATCTTTTTGGTTTTCCTTCTTTTTCCTCCTTTTCAGCTTTTCAATAGGAACTGGGACACTGTGTTACTTAACTGATTCTGACACAGTGTGGATAGCATAATCTTGCAAATTCTAGTATTCCAGGAAAATTTTACTTTGCCTTAAAGGAAGTCAAGTATACTATTTGAGAAGGAAGTATTTGAGATTATTTGCAAGAACAGCATTCTCATGTTCATGGCCCATGCCCTCAGATAATTTACCTGAAGCAGAAAATAGAGTCAGAGCAGAATGAACAAACTGTTCTGAACTGAGAGTGCTGCTACTAGAATATGAAGGTTTGGAATAAAATTTCCCAGCATAGTTTTTGCATGTACATTAACCTATAACACTAGGGGCAGCAGAATGTCTACAGCTACTGAATAAATAGCAAAATGGGGTATTTTTTCTTCTTTTTTTTTTTTTTTTTTTTTTTTTTTTTTTTTTTTTTTTTTTTTTTTTTTTTTTTTTTTTTTTTTTTTTTTTTTTTTCTTTTAAATAAAGTATTCCTCAGAATAGATTGGAAAGGCCTTTTGGGAAGGACCATCTTTCATTTTGATATTCCTTTGAACACTACATCAGAGAGTCTCTGCATTCATTTTAACAGCAAGCAATAAAAGTCAGCTAAGTAGCCCTATCTATTCCAATGGTAGGTCACTAATTATGAAATAACTGTTTCCCTATTTCTATACAAGATATCATTAGGCAAGGGAACACATCAGTTACCTACTTATCTCTTTCCTGTTTTCTCTCTCACTCTCCTCTTTTCAGACACACCACCATCCCTGCACAGCACTGCAGACTCAGCAGTGCCTTTAAACAACCAGTCAAGCATTGAGAAGGTGGAATTCCATCTGGGCAGGCTGTTTCACACTGACACCTCCTTAAAGATGCACTAACCAAGAAAAGAACAGCTGAAGTAGCTGAGGACATGTTTCATTTTTCCTTAAGACAACACAGGCATTTAGAATCGACTAATTTATCCTCTCTGCCCACTTACACTTCATGTGACAAAGAGGTCAAATCCCCTTCCTTGATAGGAGTGCTTAAAATATTGATGAACATGCAGGTGGGAAGGGGAAGGCTGCCCTACGGTATTTCTTGGCTTTGCTAAGGCATTCATTTCAGCAGGACAAATTTCTAACATAAATACATATTCTCTCTTACCCAGTTGTCTTCCAACAATGACACTGACCATGTACCCAAGTGCAGAATTTCAGCATATGTGCACATAGTAACTCTGAACGATATCACTGCAATGTCATCCAGACAAATTGACTATTATTGTATAAGCATTCAGGTAACAGTTGCCTGAAACACAGCAAAATTCATATTAAACTAATTGTTATAATGTGAGTGTGCATTAAACAGAAGACTGGAAAAGTACTTCAGCATGTATTTCTATTTATTATGCAGGTAGACAAGGGAGCCCAAGGGATGAGCAAAACTTCTTATTTCCTAGTCCAATGCACATTTATATTAGGTAAAAAGAAATATTGGAAAGGAATGAATGGCAGAGGGAAAAAATGGGAGAGTCATGAAAAGTAATGCCTGAAGTAGACAGATAAGAAAAGAAACAGAGGAATGACAAGGCAAAACCCCCCAAAAAAATCAAGAAGCAGGAAGAGGGAAGGAAGGTGAGCAAAGAGGAAAAGCTGTCTCCTGGCATCACCTGCTTAACATCCTCCTAGGAAGCCTGGTTTGAAAGAACAATCAAAATCTCCCATGGAGTCATGCCATGAGAAGAAATAGAGATGTTCTGCATGTCCACTTTCACCCACTCTCCTAGTTTCCATTAAAAGTCTTTCCACAAGACTGATTAATGTGTATTGACAAATATCCCTATGGAATACGGAAGCATCATCGTCCAGCCTGTAAAGTAGCACACAATGAGAATAACCAGCTTAACATCTGTGACAAAGCTGGAAACTGGCCCAGTCCCCTGAGTTTCAGTCTAACGCTCTTAACAAAAAGATCAATAGTTTGGGAAGCATCCTGGCTTGGGGATATTGGCCATGGCTGTTATCACAGTCATAGCATTACATACATTCTTGTGCACTGGAAAGATACATTTCTAGAAGATTGTTTCTTTAATGTCTGCACATCCCTAAATGAAAAAACCTTTTCCTGAAAATCTGCAAATCTAGAGTTAATATTTTTCAAACTTGCCATGCTCCTTCACAGGTGGTAAAACCAACAGGGGAGACACGGATTTGGCAAGCGGAGAAACAACTTCGTCCAACACAAAGCACTGGCCCAGGTGCAGAAACATTCAGCCTAAGTTCCTGCAGCATGACAGGGACAGTACTTGTCACAGGATGTGTCCAGGGCTAAGGCTGGCTTCTGGTAGTCCCATAACTACCCTGACAGTCGACTTGCTTTATTCTTACACATAGATTTATTTAGTTCAATAGAGCTGTGGAAATGGGCCCACAACCTAGATTTTGAACTCTTCCTCTCTCTTGCAAGACTGAATCAAAGCAATTGCTGATGGAATGCTTTCTCTGAGACCCTCTTCAGGATCTGGCTCAAATCAAACATCAAAGGTTTGTGAAACCACCAAGGCTTTTCCAAATTCTTCAAAGCTAGAGCTTTCTCCTCTTGCCATCATCAAGCTTTCATTCCCCCCAAATGATTTCTCCTCGTCAAATAATACCCTCTCTTCTGTTGAGTTGTCTTCTTGGGGAAAACAGACAGATTCCTGCTTTTCTGTGTAACTGAGTTTCATCCACAGACAGGCCTGTAAGCACTGGATGCCTTACTGGTCAGTTCATGTGGCATCCTCTACAACTGATCTCACTACTGTACAGTGTATTTAGCCCCTTGTGGGGCAAAGCCTCTACTCCACAGCAGACTGTGTGAGAGTCAGACCTTCAGACGACAAAATAGGTGCCTTTGGAGATACTGATATGTTTTCTACATTTGCTATATCGCTACTACAAATAAGTTGGCTCATCTTACTCTGAAAGAACTGTTCCAAACAAATGACATTTTGATTCTGAAAGAGACGAAGTAACTGAAAATACATAAAAGGTACTATTTGACCATATTTCTCTAAACGACATTTTCCTTCTGGATGACACCATAACTAAGAGCTGTTCAAATTTTTCGCCAGAGGGGGATAATGAAAGAAGGGAAGACCCCTGACACTGCTGGATTTTGATTTAAGAAATTATGCATATAATGAGATATGCTGTAATGAGAGTAGACTTCATAACCAAAATATAGGAGACAAATAATCTGAAGGTAGGCTTTTCAATACCTGTTTCTGGAAAGGGGATACAAATGCCTTGTTTTTCCTGCAATGTGTTCCTAAATTTTGAGTAACCCCTACTCTTCCTTTACTAAATATTACTCAATCTTATCACAAACGACCCCAATGCTTTTCAACTTTAAACTATCTGACAGCAGAACTCATGCAGGCACAGCAATTATGCAGTTGTACTTTCAGGAGCAACTTTCAGAGTTCAGAATGGTCAGACTGATTTTTTCTGTTTGTCTGTTTTGCTTTTAGAAAACAGTGTTTCAGGGAGGAAATCCTCAGAGCAAGTAACATTTGTAGGGAATCTAAATCTGAGCTGTAGTTTGACAGCCAGTGATTCTCACTGGCATTCAGGTTTACCTAATTTACCCTAATTCACTGCAAAATTTGGTGGCACTAATTTAAAGGCAAGCCAGCATTACAGTCAGCCAAGAGTTTGTTAACAGACCTGTGCCTTTACCCTAAGAATATCTAGCTATGACTTATCTCATTTGGGAGTAATATGATCTGTTATTTTAGTCTGCAGTTAAGAACAACAGCAACTAAAGAAATAGAAAGTAGGCAAGAAACCAGATTTATACTGAGATCACTGTAGCAACAAGAGCGTATTTCCAAATACCCAGAGCCAAATAGCAGTTGGTACTTCAGGAGATAGGATTTTGTCCCAGTGAATACTGGCACTGTGTCAAACCACAGAAAACTGCTGCAGTAGATGGAGAAGAAATACCTCTCCCTGAGAACAGTAACCTTGCCTCATTCTGCATTTATGAATTCTTTCTCTTTGCCAAGGGGGAGGTACTCCCTTCACCCTAAAAGCTCTTGCCACCTTAAAACCTAGCAGTGGCTCTACATAAATTGTTGGCTTTTTCTGTTTTCCCCATCAAACATAAAAGAAAAATCAAGTACTTTAAACCAGGCCAGATTGGTTTCTTTTTTTTTACCCTAACATTAGTCAAAATAAATATCCCTCAGGAAATAGTTTTGGCACATAACTGAACAGCTTAGCTAATTTTTTTCCTCCTAATATGGATGTAATTATGGACAATACAGTATGTTCTTATTGCAATCATTGTGATAGAACCGCATTTGCACAGTAAGCTGCTCTGAGGCACATTTTCTTGTATCACAGCTGCAGTGGGTGTCTTCTTGCTTAAAATGAATGACTCTTCAACTAATTTCTAATACTGGCTCTTGACCCAGAAACATTTAAGAAAACCAACAGAAACCAAAACTTCTAGATGCTCATATGTGAAAATTCTGAAAAGATAAAAAATAAAAATGAAGGAGTTTCATGCTCCCTTCTCCCCTACCCCAGCTACCACGTGGTTTAATTGCAGATGTGTCCTCATGGAGCTGTGCAGTTGCAGAAAAGAACAGACAGAGCTTACATTAATCACTCCTCAGTCCAAGCTAAAATTTGACTGGTAGAAAGCTTTGGTTGTAGCCCAGTTTCTTCCTCTCTCTTTTTAGTACTTGTCAGGATATGACGCTTAAAATAGTTTTATTACATGATCCAGATTTATCCAGATCTCCATGGATCTGGATATGCTTCTTCCACTGTGTGATGTCTTCCCCTTGTGAAGGACACCTTTTGAGCTTCCAAACACACAAGTGCCAGCTAAAAAGGCAAGCATGCAGAACTTCTCTTGCATCCTTTGTGGCTATTAACTCCGTCATCTAATGAATTTTATGCTTTCAGTGCATAACATTTTGAGTTGTAATTTCAACTAGAGAACTCAGTGTAGGACACTTGGAAAACTGTTCAAGGAAGTGTTTTGGACTCAGTTCTTGCTGGATGAATGAGACCTGTGCTAAACCTCGTTATCCATGTGGTTATGTTACCTGTGCTGTGTAAAATCCCTGGCTGATAGAGCTGTCATGGCAGATGAGAAGTTGAGCTTGGAAGAGCTGCATGATCCTCTATGACACCAGCAATTCTGCAAGTGGAAGATGGAAAGTGTGTGATGGTATTTGGTTTAATGCTTCTACCTTCTCATACCTTTATATCTTGTAGCAAGGCAGCTCACATTCTCATTGCGGAACCTGAATCACAACCATGAATGATCCTTATATATAGATGATTTTAAACTGGGCTCAGAAGAAATTGTTGTTTGAATCTCCATGGTTTTTTTGGCGACTTGACAGATGACAAGGCTTAGGAGGAATGAGGTTGGAGCAGCTGTGGCTGCATTATGTCATTATTTTGCAATGAGCCCCAGCTGACTGATAATGTACCATTAAAACAGCCGGATCTTTTCCATCTTCTCCTCTGTGGTATCGTTCCACTTTGCACTTCAGTCTGAGCCCAGTGACTGGTGGGCTTCTACTGGACATGTCTTCACTGGCAGCAGAAGTAAAGGAATATCAAGACAGAAGCACAAGGGTTCACTTCAGCTGTGTTGTTGGATACGATGGAGCACTTTCTTTCAATAAGCATTTTTATATGCTAAAGAAGCTTATAATGCCAATACAAAATGGTTCCTCCATTGCAAAAAGGAAGGACCATTCTATTTTTCCCTGTTCACCGAAGCCCATTCAGTCCACAGTTCCAGGAATTCTTTTTCATTAGATGTACATTGATGACGGCTTGAGGCTCCTGCTTTAGACTGATGAGCATTATGTGAATTTTTAACAAAGGGTTAAAGCCCTGCAGTTTGAGATGGGAGCTGGTAAATCACTTCCAACGGTGAAAGCAGCCAGGATTGTCAGGGCTGTGGGATGCTGACCAGGCCCTGGCCTCAGGTTCAGCTGACTGAACTAATGTGAGAAATTGCTGCCTGTGATGTGAGAAATTGCTGGATGTGACAGATAAGGATGACAGAAGCTGACAGGAGATACCAATAACACCATGAGGAATGGCTGAGTTTCACAAGTGGTTCAGAGGGAGTGATGGGAGAGATGGACAAACCTCCCTGAAACGGAGTTTCAGGACCTTGGGCAAGACCAACAGCACCTCTGTAACCATGTCAGCCAGAGGATATAAAGCTGAGATTACCTGTGGCAGTAACAGGGTCAGGAATACCAACTGGGATGTAGAAGAACTGTAACCAGTAGTGAAAAAATGGAGGTGATTTTTTTATCTGGAGAGGATTGGGGAGGAGAAAGAGAGGGGCAATGATAGTGAAAGTATCAAGAGGTGGAAAATAAGGTAACAAGATATTTAAAAGTGTCATTGTGGTTATCCAATCGAGCCCTGCACTTCTTCACTGCAAGTACAGCAGGACACAAATCTATTGCCCTTGCCATACCACAGGTGTCAAGCCCGGTTCCATGGCCTGGTGGACCATGGGAGGCAATGGATGCCTTCGCTTGTTAGGAAGGGTACAGCCAGAATGGATGGTTTGAAACATGTTCAAGCATAGACTCATGCTATCAGTCCATTCCCATTTCAGGCCTGAGTGAGGTGATTGTTGCACTCGAGATGAGTAGTCTGTGGGGAGATGTAGGCTTCAGTCCCTTCAGAAAATGTGAGCTGAACACCATGGGTAAGTGAGAGACCTGAGGACAAAACTGCTGCGTCATGAAATGAGAGAGGGGCCTTGTCACAACCTCGCCCCTCTTGAGAAAGCAAGGGCTGCGATTACACTTTCTGCAGGCCAGACCTTGTCAGAGTCTTTCAGAAAAGCTTTGAGAATTAAAAATTAATTAAGTTCCCTCTAGGATTTTATGATTTTTCTGATCCCATCTGGTCTAAGGAGAAGCCTACACAGCAGTTTAGTTTGTATCAGGATTGTGCTTTTGAACTGATTCTCCATGTTGTCTCCACTTACTGAGCTTTAGGTCAACTTATGGAGACCCCTCAGGGAAAACCAAATTAGATTCTCTTCAGATAACACCAAAGAAGAACTTAATTGTGGGAGAGCTGGGAAGGTTTCACATGTTCTTTTTAACTGGCACTTTAACCCCTTTGTCAAGAAGTGTCATGTAAGCTACACAAGTCTTTTTGGGTCCTTTTTTGACTCTCAGCCATTTTTCTTGGGTGAACTTTCTTACTCCATAAGGGATGCTCAACTTTTAAGCTAGTGATTTCCTCTGTGCACCTCCATCCTTCCCACTGCAATGGTTCAAAGGGCAATGGGGTGAACCTGTGAAGTTTCAAGGTACTTGAATGAGAAATTTTAGAGCATTCATTCAGGGATATTACAGAGAATATGGGAGAGCATAAATGTAAACCATCTGAATTTTCTAATGAAAATAAATTTATTTTATGAATCAAGACAAAAAGTGAGGTTTGTACAATGACAATCCCCTAAAAATGTTATATATCATCACTGAGAGGAGAATTTCTTACATTTTTTCCATATAATTTTCTCTCTCTTTATTGCACAAAATAAATATATTCCTAATTGAAAACTATCTCAAACGTGATGTCAGGGAAGTCTTTCTTCAGGACCATGCCACAGTTCTGCAGTGTCTGTTACTTTTAAAATGTAAACAAAGGTTACATGTTAGTTGTGCTGTCTCTGCACACCAGCAGTTTTTACTGAGTGGGCCTAACAGATTGGTTGAGAAATGGTGATAATGAAATGAAGCCTTTCCCTAAACATCATCAACTAGATTGTAATCCATCTTGGAAAGTTAGAGCTCCAATAAGAATACATTCTTTGTGTGGGCAAAGAAGACAGAGTAGCTGGAGGAGCCTAAATAGGAAAGCAAACATTTCACTGAACCTTTTAAACAGCAAAAGAATTTACAAAGAAACAAACCAAGACTAAGCAGAAAGCATGAACTGTGTACTGTGAGCAAATCAAAAGCAGACAAATATTTTTACAGTGAAAGCTATTTAGTACGTATCTTGCCCTTTACTGACTAATAATGCGCATTAGTAACATGCAATTAGCTGGATCAACTCTTGGTTCCCATGACTGGAGTGAAGGTAGCAAGAACGTTCCCTCTTGACATGTCCAGTAGCTGAAAGCTATCGGAAATTTTAGAAACATGGGATTATTTCTTGTAAAGATATAGAGAAGAAAATTGCAGAAAATGAGAGGCCAATACTTTTGTTTCTATTATATGTTTCTTAAACCACAGAAAAGAATAATTTTTTTTATTGTTTTTTTGTTGCTGGGGGGGTGTGGGTGTACTTTTTTGGGTTTTCTTCCTTGAGTGGGTATACTCCACTAATCCTTTGTGTTAAGGTGAAGCAAACTGATAAACAGATCTGGTAAACAGGAAAAAAACCTCATGTAATTATAATCACTGTCTGATGCTTGAGAGATAAGTGATTTCTTGCCTCTGTCTGTTCCTGCAGTTTCAGATTCTTTAAAAAGCATCTGATTGATCACACTGGCACATTTTAAATCCATCTCTCCACAGCAGAGATTGGCAACAGAAGGAAAATGATTTGTAATCTAACACATGATCTCATGTTCTCGCAGCACATCCCACAGTGCACCCAGTTGTTGGTCCTTATGATGTAAGAGATGAGAGCTCAGCATCCCACAGGTTGTGGGTCCCCTCTCAGCCCGTAGGCACAGCAGGCAGGGGAGTCCTGACTCCCAACCACCACAGCTCACTCAGAAATAACAGCTGAACTCCAATATCCCAGATCAGCTCTATACACAAGACAGGGGTGGAAAATTTTCCAGTTCCATGTAGTAGCTAGCAAAATGATTCTATTGTGAATATCATGGTTCCAAAAGCCTTTAGGGAGGACCAGACCCTCAGTTGAAGTAATTTAGCATGGTTGTCCTAAATTTACACAACCTTTTTAAAAAAATACTTATTAAGATTCATTCTATCAGCCCTTCCTGGCAAAAGGCTAAAAATGAGCCAAGTTGGAGGAGATGTGGGTGGGAGAAACTCATGTGCTGGGAACTGCAGCCGTAGCTTCAGTGGGCCTGTGAAGCTGCAGGACCTGAGAAGTGCTTTCACTCAGCCAGAGATGACAGAAAACCATTTAGGTCTACTATGGCCTTGCCATGGTTTCTAACAATTAGGTTTCTTCAAATAATTTTTCTACCTGAAGTACCTGCCCCTGTTTCACTCTGATTCACAACTCCATTGTTGTAGTTTTATGCTGATATAACCCTTCAGAAAATCAATCAGCTAGACTGGTGCTGGTATAAAAATGGAGTGATGCAGTGGTGAATCAGAACCATGGTTATAAAACAGTGTTAGTAGGAAATTACATAACTGGATCAGGAATATTTTGAAGGAATTAATCATTAAAAGAAGAAAACCAAAACCCCAGATATGCTTATCTTCAAACTTTCCTGTCAACAGAACCATAAATACGTTGCTGCTTACCTAATCACACACCAACCTGTTTTGAAAAAACTTCATTATAAAGTTGAACAAAACCGAAAGATATGAAGAAATATTACTCTGCTTGGTTTATATAGACAGAACATCAGCTATTCTCTCACACTGGAAAGGAGTGCTTTGCCCTTGCAGCACATTTAAGAGGCAAGATCAACGTTTTCCTTAGTAACTGAGGATATAGAATGCATCAGGAGGCAGCCTGGTCATGAGTTGAGCTAGTTGTAATGAAATAAACACCCATTTTGTGTCTCTGGTATGGGACCTGCTTTTGTATGACTGAATTGAAAACTGATATCCTGCTTCCTCTCATCTACTCCGTCTTTCTGGCTCTCCCTTAGTAAGAGGTGCTGATCACCAGCAGAATTCGATCTATACCACTCTGCTCTCACAAGTAGAAACTGGGGCAGCATTTAGTTCAAATCTTTCTGTATAAGAGAGCATTTGCTGCCTTATCTACACACATGGGAGGTTGTTCATCACATCAGTTGGTATTGCTGAGCAGGCCCAATCTAGTAGAGCTTTATAAAAGTCACCAGTCATCAGCTCAAAAGTATTGTTATATATCCAAAATGAGATCAATGTGGTAAATGTGGTCCTGGATTAAGCTAGCAGAGCTACAATGACTACATCACATGTACTTTGGCACAGCATGTGTCAAAATGGCCAGCTTTGTTCCTCGGGATGGCAGTCTGCCATCCCACATGTGGGTATCTCAGGACACTGCAATGCTCCAAGATAGAAATGGTGGGGGTTTGTGCCCTATATACCTTGAGCGTCTTCACATATTCCAAGGGTCTTTTTGCATTGCAGTATTGAAAGGTCTCATATATCTGTGTGGTTTCACTATTTGCTGCTTTTCCAAATGGAAAGCCCAAATCTGAATCTCTGCACACCCCCTGTGCTGCGGCTTCATTTTACCAACTACTCATGATCCATGTTCGGTCCAGATTGCCGCCCAAACTGACAAGAAGTGACAAGTTTTACTTTCCTATTATCTTGACAACCACTTTTTTAGCTGTACTAGGTACATTCTGGTTATAAATTCCTTATAAATTCCTAGTGGGTGCTTACAGTCATTTTCTCAGCTGTCCATCCTAACCTAAGTGATGAAGTCGAGGAGGGGGTTTTGTTCTTTTTACCATAAAGAGTGAACTCCAAGCTTTAGGTTTGGAAGTGAACGTGAGACTCTTGCTCACTGAACTCTGCAGTATCACAGCAAAGGTGTTACTGAGGTAACTTGATGAAAGTAATAAAAGATTGGTTTAAAACATAGAAGTAAGTACCTTCTTTTTGCAGAGAAAATAGGGATTTCCTGGAACATACTGCCACAAGGGGTTGCAGACAGATATTTTTATCAGAAGGTTCAGGAAAGGATTAGATAAATTCATGGATGACAGGTCTGTAAGAAGGCATTAAAAGGATTAGGAAGCACTGCATTCTCAATCGTATGTAGTAAAACAGTTGTGGGTGCTAGAAGAGACAAGAACAAAAAAACCTCTCTTACTATTTGTTTGAGGCAAACCCCTGTGTTAGGTGGACTCTTGGTCTGACTCAGGACATTTTTCCTAGTTTTACAGTGCATGTGTCCTTTCATCAGTCTCATTCCCAGTATGAACACACATATCATGAATTTTGGACTTATGCCTCTTCCCCCTATGATATTTCAGAACAAAAATCTCTAGTAGCCTTAAGTACAGACAGACTCTGTCTCACCTTCTTCACTAAACTTCACCTCAAGCATTCCACTATGAGATGTATTCTTTTCTTTTTATCCCATGTGTATTATATCCAGGCTACTGCTTGTACCTCTGTCTCAAAGGTAATGTGTTTCCCAACCACTTGACATTTGTACTGTGTGTTCTGTTCTCATTTGTAGTCAGTTCTTAAAAGATTTTTTTTCTTTTCTTTTTCCAATTCCATATTCTTTGTCCTGCCTTCTGTCCACTCTGCTCAAATGTGCTGATATACTCAGAAAATACTTTAGAAATCAATATATAGTGGTAGCTGCAGAAACTGGCTAAGTTGTTTGTAAAACATCATCTGAGACCAGGCCTGGAAAGATAGGGCTTTTGTCAAGCATAGTCTCTTATTATTGATTGTCCTCAGATCAAAGTAAATGTGCTGTAAGATGTAGTAAGAAACAAGATAACTTCCAACTTCTGGGATAGGGAGAGTCCCTAAACCCTTTACATGGAAATGCTGGGCAGGAATTGAAGAGGGGTTTGGTAGGTGGCATGCAAGCATGCAGAAAGTGGTCTTTCCAAAAATATTTCTGACATTGCTAATGAATGCGTTATTTCACTAATTCTAAAACTGGCTTATGTGCTAATAAACACTTGCTTACTTGGAATGCTTGCCTTTCACTCTTTCAGGCCTTAATGATTTTATTTCATTCCCCTCTTTGCCCTTTTCTTCATTTCCTTTGAATAGACATGGGAGGAGTCCCTGCATATTAATCTTGTTAAGTGTGCTAGAGCTGATGGTCTAAAATCTAAACTGCTTGATTTAGCTGCCAGAGGTAAGTTTCCTCTTTATTTAACCTTTCTCTAGAGACTGATGAACTGCTCTGAAAACACATCAAGGTCATACTTTTGCATAACCGTGAAAGCAAATTAAATACGACCTTTTACAGATCTAGTTCATGACTTCTTGTAATTCCTAAATCCCATGGTAAAAAAAAAAATCAGATGACTTCCTAGAGAAGCATGTTTTGGTTTTTTGGGGTTGTTTTCTTTTTCCTTTGACTCAATGAGTTGTTTTTATTACTTAAGACATTCAATCTTTCCTCAGGGGTACGTGTCACAAATACCCTGCCACTTGTTGGCTGTGGCTGTCATCCCATGGTAATAGGCTGCAGCTGTTTTTCATAACTTACAGCTAAAATCCTCAGTATGTTATATCACCAACTCCGTTTATAAGAAAGCACTCAAAAAAAAATGCAATCAACACTTTCTCATTGTTACAACTAATAATTTGATATTCACATGCATAGCACTCCATATCAACATCACCATATTTAGGGTCTGCTTTGAAGGAAAAGAACAAATGTTCATTACATGGTCAATTCTAGGATGGCTCGTTCTTGAGAATAGTTTATGCCATGGTGATGGACTATGGATGTGTTCAGAAGTTTACCATGGTGTCCTAGCTAGAACAATAAACAACTTTTTTTACCCCTTGCATCCCTGCACCCCATGCCCTCCCGCCCTGCCCCCCCCCAAAAAAAAAGGGCACATCTCTCAAAAAAACCACAAGATATTACTTTGGTGTAGGATCCTGCTTGTTATTCTGTGCAGGAGCACTTCTTTACATTCACTTTGCTTTATTGTTTTTATCGTATAACAGTACCAAACCACCTCTTTTTTTTGGTCTCATTGTAGCAGTAGGGGACATAATTAAAATCTCTTTTTCATATATTTGTATATATTTATACATCTATATTTGTATGTCTGTGCTCATATATTCATATACATGACAGTGTACAAAATCACAAAGTTGACAAGAAAAGTGTGGGCACAGGTGTAGTGCTGAAATTAACTTCGTAGGGATAACTATGTAAGTCCTACTAATGTTAAAAGTAGTTTGTAAGACAAGAAAGTCCCATAAACTTTCTTTTTTGCTCTAAATGTATATAATACGAATAATAGGAGACAATTTGTCCCCCTGTTTATTCTCCTCATAACTGTGAGGTTGATACTCTGTACAAAAGCATTTTTCAGAATCTGAATTTCCTGTAGATACAGTCATTTTCTTGCAATACATCGTTATCCATCCTTAAAATACATCCTGAACTATATCTCCTAGTTCAATTAGGAAAAATGTTCTGCTAGTGCAAATTTATATTTACTATAAGAGTTCTACAAGTAGGCTATTTTATATATGTAGTGATGTAACCAACTCCCTATTTCCCATCTTTGCCACTCTGCTCTCTCCTTGGACTGCAGGCAAAGGGGGCAGATGAGTCTTCACTGTGTTGGCAGCTAATAGGAGAGCCATTATACAGCTCTCTTGGATCGTTAATGGGGAATATTATCTGAAATTGACCTTGTTTAGACATCAAGTGCCTTTGGCCTCATTTCAAGGTACTTAACATGAACAAGTATCTGATAATATGTGCTTTTAAAAGACTATACTGCTTAAGCAATATTTCATTGCAAGAAACTCTAGTGTGCACCAGCATTTTCCTTTTAAAAGGTTGTATGTAGTATAACTTCACGTCCTGTAGATCATATTTGTCAGACTGATGAGAATTTAGGCCTGGGAATTTAGAACTCATCAGTGCACTGTAATCTACTACAGAAAGAGCTGTTCAGTGTTTCACATTCTTGCCCAAATTTCTTAGCACATAAGCAAGTTTTATCATTTTCGAAGATGTGCTGAGCTGAAATTTCAGACTATGCAAAGGTTTGGATAAAAACAGAGAAGGGACACCATGAGCACACAAAAGGTTGCTCCCTGTCTCAGGTACATTTTGTATCTTTTTCTAGAGGCACATGTGTCTGCCGTCAGCTATATGCTCTCATGGGGCTCAGTTTGTTAGACACAGGAATTACCAAGCATGCTGTTTGAACAGCTTGTTTCAGGGCTGATAGATACCTAAATAAAGAGGTTATTCTTCGAAAACACTCATGACAAAAGAGAGGCTGATAATAATTTGTGTATATTGTAATTTCTTTTCACCTGTCTTAACTAAGCAAAGCTGTATCAGGGCCGTCAGTAACTGGGACACATTAGTCCGATAGAAGTTATTACTTTTAAAACATACATATGCAAACAATAGATTAGATTGTCTCTACAGTGTGTAATTACCAGTAGTGGCAGGTGACATGGTGCTAAGTATGGTGAGAGTACATGCATTTAGAACACTGATGGAAAAGCAGGAATCTGAAAATTTTTCAAAGCTGAATCAAAGAAAGCAGAGCAAGCCCAGACTTCTCCTATTGTGATATTGAACTCCTACAGAATACAGTTACATTATAAATCAAAAACCTGAAAGGTGTTATTCTAAAAGCCATAAAAAAATAAAAAGAACACCTCTTGTGTTTTCAGCTTACTAAATGGAGATTTCAGACGGTTTTTAGACGTGCTTATAATCATGCTTGAATCCCTCTACTCTAGGGAAACATAAAGTATATGGTGCCTACATTCTTCCACCAGTTTCCCCTGGGATAAGCTACAAGGCTTAGCTGTCCCATCCCTCTTTTCTGTCAGGCATTGCCTTGTCCCCTTATAATTTTTTTGTGTCAGTCTCAAGCAATATGGATTTACTTAACTGTACTTTTTCTGTAACATAGCTTCCTTGGGCTTAGCAGTTCTTCTGACTCTTGCCAGAACATGACTGATCTAGGGTAATGTAACCCTGAGAGAGGTTCTCAGGGTTAATTTAATGTCAATTTAAATGTCAATTTAAAAGGCCAGTATATCTCACTGCAGAAACTGTAACATCTTCCTAATCATTAATGATTTTTTAAATAATAATTTATTCACCTTTCTGGGCTATCACAACTACAGTTCATAAAGCCCACTATAAAGAAATAATTTCTATTTTGCTAACCACATGCAGTATTAGACTGCAGGATGGTCAGAATCTAAGTAATAATAAAAATATTGGGTAGAAGAAATGTCCATCATGTCTGGTAGACGAGGAGCTAAAGGCAGATAAACAGTTCAATCACAAACACTGTGGCAAAAGTGATAATTGAAAGTGGACTTTCCAAATCCCAGGCCAGTGCCTTAAAGAAAATTGCTACCTTCTTCCTAAACATCTGAACTTCATTTCAGTTTTATCTTAGGGCTCCATATCACAGAGGTGAAGCATCTTTCAGATACTTGTATTGAAAGTAAATTTACCACACAGCAAGATCAACTTTTTAACTGCATTGTTACAGTTGTTATTTGTTTCATCAGATTTTTTAAAAATAATTAAATGGTCTGATTATATCACTCATCAATTGAACACTTAAATAATGGCCCTTCCAGTGCCCCTCTACCCACAGTACAAAAGACTCAGCATAGAGCCATAACTGCTGTCTGTACCAGGCATTTAGAAGGGAGTGAACAAACGGGGAAATTGTGACTTATTAACTCAACTGCATTTACAACATCACGAGCTCTAGTAGATGAAGAATTGCAATCATTACCTAGAAACCTAACAGCCCATGAAGCCAAGAGCCAAGGTTAAATAGTCTGTCTAAACAACAGGGCTTTATTGTCTAGTACATCAGACTTGCTCAAAGAATAGTAATATAGTTTATGTGAATTATGTGTTCATCAAAAGACAGTTGCTAGCAGACCATGGGGTGCAGATCTCCCAGTGCAACCTATATGGATAAACATCTAGCCTGCCTTCTGGGGACAGATTAAATGTCGACTGAAACATGTGCACAGGCACCGGGGAGACTAAATTATTCCAATTCATTTCACATGTTCCACCACCAACAATTTTATTTCATTAAAAGTGTGGACAGGCCCTAGAGATCCGGAATGAACTTCAGTTATAGCTCAAGGTGTTCTTCAAAACTTGCACATAAAAGGGGACACCAAAAAAGAAGAAGAAATGAAGTACAAGGAAGGAATTAAGTTAAAGAAAGAAACAATGCTTTCGACAGCAATGATACCCACAGTGTTAGAAAATTGTCACTTGCCTATAAGATGTGTACTGGAGAAAGGGTCAAGAGTCCATTCTGCAAGGTACCACATAGATTTTTAATAGTCAGTTCCTCCCTACACCATTTTCATCTTCATTTGTTTGTTTTTTTCTCTCTCTATCTATACTTTAATCTCTGAGGGCTGGACTGCCATCTGTCTGATGCTCTACTCTTGATGGGAATGCTCAGGGCAATATTCTTTTAAATACAGGTTAGTTTTGGATAAAGAGGTGAACCCAGGTGACAATATAGCCTGCTGCAACGTGAGTCAGAAAAATGTTTACGCCCTTGGTTTGGTTGAAAGCTCCAGGCTACCTGGCTAGCCTGGTCCCTCAGCAAAACACTGAATTTCACCCTGAGAGAAGAACTTGTGTAGCAAGATACACCACCTGCTAGGACATGGGGCTAGTCCATCTGTTTGTATTCCTACCTGAAGTGTCTGAAATTTATCATCAGTGGGAAAAAAACGGTGCTGTGGTTTCAGTACTCCCAAATGAAAATATACACCTGAGCTTAAAAAGAGGAGACAAAGTGATATTAGGCTGAACCCTGAGTTCGTAAGTCTTGCAGGTCAATATGAGAGATTTTGTGGAATATGTGCATGGCCAGTCATTCTGTAGCATCTGTTCCCTGTGCCTTCCACTGCATTTTCAATATTGTTTCAGCTGCTTCCCGTTAGAGAAAAAGTAAATCTGTGCCAATGCAGAAGAATTACCATGGATAATTCTTTATTTCTGTGAGTGACATGATCTAAATAATACCTAAAAAGTACTTAGTGAAGCAGGAAGCCTCTTACTTTTGGCATGGCAGCAGAAGTTTAAAGATACTTTTATTACAGCAGAAATAGCTGACAAAAATCAAATTACAATGACAGATCTCAGCTGCCTGATCCAGTGGGCTAATGCCAACTTACAGCAGTTTAAAAATTGGGCCAATGATACATGAACAGAATCTCGTTGCTTTTTACAGGATAGAATTCTACATCTACTTAGTGAGCATACTTATTTGAATACTAAAAAAATAAAGCCAGTTCAAAGGATGCTTTTTTTTATAGGAGAACCTGTGACTCACTAAGAAGCCAGTGTAATGATTGCTGTTCTTGAAATCATGAAAAAAATGTTTGATTTAATGTGTTGATCCACAGGTAAGAACAAAATCATGACACTTTAGTTGAAAGAATCCAGTCCAGACCTCAAGATCTTGAGGATTTCTCTCAGAAATCACTACATGTGAAATTCCTCACAGGCATACCTATACTTGACGGGAGAGTAACCTGATCTGCTAAACAAGTGTTGTTAAAGATCATCAGCTGGCAGAACAGTAATTCAAGTAAAATAACAGACTCGAAAAGAAATAGCCAAGAATTTAAGCAAGGAATATTGTTATGAGCAAAGAGCTATCATCTTCAGGCACTTCAAAACAAATACAAATGAATCACCCTCTTGTGATTTCCCTTTCAGAAATGCAGGCAAATTGTTATGGTTATTGTGGTTGTTTCTGTAATTGATCTAGTTAAGATTGTACAGTGGAACGTATATATGGGTTTAAATCAGCCGCTAAGGAGGTCTGATTAACCTACTGGATTTGTTGAAGCAATTTCAAAGGCTGAAGGCAGCAAGTTTGCCAAGAGAGTGCCGTGACACAGAGTTGCTTTGCCTCTTGTTCTTCTTGGAAAGGGCCAGAGCTGACACAACCCCCACATGCATGAAATACTAAGGCAGTGGAAAATAAGCTGATTGCTAATGAAGCAGCTAACGTTTTATTCCTCCTGCAGCAATGTCCTAGCTGTCTTTCTGCAGTGAGACCTCCCAGAAGTCCCCAAGGATCGTAAACACTGAGGAGAACATGCGCTATTCCATGTGTTCGCAACCTGGCTTTCTCCATAACTAGGAGCTGAAAACTGCCCTTGGGATTCAGAACCAAGGTCCCTGTAATTCCATATTTTCCAGAAAAAGCTCTAAGAATACCAGGGATTGGTATGGGTGCAATTTACCGCTTTTCGATATTATTTCTCCTATTTCTATCTACCAGAACTGCAAACAAAGGACTGGGTATCTAAGTCCCTGTCCTAATCAAGCCCATGCTGATTATTGCACCATCTAATATTTTTTTTTTTGTCGTGTGGAAAAATACTGGTTTCTTTATTGAAAACTTTTCCAACTTCTTCATGTGTGGAAAGTCTCCTCTTTATGCTGTGGTATAGGAAAATCCAAGTTCTCAGGAATCCTGCTTTCTTTGATTGCCTAAGTAATTCATGCAGAAGTTTTAACATTTCTATCTTATTTTTCACTTCCTTTCCATAGTGAAAAAGCCCAAACTTTGAATATCTTTTAAAGAAGAGTTCTCCACAATCTCAGTCATCTTCCTCATCTATCTTAGCACCTGTGTTAGTCTAAACCCAGAGTAAGAGGCATTAATAACATCCATATATGCATTGCTATCTTCCCATTCTATGCTTCATTTCATTAGTCATGTGTCTTACAATTCAGCAAATCTTAACCTGTGTTCATCGAGTCCTTTAAATAAGTCTCAGTAACTCTCCCAACTTACTTTCTCATGTTGACTGTATTAATTCTCTGTTTAGTCACCAAAGTATCACCTTCTGTTCATCAACTGTAAATTCAACACACTGAATGCTGAAGTTTCCATTCTGCCCTCAGAGACAGCAGAACAGTATTTGTCCCATCTACTTAAAGCTAATTCAGATGCCTAAGAGACAGTTCAGAATGTCAGAGTTTAATATTCATGTCTCTTCCATGCAGGAAAGAAAGAAAAATTCTCACCTAGCGGTTATTAAGGGTAGACCAATAAAACATCTTAAGCATAATTATTTCTCATCCTAAATAACTTTACCAGATGCATAATGTGCTATCTGATTTCCTTCTTCCAGATTATCACTTACTTTAAATAAAGAGATTAATACAGAAATTAATCTTTCAGTGGGGTTTTTTAACCCTAAATTTTGTTTTATTTTTCTGTTGCTTGTGGTTGATTTCCTGTTGCAACTTTGTTTTAAAGAAACCCTGTAAAAGGTTCTTGGGTGCCCTAAATAAAGTACTGTCAGTTATCTTCCCTTTTTCAAAAGGGTTGATCATAAAATCACGGAATGGTTTGAACTGGAAAGCGCCTCAGAGATCATCTAGCTACAACCTCTCAGGCACTTTCCATTAGACCAACCTTCAGCTTTTATGCATGGGGCATCCACAGCTTCTCTGGGTAACATGTTCTAGTGCCTCAACACCCCCACAGTAAAGAATTTCTTCCTAATAGCTAAGCTAAATCTACTCTCAGTTTAAAGTACTATCCCTACATGCCCTTATCAAAAGTCCCTCTCCTTTCTTGTAGGCTCCCTTTAAGTACTGGGAGGCTGCTATAAAGGTCTCCCCAGGTGGATACATTCAACCACTCTGTAAAATTTTGAAAACTCAGCCATTACTTCAGAAAACATTAGAGGAAGTGGTTGATTTGAGAGTGACACAGTGATGCTTTTAGATAAAAATGATTGTTTGGTATTTTGGTAGAGAGGTTTGCTTTTACTGAGGTTCTCATTCAGTCAGGTAGAACAAACAACAATATTTTCAGTGACTGGTCCTGTGATTTGCACTGTTCAGTGTGCATGGAATTTGAGGGGAAGGGAGGAGAGTGCTGTCTGCTGAAGGGAAAATTCTGGCAGGACATGGATTAAATTGCTGTATGTGCACCCAGGTAGCACGCTGCGCTGTGCTGGAGTAGATCTGCAACACAGTCATTTAAACAACCAGTCCATGTCATGAGAATCAGCCTGTGAGGACATGTTTAGTTATTCCACAACAGGTGAAATATAGTTTGAAAGCTGTTGGGAACTTCAGGGGACTTACTGGGAACAGCACAGAAGTTTTTTTGTAGAGGATGTAAGAGTAGTTTTTAAAAAAAGTGAAAGGGGTAGAATTTTATCTTATTTTTCTTATTGTTTTAATTGAATGGATTATTCTCTTAGCTCAGTTAAAAGTCTGTACTGCTGATTAAGAAACCTGAAAGTCTCTCAGAGTTTTGTAAGCATGGCTATCAATGATGCGTACAACTTGATGACTGGAATGCAAGTTTTGTTATTTGGAATTATTACCTTTCACATTTCCTTAGGGCTTGCAGGGATATAAAATTATATCATATATATGGATTTTTTTGTCTAACCAAATCACAAGATATGCACATCATATGCTGGTTGCTGACACAACACTGTGTATCAAACAGCAGTACAAGTAGAAAAAAAAAGTTACAATGCACATATTTTGTGCTCATATCGCAGCACGGACATGGTTGTTCACTGTAGGCTCGATGAGAGGAAAGATTGACAAAGCTACATTACAATGACAGATTTGCACCACAGCATCACCACAATCTAAATACCTGAACAGTCTGAGGATGGGACTGGTGATGCTCCCACAGTCCCTGCTCTGGGGCAAAGGATGTTTGAGGCTGTAGATTTGGCAGTGCTGTCCAATGCCAGTGAAAAGGGACTTAAGAAAATTACATGTTTTGGCTTCTTGGTTTGGAATGCTCACACTGGACATTTTAGATACTTATTTATGTTCTACATGTTTCAAAAGCTAGTCTGCCATGTAAAACTTCTAATTCTCTCAAGAACCTTGTTCAAAATTACAAGGAGATTATAAAGAAAATTCAAGTCCAAGTTGCAACTTCCTTTCTTTTAGCAAGAAATGTAGTTGTAGTTATTAATAAAGCACATTACATTTGGAAAGCACTGTAATTTACTTTTCTTATGTGTAGTCCCTTTTAGTGGGAGTGCCTGCAAAGGAGGGAGATCATCAGTAGCTCTAAAAGAGATAAAAGTGATCCCAAATTTCCCAAACTGCACAAACTGTCAACACCTAATTGCTTCACATTACAACACTGAAAGGCAGGTGGCTAAGATTATTATCCTTATTGCCTGGGTGCAAAGTTGAACTGGGGGTTTATTGCATTTCTCTTGAGGCACGAAGGGAAACAGAGAGGAATTCTTGTCTTACAGCTCTGTACTATCTTGTGAGTCCACGCTTAGCATGAAATAAGAAAGAAAAAGGCACTGCAATTAAATTTGTTTTAGTTGGTAAACTCTTAAGTAGCAAACTCTTGGGCAGGCAGAGGGAAGGTGGCTACAGAGCCATTGCCACCTCTACTGCAAAGACAAAAGACTGAGTTTCATTAACAGTTACACCTACAACAGTTCAAAAATAACTACCATGTAAAATCCATTTGAATTAGAAACAATTATTTAATAATCCTGGAAGAAAACTTGCTACTTAATTGGGATTCTTGACAGATAAAAAAGTAGTGAGTAAATATTTCATTAGTGTGACTCTGTGCATATATTCTTTCCACCTAAATGCTTCTCAGCCTTTTCTTAAACACAGAGTGGTTATAAACCAACTTAGCTCAAGTTTATATCTGGACATAAGATGCTAACACTGAAACCCACTACAAACCTATTGTGTTGTCCCACATCCATTTCTGCTCCTCCATTCCCCAGTTCCTTTAGCTGGGTTGGTAATGCCAATCCCAGTGTGCTGGCAAGACCAGGACACCCACTCCTCCTCTGCTGCAGTGGTGTCTGTTCTGTGTGAACTCAACAAAGGAGAGAGGCTATTCTGGGAGAGCATGGGACATTTGTCAGCCAACCTAATTCAGAACTCACCTAGACATTATGAACATCTGAAACCGGGAAAAGGCACCAGTGAGGCTGAGAAAGTGGAGAAGTGACCACACAGGGGGAAAAAATGTTGAGTATAAACACATTCCATACTAAAATGCTTAGAATTTTTAAGAGGTGCATAACTACAGTATTTGAGCACTTTAACTGAAATATTGTTTTATATTAAAAGCATATTTCATTCCTTCTTTGGAATTACAGACTTTGAAATAAATGGCTTCTTTTATTATCAAGTTGGCTTCGTGTTATACCAAATTAACTTTCAGTGGTTTAATTACCCATAATATATTCAGCTTAAAAGAAAACTGCATCCATTTTGCCTAGCACAGCAAATCAAAAGTTCTTGTAGAAATGGACTGCTTAATGCAGAGAGAATTAATAATTTTCTAGCAGTGAAACCAGTTACCCATGGCAGTAATATGGAGAATAATTCTGGCAGTATTGGACCAGATTAAATGGACCAGATTAAATGCACCTGATTCTAGCAATTTCTGTGAAGCACTGAAGATAGAAGACTAACCCCATTCCTAAATCCTCCACCACAGGGGAAAATTATTCTCACCTATTTTCCTTCTTTCTGTTCACTGAATATTTAGGATGCCTACAGTGACTCTACTCCCTTTATTTCAATGAATTATAAGGCTCTATTCATCAAATCTTAATGTGCTCAAGACAAATTGTGAACGATGTCTCCACAGAGTGGTTTTTCTGCCAGTTTCCTTTTGGGGAAGGAAAGGTTTAAAATCCTAACAATAAAAGCCCTTCCCAGATTGTGAAGGGGCAAAAAAAATCCCCCAAATAATAATAAAATCTGCCACAAAGACTGAAACAGAAATTATTCTGGGACCAGTCATTAAAAAAAAAAAAAAAAAAAAAAAAAAAGAGAGAGATAAAGAAGGGTACCTCGGATGCCTGAAAGTATTTTGAATAAAGAATGGAAAATACTGAGGAAGGAAAGTAGACATCACAGAGACACTGACCTGGCTAGCCTCTTCCTGTGAATTCGATGAAGAGGCCACTTATTTGCAGCCCCAGAGCGTAAATGAAAAAGGAAGATATTGGGAAGTGCTGTTGTTAAGTTCTCTGTTGGAAAAAAAATATTTGTGCTGAAGATGTAACTGACCTCAGGTTTACATAGAAGTGTCTGAACTACTTTTGTCTGAATTCAAAATGTTTTTTGAATTCAGAAAAGAGCCAGAAAAGAGCGTGCTACTCGCATTGTAAACAGATAGTGTAAATAGAAATAAAAAGTGCTTTTACTTTAAAATAAACCAAAAGGTTTTCAATTAAAATGGGAATTTGTTCTTCATTGTTTCCTCCGTAGCTGATCATTATATTCTCAGAATATTTTGCACATGCATCCAGGAATTAGTTTATTTAGTTTGAATATGTTGGGCAGTTATGGTTTATGGAAATGCTTATGGCTTCTTTCTCTGAACTTGTATGAGTAAATGCAGTCCAAGTGACATAAAAATCTTCTCAGGTTTCTCCTGAGACAAGTGAGCTCATGTAACACAGAGAAATTTCACTTATATTTGGTTTCACTTATGCACAGTTCCACGTATAGGTTCAAGCTTCTGTTGCCATGGTCCTTCCTTTGCCTTCTGCTCTCCCTGATCCCTCTGCACTGGTTTACTGCATTCAGAGGGGAACCCATTAACATGCTCCATGGTTGATGTGGTTGACTCTCTATCATATTAATTCCTTGATGTGTCACACTGTATGGCATGTGACATAGTTATTAGTGTTCTCCAAGATCCCAGACATTGGAATTCACTTTTATTGTATTAAGAAATAATATAGTCCATTTAGCTAATTTAAATATTGATAAGGGTATTAATACTATTAAAATAATGAAAATGTATATCCATTCCAAACTTTATTTGTTTGGAAAAAAAATAATCCTATAGTTTACATCTGGAGCTTGTTGGATGACTGCACCTACAGTGAAGTGCCAAAATGAAGTCTTCTTATTCCTCCCTCTAGAGACTGAAAAACAAAATAAGTCGGTCATTTCAACCACACTGAACAATCACACTGAGCTCTCCCTGGACAAAATAATGTTGTGGTTATAGGAATTCTGAGGCAGACCTACAGTACATACTTAGCTGCTCTCTGTGGAAGGACAAGAGCTGTTCAAAAGTGCTGATTTGATTATATCAGTCAAAACAGAGTCCTCACACTGGAAAACTATACAAACACTAAGATGTCAAGGATTGCCCTAGAATACCATTGGCCAGGGAACCAACATCACACAGCCATGACTCCCTTCCTCCTCTTCTTCATCCTCTACAACAGTTAAACAGAGAAAATAAAAATGATGGAAAAGTATTGAGGGGGGGACATTTCAACCCATCTAAATCATAAATAAATCTTATTAAAAACTTGGTTTTCAAGCAGCTCTATGTCAAAGTAGATATTAATTATTAAATGTATATCATGTCTTTGATAGTCAGCTGGAGCTCTGTGTGTATGACCCATTTATTTCCTGGGTTAGGTTCAAAAGGGAAGAGCTCAGTGACTAGAGGAAATCATAGAATATTCAAATCAAAGTGAAAAAAAGAGCTAAAATATACATAGATTCAATTAATACTTTTTCTTTCTTTCCTATTATCATGCAAGTAGTGGCCAAACACAAATGTCTGAAAGGGGACACAGATTCAGAGACATGAGAAATACAACTGGTTCCAAACTTCCTACATCTACTGCCCATAAATATATTCTCCAAAAGTTCTTAAAGGAAGTAAGTTTTTGATACCATGTGAGGGACAAGAGGTGTCCTTTCTCATCATAAAGGAACCCTGAAAGAGGTCTGTTTACTGTTCTACTGCTGAAAAATTAAAATTTTTGCACTTTATGCTTTTCAGAAACATCAAATTCAAGCTCAGCTCTATAAGGAAGAAGAATTGTATAAGTTTACTTGTAATCATATTTTATATTCCTTTGGATGGCATAAAATCTTGCATCCTGCACATTTCAAATCTAAATGTTAATTGAGGTGCACTGAAAACATTCCATCAGAAATTACCATGTATAACACACCATTTAAGTAATTCCAAAATACTGTATTAGACCATTTTAAACTTCATTGTAGGATAATAAGATGATTTAAATAGCTGTCACAGAAGTAAATATAAATCATAGCTTAACTAATCATAAACAAGCATTGCTATATAAAAAGAGTACTTTTTTCTAAGTGAACCTTCTAATGCAATTTTTTTTTTCCCAAATCCTTCACTGGGGGAAGTGCTGGTGGCTTTATCTTTACTTCAGAGCTGAGTTGAATCCAAAGGTTATCTTGATCATTCAGGTTTTAAAGGGGCTTATATTTTTACAAATATTTTATTCAGACAAAGACCATGCTTTTCCTGAGTCAAAACAGTTGACACATTGTATTTTAAATGCACTTCACATTTATAAGGTGACCTTGCAAGCAGACTCTTCAAATCTGTGGAGGTGGACTCCCCACCTGGAGAATTTTGTTTGCTTTGGTTTCTTGTTTTCCAGAATAAACGTGTTTCTCTTCCCCCTACTTTTTGTTCTGATTTTCAGCTTGATTCCTTGTTAACCACTGGTTTTAACAGCTCCTGCCCAATGTTTATGTCGCTGCAAGTGCTGATGTGTGTGTGTGCATAGCTAGGGGAAGATGGAGGAGAACAACAGTGAGGCTATAAAACCAGGATATAACATTATAAAACACTTATAGCCAATAACTCCACAGAATTTTGGTTTTCAACAACTGTTTCCACCAAGAGCTTATTTCTATTCTTCTTTCTCTCTCCAGTCTCTTCTAATAGTAGCTCAGTTTTGAGTCCCTGCCTTCAGCAGCTTCTGGTTTCATGCCTTTCAGTTTTTCAAATCAGAAGCACAAGCAGATCTGGTAGAGTTGCTGACCACAGACACTGGAATTTATGGTTGTTTTGTTGGTTTAAAATTCCCATAAGTATTTTAGTTGGATTTAGCATTTAAGCTTTCTCTGAGGAATGCTGTGATTTTGAAAGGTCATTGGCAAAACATTTTAGCAGTGAGATTTGTCTGCGAGAGATACAGCATACTCCTACTGTTTATCCTCTTGCCTGACATTTACTATTATTGGACTAACCTGTGGCTAGCCATGGATGTGAAACTACTTACAGACTGAATGATGAGCAGAAGGACTGTCAAAACTACCAAAATCTCTACTGCTCAGTTCCTCTGAAGCCTTTGAGGAGCAGACAGGTGTCCTCTGCAATCCTCCATGCTCTGATGAACAAGGGAGCAGAAGATTTTGGAATTTCTTAGGATAAAAAAGAAACCCTCACATTGATAAAAGATTTTATACAGAAAGATATTCAACTCTAATGTTTAATGTTGGTCAAAGTTGAGGCATTCCCTCAGTATTTCATCACTATAGAGACATGCATATTATTTTTATAGAGGGAGATCTATGAGAAAAGAAAACATAATTGGCTTCTCTTCTCCTGCCTGAAATGTGATGGACTGTTATAAGCCCATGATTTACTAATGAGGTAGTATTTATTGCTTTTACAGAAAATAAGGTAATTTTAGCTAATAGAATAATCTTATTTCTAAAAGCTTACCTCTAAGAAAGGAGAACTAGTTAAGAAGCACTCTCTATAGTAGCAGCCCCCATGCCTTTGGCTAAGAATCACTAATTTGCACATCAGTATTGAATCTGAAAGTCAGTTCACTACCAGATTTATTACAGGATGTAATCAAACTCTCACTCAGCTCCACTTTTTACTGGTGACATGACATAATCCATTTTCTGTCTGTTAAAACCAGAGTAAGATCTTTCTAGTGCTGAAATGTCAACCATGCAGCCTGACACATGTTTTGATTGAGTTTGGACGTCCTGTTGGGCCGCCTGAGAAACTGACTTTTAAATTGACGCTTATGAAGAGCCTTTGGTGCATTTTATCTTTGCAACTGTTCCCTTGTTCTGTTCACACAGCACGCTGCAAAGAGAATTTTTTTCTTTCAGCTTATAAAATGTGACTAACCAAACATGGTTCTATGTAAAATTTAAAAATAATACCCATAATTAGATAATAATCAAATTAAAACCTGACAAAGGATGTTTCACTGAACGTGCTAATAGACGTCACAACAGGAGCAGAATAGCAGGACAGATCAGAACAAGATAAAACATAAAAGGACTTGGAAAAAGTAACTGAACAGGGAGAGCTGAATATGAGATAACAAATTGTAATGCAATTGAAGGACAAAGACTAGAAAAAGCATAATAGGAAGAGGAAAGACTAAATGGAGAGTGGTGTTGTTCAATATGCAATAATAATAAAAAAAAAAGGTGGGGAAAAGTGGAACTTTTTGAATTCCTTGCAGTTATTGCTCTAGCCACCTGATTTCCTAAGAAAAAAAAATCTCTTGAATGTGATGAGGGTGATTTACTGGTTAAAGCTTAACCAATGTCATGTCTTTGTAAGAGTAATTTTATAGGTTACAGATTGTTGAAGTGTAATTTTTCATTAGAAATTTTCACTTGTGTATTTATCATGTTCAGGATTAAAATACATTTAATTTTCATTTTCCTTTTTCATGTAGAGACCATGCAGTTATATGATAATCAGCAACAGAAGTTCTATCAGAACAAAACTATCATGAAAGGTTCAACATTCAGAACAACACATCTTTTTCCTACATGTAATGAAAGGTTTTGTGCCACACTCAAAGGACCCAGAGAAGGAATTGGTAGCAGAATCTCAAATTCTAGCTGGTAGTATATAAAAATTTGTGTGAAGTTTGTCATGATCTCTTTCACAAGCCTGTTAGAGCCTTATTTATTTTTGGAAAGATTTTGGGAAGGTTTGTATCTTTATTAATTGGACTCTTTTGTTTACTCTTCATATTCCTGTGGTGTCTTTACAATATTATAATGGATTTCACATAAATCTTACTAAATACATATAACTATACATGTGCTGCAGCAGGTTAGACCGGCTTCCGTGGTCACTGAAATGTGGATTCCACAGCCACCATTCCAAAGTAAAGCTGATGTTAAGCATGATCGCCCTGCCTGTTACAGAAGTTGCATTGCTAGGTCTTTGACCTAGGATAGTGTTTGGTTATCATATACAACCTTTAATCTTGTGGCACAGGAAAAGAATTTCATCTTCTTTCACAGTTCAGTTCATTTATTGTCTGTCTAAGCATGGTGATTTTCATCCCCAGACAGACATCTATCCTCCCTCAAGGAAACAGAATTTAGATTTTAACCAAGTGTGGCACTGAGTCTGATAACACACACTGGAAGCTTAAATGTCTGTGGTTAACAACCCTTCTTTGAACACTTAGGTGTATCAACTTACTCCAAAGTACTTCAAGAACAAATAGATACTTGTAAATTTGTAATCCATTCAATGGATTCTTCCAGTAATTCAAATAATGAAATATTTTAACATTTAAGTCTGTAATGGTAACAGGCAACTGAATCAAGGAATCGTAGAGTGGTTTGTGTTGGACAGAACCTTAGAGATCATCCAGTTCCAACCCCACTTCCGTGGGCACGGACACCTCCCTGTAGAGCAGGTTGCTCAAAGCCTGATCTGAGTTGAACTGTACTAACTTTCTTTAATAATTCTACAAGTTATCTTGAGTATTGAGGAGGTATTTCCTTAGAATCCTACAGCACAATACTGTGGCATCTGAAATACTGTTCAATGAAGGTGGCTATAAAAAAACTGCCACTTTCCCCTGTTTACTTAGAATTACACAGTGAAAATGAATTTTTGGTTCTCTGTAGGTATATTGACAGAACTTGTTTTGGCTTTAAACAAGCAGAATCCCCAGACATGCTAGGATAAGAGTATTTGGTTGTATTTTAATAAATTAAAGGTTTGTTTTTAATTTTTAACTAGTCAAATAAGAGTAAAACTGGCAGCTTGGAAAAAATGCTAGTGCATAAAAAAAGTTGGGCTGTATCCTGTGTGACTAAATCCTATCTAATTAATGCTAGCATAAATCCAGAGGAATTCTATGGAAATAAAATTACTTACACTTTCTTTCTCTGGCCTAATGGACTGCAACAGTCAGTCCACATTGTTTAATGTAATAGAATTCACTTTTGATATGCAAAATATTTCAGCTGCCAGGACTCTCATGCAAGAAGAAAGGAAGAATCTGAGTAGCTGCCAACGTGAACTCTGAATGCAGTATATTTTCATCACATAGTCTCAACAAACACTTCTTGCATTAACTTTAATCTTCATTGAGAGTAAATATCTCTTGTAGTTTCATCAGATCAGAAGTATCAGTTCATTTAGAGCAAGTAGAATGGTATTTAATGGAAAGCTTGAACTATTTTTGTCATCATACATTTTTTTGCAAATGTTACAAAAGAGACAGGTGAAAATATTTTGACTTTTAACAATGACTGTTTCAGTCTAATGAAGCATGAGCTTACTTCATGAGCAGGCCATTTCTGCATGACACAGACTTTATGACATAAAAAAGTAAAACAGCTTAAAAGACATGTCAATAGCAAAAATCATTATTCAATGCTACATACATGTGACAGATCTCATAATATTGTAATTCTTCCCCTACAACAAAATAAAAAATTGACAATCACTTGAATGTGTGTAAAGATGTCACTATGTTATTTCTAAAATTCACATAAAACCCACTTAAACTTAAAACATAATGACCTCAATCCCTCAGGCTTGCATATATATTCAGACTAACTTCTATGTTCTAAGGCCAACCCTTTTACAATTTTAATTGTGCAATCATGCGTAATGAACTAGTTTGGTACAATATCCCATTGAATCCCTTGCTGATACATGTTTGATGTTACCCCACTCTTGCTCCCAAACAATTTTTTACACAGAGTAGGAAAACAAATAAAATACACCCCCAAAATAAACTAGGAAAACAAAAGTTACTTCCTTGTCATTGTGTCCTGACATCACCATCATCCACCCTTTACAGGAGTCCAGAGATGTACAAGGTACTTTGCATCAGCTCCCTTGCTCCAGAATAACAACACAATACAATGATTAGAGAAGTGTTCCCAGCTGGAAGGGCCAAGATAGGAGATAGTGAGCAGACCAAGGACTTAAAAGTATGGAAGTCTGTGAGTTAAGGTAATAAAACTGCATGACTGCTTGGATAAATTACCTTCCATTACACTAAAAGTCTGGTTAACTCTACTAGGTGTTAATAAAGATGGATGACCAAATTCTGAAGCATCCTTGAAGGCTTTTTTTTTTCTTTTTTCCCCACACATTCTGCCTTAGGTCAATAAGATCTGGTCTTTTCATGCTAATGTTATAGTTAAGCTCTGTGTCATGTTCTTTTCTTACTTGTGCTATAGATAAGCAACCTGTGAAAACCTAACAATGAAGACTTTAAAATAAGACCTGAACTGCAGCTCCACAACTCAGAACAACAAAATAGGTTCCCATTAATGAGAACTTTCCATTTGAAAGAAAAAGTGTAAGCATTAAAGAAAGGGAGCTGCTTAGATTTCATGATAGAGAAGAAGGTGAGAAAATTGATAACACCATGAAGCACTTATATACCCAATTAAAGAAATGAACATGCTCTCAGATAACACTCTTTTGTTCATGTGAATTATGATAGTCTCTTCACACCTATTTTGGTGAAAATAAATTGGTTTTGTGGGGCTTGAAGGTCTAGAAATTTACTATAAACAGTGCTCACCGTCGCTCTGATTATTTTACTGAACATTAACTGTGAGAACTAAACTTGCAGCTAATAAGATGCTCTAGCAAGTGCTCAAAGTAGATGCATGTGGTTGCAGAAATGCCAAATGAGTAATTGTAAATGGAGAGGTAACCCAGAAAAGCAATTTTTTTTTCATGAAGAAATAGAAATGAATAAAGAATTACAACTTGTTTTTATCCATCTGCACCTGCCTTATGAACAGAGCATGTTTTATTTGGTTACAAGTCTGATCTATCACATCATTAGAGTATCTACTTTTAATCTAGTGTAGCAGCAAAAAAACCTAGGCCTAGTTAGCATATCTATAAGTAAACTGTTTTGTTTCTATATGTAGTAGAAGTAAACAAAAATTTGGCTTTTTCTAAACAGCAGAAAAGTTTTGGAGAGCCAAAGGTCAAGGGGTAAACAAGACATTGATCCCCAAGAAATGCAGAAATGTCCAGAGCTCTACAGACTATGGCAACGGCAAATAACAAAATATCCATTCCTAATGCACGGCCTAAGAATCATTGGGATATTCTCTACTCAGTCCTAAAACTAAGGGCACAAAAGAATACTGGAGTTAATGAGAGTTTCTGAATATTCTCAGGCAGGGATGCCTCATGACCCCTCACCAGGATCTGAGAACATCTCTCCAACCTCGAGGAACGCAGGGAGCAGAAAAGAGCCCACGTCCCTGTGTCAGCACTGTGCATAACATGCCAGGGGGCACCGTGGTGGTCCACCCAACCTCCCTTTGGGTCTGTGTCATCTCTCCAATGGAACAAGGAAGTTGTGTAATTCATGAAATTCCGTGTAAATGTGATTAAACTGCTTTAGTAACCAAATCCATTTAGCCCCACACTGTCATTTTTTCTTCAACATTGACATCAGGATACTTGAGACAACGTAAAAGTACTTGAAAAGCCCCATTCTTTTAATGAAAAAATGCAATGTTTATATGGGTGAGAAAAATGTAGATCTTTTCTAGATAAGCAAGACAGAAGAAGAAACAGTGGCTAAAATACAGCTATTGCCACTGCACCTCTTCCTGGCTGAATATATGCAGGGACAAATTTAGGTGAATTTCAACAGCTTTTAAGACAAGTGTTCAGAGCACCAGCATATTTTATCTTGCTCTAATTGACAACTTATCTAATGAAGAAAATTATTTGGCAAGCTGTCTTCCTGATAAACTTTGTAAAGTTTTTCAGTATGGATTGCTTTGTGTACCTGCAATTCAGAACAGATGCACTCTAAAAAAAATTATCTGTTTCACATTTTGGGTCTTTTTACAGTTATATTTGGTGGCTTTTTAAGGAATATTTAAGTACATGATAGTTCTAAATGAGACAAAGATGGGCACCATGTTCTATGTATCATCTAATATCAATAGCACCACATTTCTGCAAGAGCAGGGGGATGCAAGAAGTACATCAGCTTAGAGGTGTGTAAGTTTTGGGATGTATCCAGAATTCCCCAGGCAGACAAAAGACTGAGGTCAATATGAGTTTTACGGGTGTTCAGTCTCCATCAGGAATATCAAGCTCTCAGTATAGTTTGATGGATATTATAGTGTAAGAAAATCAAATGTGGCCTCAAGTTAACCATGTGATTTGATACTAATCTGATAGATAATTTTTATATTATTTGGGGAAATTATATTGTGTCAGCATGTGAGCTACCAAAAAAAAGAAAAAGCACTAAAAAATAAAATGAAGAGGAAAAGAAAAAACCCCAGAGTATATATTAGTAGTAGATTCATTCATGCTCAAAACAGGGATACAGGTGTGGAAGAAGGAAGTAGTTTTTGGTCACTGATACCAAGGTGCCAGGTGAAGACCCCTGGGCACCCTGTGCATACTCTGTTCTTAGAGGAGAGCTCACTGGTTTTGGAGCCTCACTTGATGGCTCCCTCCTCCACAGTGCAAAAAGGATTAGTCTGTACTTCTTTTATGAAACACACAAGGCCAATATAAAAATTTGGACTCCTGATTTTACTAGCCAGTGCACAAATACAGAGCTAGGGACAGTCCCTGTGCTAAAGGGATTACAGTAAAAAAATAGATTAAATAAAGATTACTGTATCCTCCTTATGTAAGACAGTGGAGAAGCTCGGTTCACATGAGTTCTTCCACAAAAAAAAGGAGATTAGAGGAAAATAGATTTAACCCTAGATGTCTTGAATACTGCATTCATAATTTTTATGGTCAATATTGCTCATGATGCTTGCGGAGTTTATATGCTTATGATCCTTCCTCTCACCACAGCGTCCTCACTGCCAGGGACTCACAACTCAGTTTTCTGCAGAAATCTGCAGAAAATCATGTCTTGTGTTGAAAAGAATAAACTACTGAAAGGTTAAAAAAACCCAAAAAGGTCTCTTCTACCCTCCAGATGCATTTTTCATACTCTGCCCAGTCAGACATATTTGCATATATGTGTTTTAAAAATAAAAAGCATATGAGTCATCACATGGCATTTCTGCAAGCAAGGTACACCAAGAAAAGGTAGGTCAAGGATAAGAACTGCAATGGTGAAAGTGGATGGAAAGTAAAACTGAAGTGTTTGTAATGCAGTTACAGCCTTGGCTCTGAGGGACTCCATGGATGTGGGAGCCCCTGGAGGAGCACCACAGCAGGGTCTAATGTCCATACATGGGACCATACAGAAAGCAAAGGTTAACCATCAGACATTCCTCAAGATAACTATGAAGTGGAAGAAGAGACCACCATGTCTGTCCTTTAGCCATGTGTGTGAAAAACTAGGTGGAGGGACTTCCCCCACAGGAAAAGAAAGTTCTATTGAACTTCCATGCTTACACAGTGAGTGGATTAAAATTCTAAATCTTACAGATCATCCACAAAAACATGTCCAGCCTTTACCAGGCTGATATGATCTAAGCCCTCAGAAAAACTGTAAGAATAATTCTTCCAGCTGAGTTTAGGAAAAAAAACCCACTAGTAGGTAGTCAAGAATTTTAAGTCTGTCAAAAGTCTGAAAAAGACTGTTTTGCAAGCAAAGAAACCCCTTCCTCTCTTTTGCTAATTCTGCTGCATTGGAAGAGAAGACAGTGAAAAGAGCATTCAGGTTGCCTTAAACACAAACATACCAGCAGTGAAGGCACCAACATGTCACTAATTCAGTAAGGATCAATTTATCCAACTTATTTGTTTATGATGAAAAATTTGGAAGCTGTGGATGCTAAAATGCAGAGTTATGATGCTGTCACTGTAGAGAAGTAAACATTTAAATCGTCTGAATGCTAAAGAGGAAGTGACACAACAGTGTGCTGGGTTTAATGTGTGATATTCAGCAGCATGAGCAGCACTGTGGTGTGGAACATGACTACAACACTACTGTGATCAGAGGTGAAGTATCTACACAGTGGTGAGCCAGTGTCGTTGCCTGACTGGATAGTTAAGAAAAAAGGGGAATGAAGTAGAGGTGGAAAAACAACTATTATGTTCAAATACCAGGACTGTTTGTATGACCGGAGTGATATTCTTAGCACCAGTGTGGGGAAAGCAAAAGACAATCTGGGAAACACAGGGTCTCAGGAAGGTGAGAGTGCTTTTCCCTTGGGAGGCCAGGAGCCTTGCAGTGGAAAAATGGTCCACTTCTGCTATCAAAACAAATCTCTGGAGACGGGAGAAGGGCAGCAGAACACAAAAGACTCTGTGCCCTGACTGCAAAAGGGAGGATTTTATTAAGGCTGTTAGTAAACAGTAAAAGAAATACAATGATGCAGAGATTCCTCCTTCAATTCAGAAGGACGGAAGGAAATTCAACTCTTAAGAGACTGTGGATTCATCTGACCCAACACTACTAAAATGGAAATTTTGAGGCAGTTTTACTTCTACAGACTTGCTAATGTGTTTAGCGTTCTCTTACACAGAAGAAAAACAAACACCCCCCCAAAGAACTGACTAGGTGGAGATGGGCTGAAAAAATTTCGAGGACTGACCATTTCAAGACATTACAAGGGAGTTTCCCTAATGCACACTTCAATGTAAAATGTTTCCTGCAACTAGTGAGCAATATATTCCTAATATTTCTTCCACCAGTTTATAAGCCAAATTTAGACAAGATCCAGCTGTATTGCTGTGAATTATAATGTTGTGCTTATCCACTTGAACTAACAGCAACACCCTTCAAAAACAACTTGCATTTTACATAGCTACAACATCAAAAAAGCAAATAAAGTATACACCACTTAGAAACAGCACTACTGATTGCAACCAATGCATAAGAACCAGCATGTGCCCAGTACCCAGTTTCTCATCAGGAACATGGAGAACAAACACAATTAAGCCAAAAAACCCAATTGCATTAGAAAAATACAATTAGCTCTGCGGCTGCATGCAAAATAAACATGTGAGAAAAATTATCCTGAGTAGCAGTCCCTTTTGTCTGGCTGTAGAGTGAAGTCAAGACCTTTTATCTTTGCAGAAGCGCGGGAATTTACTCACTGCATTGCTCACAGTGTGTCCATGATGACTATATATATATATATATATATATATGACTATAATCACCAGCTGTCCTGACAGCCAGGAGATTCAAACCCTTCGTGTCTTCCTAAGACCTGCTCTTTCAAAATGTGGTATGGAAATTAAATAAGTAAACAAGAAACTTTTAACGTTGCAAAACAGGAAACACCTTTGCATTTTATAGAGGAAAGTCTAGAATAAAATCTTGGATCTTAACACTTATGGCATTTCTGTGTTGATTTACACTTGAATTTGGGACCTAACAGTTAGTCTAGAAGAGAAACCAAGGAGAATCTTGAGTGTCTGAGCTCTCGCTGCCTGTACATTTGCATAGTATATTCACTGTGTGCCCAGAGATAACAGAAACCAAATCTATTTTATGCCTGGTGTCAAAATGAGTTACAGACTGATAGGAAGCAAGCATTTTTGAAGAGAAAGTATATGACCATGTTATTCACAGGTTACAAAGGATTACCCACAGTATCTGTAGAACAACAGAACACTTGTTTACAGTTCAGACTCTTGCATGAGGATCTCCAGACTGATACAGTGGGGACTCACTGACATGAGTGTACCCCCAGGAGGTGGTTGTACTGGTCCAGTTTACCTCAATGTACTATGCAGCTGCTGCAGCTACAGTGTCATGAATTGCCAGCTACCAGGGAAGAGCAAAGCACTTTTGCTCAAGAGGCAGAAGTTGTTAGAACCATTAAGCCAGTATCTGATGCAAAGTACCTTCCCTCCCTCAGTAGTTTTTTAAAAAATCATATTTAGGACAGATCAAATGCTGTGCACTGGGGACTCTGTCATGCAGAACATTCAAATGGGTCTTGTAATACCCTTGTAAGCTGCTTTCTGCCTCACAGGCTGTGTCCCTGAAGGGTAGGTCTTTGCTCTCAGGCTTGCTTTCAGCCAGTTCAGTGGCTTTCTGACTTGCAGCAAACTCTGTACTTTCCCCTTTTCGTCTTTGAAAATGTTTCTCTGCACCACTTCAGAGACCTTGCTGTCTGCTTGATTAAGTGTGCCAATTACTGGGACAGGGTGGCAGCATCCAATTTCCTTTCTCTCTTAGCCCCAGATGTCTTCTCTCCCTAGCCAGGCCCTATCCTCTTGCAGAAGGCTTCTGAGTGTCTTTTATTGAAAAAACAGACCAAGCAACTGAGAATACACCACCCAGGCTGTCACTGTTCACCAAAAATAATTTTAGAAACTAAAATATTCTGGGAAGGAAGTAAGTTTTTTTCTGTTGTCACTTTGGGTGGAAAACTTTGTTGCATCCGAAATTCAGTTTAGCACCAGGAGGTTTGATGGACACATTCTGTCAAATTCTCATAAGGCATAGTGTCTTCAGAAAACAAAATTTCTGTTTTAACAAAGATTGCTCATTTTACCTGATATTAATAATGCTACTTTGGAAAAACAATGTCCATTTTTAATGCTAACACATACAAGGAAGTTTGCGTTGCACAGTGAGCTGCAACGTGAATGCTTTTTTCAAGTTTCACAACTATTGGAAAAGCAGAAAAGTAAAATGTGACTCAGCTAAACCAGTTGTGAACCACAAGCATGAAGACTGTAAATGAATAAAGGAAGAGTATTGATTTAACCAAGTAATTATCCAACAAATTTTTGTATGACTTATCCACTGAAATTGCAGAGCATAACTCAAGGCAACTCAGTTATTATTCCAGAATCCTGAGGCATATCAAAATTTCACTTCTAATAAAAAGGAAAACGAAAAGAAAAAAAAAAAGTCAAAGTTTTAAGGTGTACCTTCATTTTATGGACTCCAGAGCAGACATCTCTAAATTTGGGTCATTGTGAAGAAGGCAGCACAAAGTTATGATGCCAGCAGTAAGAAGATTGGGTGGCCAAGTGCTAATCCTTCCTCCCAAAATTCTCGTATCCTTCATCCAACTCATTAATGTGCAAGCAATCCTTGGAAGAGGGAGATGAACCTTGACCCCCCTGAAGTCAACATTCTCATCTCTAGATTAGGGAGTCCTGTTCCTTTGTACTGGTTTTAGTGGGGATAGAGTTAATTTTCTTTACATTAGCTTTTATGGTGCTATGTTTTTTATGTGTGATCAAAACAGTGTTGATAACACACTGATGCTTTAGCTGTTGCTGAGCAGCTTTTGCACAGCATCAAGGCATTTTCTGCTTCTCAGACTGCCCTGGCAATGAGCAGGCTGGGACTGCAGCCAGCAAGAGACTGGGAGAGGACGAAGAGGCAACAGCTGACCCCAACTGACCCAAGGGATATCTGATACTGTATAACCTTGTGGTCAGAAATAAAAGCTGTCAGGAAGAAGAAGGAAGGGAGACATCTGGAGTTATGGCATTTGTCTTCCCAAGTCACTGTTACGCATGATGGAATCCTACTTTTCTGCCAATTTTTCTGGCTGTCGATGGAAAGTAGTGAATTAATTTCCTATTTTGCTTTGCTCTATCTATTAAACTGTCTTTATCTCAACCCATTAGTTTCTCACTTTTACCCTTCTGGTTCTCTTCTCCATTGAGCAGTTGTGTGGGGCTTAGCTACCTACTGGGGTTAAACTACAACATCCTTCAAGCTTGTTTATCATTAGGGTCCAGAATTTTCCCAGTAATGGCAAACAGAAAGTGCCTGACTTTTCTAGCCTTCTTGGTTGTCTGCTCTCTTGGGAAGAAAGGCTGCTTATATGGATAATCTCATGCTCAGGAAAATATAAGTGTGCTTTCCTGGAAAAGGCTTCAAGCTCTAGGCTGTAATATGAAAGCTGGGTTTATGCTGCCAATGTGTGCTTCTTTATTCTAAAAGGAGAATACACAGTCGGTTGTCAAAGCCTACCAAAGTAATTTTTTGGGGACAAATCTCTATAGACTTGAATAAGAGATGCAGTATTACACTGCAACAAATGCTCTAAGCCACACAGGTGGAACTCATTTCTAATTCATCCCTTAATAGAAAGGGCTGGAGCCACTGACTTTGTGTAGCTTCCTTATGTGTGTCATTTTCTTATCAGCTTGAATCGAGTTGGTACTTAAATAGGAATTGAATACTCAATTGCCTGTGTAGACTGCACTTTCTCTGCCACTTTAACCATGTGTAAATCATATCCTAAAACTTCTCGCATTTTTTATGATCAAATTGTTATAAGTATCCAATAAAATACCATCAGTGTTTACATTTGGTATCCCATAAAATATTTTCAATATAACCAGAATAAAGTTGAGTCAATTAATAAATTGTATTATTCCTGTCGGTGCTAAGAAATAAACACATGAGGGTGAAAACTGTCCTCATCCACTCCTTTTCAGTGAAAGATAGTATACTTGAAACTGCAGAATTTTTGACTGCAGGGAATAAAATAAAACCAAGTAACCATACAAAACAACCACCTCAAAATTATTCTTCTCAGTTAAAACTAATAAATGTTTAGTGTAAATTAATTGTGGGAAAATAAAACCAACTTCAAATTACAAAATAAAAAGGAAACCAGTTCTAAAAAGCTGTAAGTAATATAGGTACGCTGTCACTCTGTTCACTCATTAGATCAAAACTAATGACTGTATTAAATCTTAAGGCAGTGAACTATAAAACACTATGAAGTTAAAAAGAAAAAAAAAAAAAAAAAGGCAGTTTTGCTCCAGCCATGTCTCTCACAGAAGATGGGAAAGGGTAGAGAACATCATACGGACATTTGGGAAGTTACCCATCTGATTTTCTGTGGTGAATAATACAGTGTTTATAAAGTTTAAAAAATGGGTGGAAGGAGTTGGAAAACAACAACCTCAGACTGTCTTATTATAGATGGCCACAGGGTGTCTAGACATTATAACCAATCAATAGTCGTGATGATGGAGAAGTGAGTCAATTTTTGAATTGTAACCTTGTTAGGTGAGTTCATCGTACTGCACAGAATAGCTCTTTGGCCAGTTCTTCCTTGGGAGCCATTTCTGGTATAATTAAAGAGTTTGCCTCTCCTCCTCTCCCCCAGCCAAGAGTTTATCCCTGTTGCCTCCAACAGAGGGTTTTTCATTTAACACTCCAGTGCTTCACCAACAATAAAAAAATCAAATCACCCAGACCACTGAATGGGAGATGATTGTTTTTTTTCCAGGATGTGATCTTCAAGATGTTAAACAAATTTACAAAACGAATTTAAGTTTCTTCCTCTCTTTAGGCTTACAGTTTCACATCATGTAGTCAAGACTTGCAAAATGAGGTTGTTATGTGGTATATTCCTCTCAGGGGCCACACATCACTAAAACCCACTCATGCCCACCAAGGTATTTTGGTTTGTACCTAAGTATGTGAACATTCCCACTGATTGTTATGGGATTCAAACAAATCTCAGGTGCTTTGGTGAACAGGAATGGAGTCAAGTACATACCTAAAACTGAGCTAGCACTTAATCTTTTCTTCAAGCCCAAGATGAATATTTGAAATTTTGATGCCTGCATTGTTCCAGAGATACTCCACCGACTGAGAGCTTTCCACTGTAGTTTTACTAGTTGTATTTATTCATGACTTTAGCAAAGTTTTTTAGGCTTAGCTCTATAGAAAGTTAATTTGCCTGACAGATCATAAAAAGGCTTCTGATATGCAAAATCCTCTTTCCCTAAATCACTAATGCTAATGCAACTTACCACAACCCAGTGGTTTTTCATTTGCTTTGCAAAATGTACTTTTGATCTGTGTAAATTTCACCATGGTCAAACATCCATACTGGGAACTCATCAGTACCTTTTCTAGCAATAACATTGGAAAGCCATGTCTAGAGAGACTAATGAGCTGCTTCATTAGATGAGGGCACTTCACCTCAGAGTCAAGTGCATCAGCATAGAAACAAGGAAGAAGCTGTTGTTGTTGCTGGTGCTAGGCAGCCCTCGCAGATAAATAAGCTCCATTCTTCCGCACTATCAGCCCAACGTCTTTTTAAACACTATATTTATTTGAGGGGAAAAACTGGCAAGGAGGATTTTTCTACTTTTCCCTGTGAGACGTTTCAGATCTTGGTGTCATCATCTACAAAATTCATATTTCACACATGACAAGATTCATATAAAAATGTCATGTAGTAGAGCTTGTCATAAACCAAACCTAGACTACATTTAGAGAAAAAGATATACAGAGAACAAGGATTTAGGATTAAGTGGAGCTGAAAGCTAAGTGAGTGGTGAACTACCTTAAACTGAACTAGAAGTAACTCTGGTTTAATTTTTATTCAGTTAAGTTTTTACCAATTTCTAAGGTATTGAAAGCCATGAATTGAATCAGTAAGCAAGGAAAAAATAAAATTCAAAAAGCAAGCAATATAAAACCAGCCAAACAAAAGACCAGACATGCAGCTGTTGAAGGCATTGATTAAGTAAAACTTTCATCAGTGTTAAGTTAGCTAATTTATGTTCAAAGAGGAATGTAACTATAAGAAGCAGACTTTAGCTTCATCCAGAAATGAATATTGTTTAGTGGTGCTTTGATTTCAAAATTGTCACAATTTTTGTGTAGATATATTAGAGTTATTATCTTTTTCTCACAGAAGATAACTTTGAGTTCCAAACATTATAAAAACATTTTCCAAGCTAGACATCTTGGTAGGGGACCAAGAACTTCAGTTCTGAGAACTGCTGGATTTTACTTGCAGGATGTCTCTGCAAGTGATGAGAACTCAGTACATAGTAAAGACAATCCAAGTTAAAAAACCCCCCAACTTAACACTGCAACACTGAAGTAATTTAGCCTAGGAACCAATTTTAAAATCCCAAACACTACCTAAAATTATCCAGTGAGCCAAAAATAATCCCAATGCACCAAGAAAAAATCAAGAGAGCAAGAGAACGGAAGGAGAAAGGCTGAATGCATTTTTAGCAGAAACCAACGCTTGTGGAAAACACAAACCAATATTCAAAGGGTCATGAGCTAAGTATACAAAAATTTGCAGACTAGTTTCAATAATTGTTCCAAAATCAGCAACAGCAAAGAAATTATACAATAAAGCAAACACAACTAAACAAGATACACATTTTATAGGTCATATCTATCATCACTTTTTCTTCTTTGCTTTATGATCTGTCTCTAATGTTCTTCATTACTTGCTCAAAAAAAAAAAAACCAAACACAAAACTTCCTTTTTTGGTATTGTTAGCTTTCTGGGGAAGAAATTACAATTCTTTATACCTGTGAAGTCTTTTCCAGATGATGTTACCTACTGCAAAATAAGCACATAGCTTAAAAATAGGAAAAAAATAAGGCAGTTTTGTGCAAACCATGTCTCACCATTGGCATGTCTACAATCTAAGAGAGGGAGAGTTCTAGGAGCTTTGTGAAATACAAGGATTTGTGCAGAAAAGCGTTTATTTACTTTGACATTCCTAAGAAGCAGCCTTTGTTCTCCACACCACATAAAATTCAGGCAGTTTCTCTGCTCCCCTTACCCAAACTCAGGCTTGGAGCAAGATTTCTTTGTACCTACCCAGCACAAGGTGACAAATTACGTTAGGTCGTAACAATGAGACCTCACTACCTACACTGTAAACCCAGTGTTTCCTGCAAATACATTTCCCATCTATCCATGGGGGTAGTGCAGGGATTGTGGTCTGGAGATGGATGGTGAGGAAATACTTGAAACCATGTCAAGTGATGCAAGTACAGCTCATTATCACACAGCAGTACCACACGCCACGGCACAGATTTTTATTCCCACTGTGATTTTAAATGCCTCCTTACAAATAAGCTTCTCAGAGGATTAATAGTTGGATTTTTCTTCTATATGGCACAAGTTCAAATGAGGCAACCTCAAAAGTCTCTGAAAGGCTTGCGCTCTGACATTTGTTTCTCAGGCAGCACAAGGAAAACAGTGGCATTTCCCAAGTACCACAATGGTTTATGGTGGTAAGCACTGTTCCTTGCAGTATAAATAGAAAACCAAGAAATCAATGACCATGGGGATGCTCCAGTCCCCTATCCCCTGGTGAGTTTTAGTGACAATGCTTGTTTGCCCTTCCCTGGAGTGAGTTCCCCAGTTCTACTCGTAGAGGGTTGAACCAGAGTGAACTACTCAGTTCTGTAAGGTTCAGAATGCTCACCCAGAGAAGTTTTAAAACATTTTTCATGTTAATATGTTCCATGAAACTAGCTTTGAGAAATGAAACACATCTTATTAAACTAAATTTTATCATAAGGGTGGTGCTCAACTCACAATGTCACCATCTCCTTTTGATCTTGTATTCTTACCTTTCCTTTGGGAAGACAAAGAAGTGTTTCTGAGAACTGTTTGTTATTTCTACAGTTATTTGGTCAGTTTACCTTACCATGGGCAACCTAATAATTTCTTTATACTTCAGTTCATATATAAATAAAATATGTATTTATAAAGATACTTGCAAACCTAAGGGAGTGAAGTGCTCAGCTAAGACTGAAGTTTTGCGTGCTCTGGACACAAAACTAATACTGGGGCCCTATGGAGATTCCTGACTTATGACTCTTACAGAATAGAGTTTATGGGGCGTGTACCTTCTACTCTAAGAATTATATTTTCAAAGTTGTCTGGGTAAAGCTCACTGACACAATGGGTGATTTGAGAAATGCCTGTGAGATAAGTGTGTTAGTGCTGCTAATTTATAGCAAAGAAAGCGTGTGTGAAAGTCAAAAGCTCATTACTATCAGATCACTGCCAGTTTTTCCCAGATGCCCTATTCTACATACAAGAAGTGAGGTCAGGAAAATTCTAATTTACTTGAAGGTGTCTACTGCCGTGACAGTATGTGGAAAGACAATATCTTGTAGACCTAACACACTGACCTTGAGTAAAAAGGGCTCCTGTGAAGCTGAAGACATATATTTATATATAAACATTTGTGTGCCTATATACATGCAAATGCCTGATTTAAGAGAAATAGCAGCAATGACCTTTTTTTTAACTAGACTTTTGCTTTCACAAGCAATTCAATCAATCAATCAAATTATCTTGTCAATATGTATCTGTCTATATAGGGGGAGAGGGAGATTGAGAGGTTTAAGCAGCAGGAACACACAATTTAGCAGCTGTGGCACTGCAAAACCGCCTGCACTCTACAGATGAAAAGAAAACAAGAAAAGAGCATTAGCTAAAGCAAGCAATCTCAGCCTTTTTTGTTGGGAGTCTTAATTTAGAAAATCTACTCAGGAAGAATAATTGTTCCCATTCGTTATTTTGCTTGGATGACTTTTACAGAACTGGTTTTGCTGTCAATTGGCAAATTCAGTGGAAGAAACAAATTACCCTGTTATTAAAGCATATTTGCAGCAAACAATAGATATTCCACATAAGCTGTGCTTATCCGACCATTTTTCCTAACAACTTCTAAGAAAATTATGCCTTCATATCAATACGCCTTTGTCTAACTTGTGTTTAATGACAGGGTGGATCTCTAGCAGAACATGGTCCTGCTTGCTCCACATGTACCCCACTGGGCTGTATTCCAGGGCAGGGTGGCCTCACTGACCGAAACTAGTGACATTTTCGGCGGGTTTGCTGCATTGTTCAGTTTTTGTGCAGCTTGATTTCAGCTTCTCTCACTTGTCCTGCTAGGGTTATTTTCTCTCAGTATTCCTATTACAAACTGCCCCTGTTTTCACAGGTGGCAGTATAAGAACCTTTAAAGTTTCTTCTAGGCTAACATTTTGCTATTTTTCCGCATTAATGAGAGTTTGATTTTTATTTCACTTCAGTATTTAATTAGTTTATAAGAAAATGTGGCTTGGGAATTGACCTGAGTATACTTTTCAAAGTCTGGTATTTAGAATTCAATTTATCTTGTCCAATTTTTTGTATGTGTGAATTAGCTAAGCAACTCTTACAATCCCTCCACATTTAGTGAAAAAAAACCTGAATTGCCTTTTGGACTTGCTGTTTTGATTTCCACTGGTGGTAGAAGTAGCCAAGATTAAAAGAAACCATGAACATCTGAACAGAGGACTTTATAAAACAGGGAGTTAAAATCCAAGCCTGTATTTGTTCTATTCAACTTGTTTTCCTTGCAAAATTATATACATTTCATTAAACCTTTATTGGAGGCTTTGAAATCTAGGTTGCAGTCCAATCCTTTTATTCTTGTTTAAAATGAAAAAGGTTCAACAGATTAATAACCAATGGATTAATGAGTCACTGATAATAATAACAGGGTTTTACATCAACAACACCTATTATCAAGAGCAATCACAAAGTACTTGGGAAGTGGATTAACAAACTATTTCTGTGTAAGTGGTGTCAGAAACCAACTTCCTTCAGAAACCAGATAAATAAGGATGGAAAATAATGACCACTAAAGAAAATAGTGGGGTAGAGTTGCCACACAATTGTGTAGAAGATACAGTACCTGGTTTATTTTAGGAATGTGAAAATAGTACTACTTCTCAGCTGTCTGAGCACAACTATTCACCATCAGAGACCAGGCTGGGCACATGAGTTTTGCTGTGTGCCCTGAATGCCACCAAACTTGGTGTGTTTGGGCACAGCATGTTCCTAAATTGCAAGTCCCTCACATGGAAGATGTTCTACCACTAGTCTGTGAAAGCCTGCTTCCACATGCATCAGTCCTAGGTTGTGCCAGGCCTCATCAACTGAAAAGTAAGGCTTGCGGTCTTTGGGGGTACTTAAAACTGCAAGCAAATGGTCAAAGAACCTTTGCATAATCCTTTAAAATAGCAAGAATTCTTTATGTTGCCAAACAGAAGCAGCAAAGAAAATGAGACAAAGCAATAAAACACTGGCATGCATTATTTCCATTTCTTTGTCATCTGATCATTTTTAGGTCACCTTAGCAGACCAGGATATTTCCTCTCTGTATGTGAAACTGGAAGTTTCCCTGCTCTATTCTACACTTCCTTTTTGGTTCGCAGACCAATTTTTCCTAACTACATCCACAGTTACACTACGCTCCTTTGCTGTGAAAGCACAATGCTGTCATTCTCCATGCTTGTATTTCTTTTATTTCTGTGAAAGCAAGCTGTCTAGTTTTCCAGGTCCAGTACCTAACCTCCTCATTCTGCTTTTTGATAAACCCTCCACTTCTAACTCCCCTTAGCTGTGGTCTCAGCACTGCTATCATTTCATGCCCACATGCTACCACATAACAGAAAGCACAAATATTTACAGCTTTCCTTTGCACAAGCCTGGGAGTGACATGGCACGACCCCAGCTGCAGGCAGCCGACTACTGGAACCCATTAAACTCTGCAGCACAGCAATTTTGTGAGCGCAGGTGGTATTCCCAAGATTCATTTAAATATCCTTCACACACAAATAGGCATTAGTCATCGCTGCTCCTTTTAATTGTGAACGCATTCAGCACAGTCGAGATGCTAAGTTTGGCAACAAGTTGTGATGAGAAAAGTAATCAGCTACCTTGGCTGGAAAACATGGATAGTGCATTCAGTATGGTAGGGACATGGTAAGGACATGGTTTTGTCCTCTGACAGTCATTGAACTTAAATGGCAGCAATCTTTAATCTAAATTTTGCTTTTGAATGGCTGAAGGACAGAGAAATAAAGAAACGGTCCCATTTATTTTCCCATTTCCACTGGAAACATGAAATGCTCTTGTTCATAGTTTTGCAAGGAATAAGAAATGCAAGTCCATATCCACAAGCAAAGACACAAAAAAAGACAAACACAAAACAGAGAACAAGATTTGACTGGGGAGGGGTGGGGAGGAAGCTAAAAAACAAAATATTTGCTAGGAAACCTTCCAAAGCATATTTTTTTCCAGAAACAGCATGACTGCCAAACTCTCACCTGTAGTGACCATAAGTTCACAGAGAGGTGTGGATGAACAGCAATATAACATATGATTACTAAAATTAATAGATTTTTTTCTCCCCGACATTAACTGAGTTTCATTTATCCTTATAACGTAATGCAGTTGTGTGCAAAAAAAAAAAAAAAACTACTGCCAGCATATCCATTATTTCTCTCTGTAATTTTGCATATCTTCAGGAAAACTGTCTCAGAAAAGACAACCTTTTAAATATAATCCCTCTGGAACTTCATAGGAGTGATTCTTACCTTCAGAATGTATCACTTACTATCACCAAAGACTTAAAAACAAAACAATAATGACAAGATGCCCAGAACAAAATAGCTTAAGGCCTATAACACCGTATAAGAAACAACTCTTAATTTCCCCTGTGGTTTTCTGTAATCTTTGACACTGCATTTACATTCTGCATAGCTCTCCAATGTGTGCTAGAATCCCAGCACAGCAATATAGAAGTAAAACAGTTCCAAGGGGTTATATTAGGATACTAAGGATCTCAAAGACAATACATTAGCTATTGACAAGTTTCATGAATAATTTTATTGCATTTTTATTACTTTGTAGTAAAAATATCTGTACAAGATGCAACATCATTATTCTTTTCCCTTTCACTTTCAAATGATTTTTTGATATGTCTAAAAAAAAATCTGGTTTCACTTTGTAGGTCTAAAAACCACACTTCCAGTTTGAATCTAAAATGTAATTAAAATGCACCCTTCTCTGTTAGAGCTGAATGGGCATGAAAATAAGAAATTTCTTTTTGCCCTCTTTTTTAACATAACACTGCTTCAATTTTTAAAAGACCATTTTTTAAAAGCAAGAATATTTTATTTAATAATTTAGTACTCACTTCAATTAGAATAGTTATTTAAACCTTCAATGACATTACAATTAAAAGTTCAAAAATAGTTTTATGATAATTTCTAGCTTGATACAATTTTCTGCTCTGAAAAGAAAGCAATTGCAAAAAATCACTTTTTTATCTTGGTAATGTCACAGTATAACTCTTTGAAACTACTACTAACTGATAATGTGTTTCAGTATATCTGAGGTGATGCCCTGAGTACCGTGGGTCACCTTTTCAGTGGCTGTAAACTGATGCAACTTTACTAGATATAATTTACCAAGTCACCAAAGTGCCTCATGTCTAAACACCTCAAGGTTGTACTCCCAGCATCACCTGCCTTAGGCAAATCTGAGAACAGGACAGGACCAGATGCAGATGGGGAGCATTACAGTTTTTTTCAGGGCAAATACAAATAAGATAAGTGACTTTGTTAAGAGGGAAGAGCAGCACTGTGCAGACAATTTGCAGAAATCTTGATTAGAAGCCAGGCAGGAGAGAGGTTGACCTGGAGAGAAGCACAGCAGTTCTGACAGCTTTAAAAAGCTATGGGCACCACCACTCTGTATCAGAGTGAGTTATACTGAACTTGTCTGAGGTAACTTACCTAGGGAAAACAGGAATATTTCATATATATTGCAGTGTTTAACCAGCTGTATGTACTACATCTAATGTTACTAATTCCACTAATAATAGTAGCTACAATAATATACAAACCACAGTCTGTTCACAAGGTTCATTAAAATGTTGTCTAATGCTGCCCTTTAGCCCTCTATACTGACACATTGTTTTACATGGTACTTTTAATTTAAATCTGCAAGACTCTGCCTGACCATTTGGACTGAAATTTTCCGTGTCATTGTCTGTCCCATGCTTCATTTCCTTTTAGTTGGAAAGTCTCAGCTAGCACAAATTCAGTTATTTCTGAGAATGGGGCCACAGAAATTTTTATTCTGCACATTGAAAGGACTGGATATCTCCACTGTGCTGAGGCTGGGTCACAGAGAGGGCAGAGAAGGCCTAGGCTTGTACTGTGAATGAGAGTTCTCTAAAATGTGTCAGGTTATCGGGTGTCATACACTTTGCAAAGACGTGAAGGCTAAAATCTCTTAACAATTTTCCTAGACTGAGGTTCTCTAGCCTTAAGCTTCGAGGTACTGAATTGAGAATTTTTATGCAAATATGGGTTGAAGATGCTGCCCCTGGGAAGCAGAACTGAGAAGAGGAAGACTGTCCTTCTCCATTCCCTCAAATCAGTAACAAACTGCAGGACCTATGATTGTTCCCCAGGTCCCAGTTCATTCCTCAAGTGCGTCCTGAGATGAAATAGATGCAAGGATGGAAAGCAGAGCCTATTTCCTGCTTTTCACAGAAAGGAAACATTTGTGCATGGGATGTACAGGATCTTTGTCATACTCTGGCTTATAACCCTGTTCTGTCTGCCTGGCACACCAGTATGGCTGAGCATAACATGGGGATCACCTGCAGCCCCAGTGCCTGAAACAGGTCTGATAGCATGTTAGAGGAGGGGAAAGGGCAGAGCTTCAAAATCTAATTGCAAAGGGGAGAACAGATAGAACTGAAACTAAAGGAAACAAAATGGAGAAGGAAAGTGAGAGTGAGGAACAGAGGCTAAGGTTGGAACCTGTTGGGCTGAGACTTGAACAGAGTGGAAAATATTGGACCTGGGCAGAATACAGGAAGCTAAGTCTGAGTAGAAAGGAGACCATGGGACCAACAGACTGAATAGTTCATCATTTCATAGATTATAAATCTTAAAATATTCATTAACTGATACAGCTAGATCTTAAGGAACAGAATGTTGAACAAAGAACCAGAGAGGGATTCAGTCAAGGAAAGCTGGAGAAGGTATCAGAGACAGGGCCCTCAACACAGCTCTTCCCAGTAACTTGTTTAAGCCCAAAATGGGCCTGGCTGATCAAGCTCATGGTTTGCTCTGATACTAACTTCTGTGAGATGAGTTAAGCTATGAGAAGGAGCTGTGAGGAGCCACATCTGCTGCCTCATCCTGGGGAGCAATACCAAATGAAGACCTAGTTACTGTCCTCGGTCTGCTCTGCTCACCCTCTCCTTGCATGTTGGGAATGGGACATCAGGGGAGGTCCCTGCCCTGGTTTGCCCCACTGCTCCCTGCCCAGCCTGCCCCACAGCCCTCCCTTGCTGCAGCCTGATCAGTCTGAGCTGAGAGAGAGACTGACTTGGCAAAGCAACTAAGAGAGAGTGGGATGGAGTATCACAGGGAAGACAAGAGGAGGGAATCAATAGGCTTGATGAATAACACTAGTATGAGATAGGATATGGAAATTGCTGCATAGGGATCTGAAGAAGGATCTGGAAAAGTGACAGCTGGTCAAGAAGCTCATGCTAGAGGAGTGGGGCCAACAGTGAGACTGGAAAAGAAAGCAAAGATCTGACACCCAGATCTAAAAGGTGAGTTACACAGTGTCCGAACTAGTTATAGACATTGAAATTAGAAGTCTTATCCCAGAAATGCACATTCCTCTCTACTGAGTTTAGGAGATGTTTAGTTCAAGTACAGAAATCCAAACACCTTTTGAAGAAATCTAGTTGATGCCACTCCCATCTCCAGTGTCTGGGAAGTGAGGTGGATAGACTGAACGACGAATGGAAGAGGGGACATTGGGAAGGGTTGTGAGAGGAGAAGAGGCATCAGAAAAGATGGATGAAAGGACAGAAGGAAGACAAGTGTTAAGGTGGAGTGACCAAGGCAGAGGATATGGTTCTTGGAGTGAACAGACAAGATGGCACAAAACCTTCGAGAGTCTAGAGCACGTTGCTGAGTGCAGCTGTCCCACCACGCCCTTCCCTGCTAGGAAACGCCTGCAGGAACTATGAGGGAGTTGCTTTAGGCTTTTGGCTGCCTGTGGACAGGCAGAGGAGGACAACCTGCTGCTGCTGTCAATTACTGTGCCCACCTGGTGTGCTGGTCCCAAAGTGTTCAATCCTTCTGATGATCGTGGGGTACTTCCACATGTACTGAGTGAGGGAATTATTTCCCTGAGATTTCTTTATAAAGCAATGTAAAAACACACACTTAGACTGTGGATATGCAAGCATACAAGAGTTAGGGAAAGCCACGTTTCAGGTTTACTCTGCCATGCTTATTAACACAACATTTCTTTCTGTAGCCGGGAAGTGGACAAACAGATTAACTGTGTAGGACTTTCCCTTATTTCTTGTAAAATTTTATGGAAAGAAACAAGCAGGAAATTTCAGAGAAACAACATTCTCAAGGAAGTCAAAATGCTGAATGGAAAAGCTGCCTTTTAGCCTTCTCTCAGCCACAGAGTTCTTTCCTGATGCTAATCAAGTCACTTAACCAACTGTTCACAAAGACTACTCATTATGCCTGATTTTATATGAGCACCTCTGGGTGCTAAGTTTTGAGCGAGAATTGAAATACAATATGAAATATTCTGCAATATCAGTTTCTACAGCAAGACTCATCTAAAAGTACTGTATAAATTCTTACCTCAATGCCTCTAGGTAAAGTAAAAATTCAAATGGAAATACAGGATTTTTTTCCACCCAGTTAGATAATATGGTGACAAACACTACAGAATTTCACTTTCAGTGCAGTTTGACTAATTTGAAGTAATGGGATATAGGGACATGTAGTGAAATGATGGTTAAAAATACAAGGATTGATTAGTTACTCTGTGCTCTGGATTGTTCAGGGCACTAGTAGAAAAGGGAGTATGTAATTAAAACTTTATCAGCATGCAGTCATAAAAAAGAGTTAAGTTACACTTGCACTGTTAACCTTAATTAAAGCACTTCTTAGTTTCTTATCTTACAAACTCAGTAACATTTTCAGGTGTTCTTAGTCTGGGTTGATTACAATATGTGCAACACTCTTATGTATACCCTGTGGAATATGCCTCATCTGGTCTGCCATTGTTTGAGGTTTTTTTCTTGAAAAAAGAACTTTGAAAAAATTCTGTATGCTGCTTCCTTAGTTTCTCTTTGCCCTTCCTTAGATGGAAAAATAGACCATACTTAGCTTAATTCAGCATGGCCTCTAAATTCCTGGGCACATATCTGAACATCAGATCAAAGATCAGTCATTTGGCACCTTTTCAGTGTATCTTGAAAAAAAAACCCCAAACAAAACATAGAAACTTTGAGCACTTGCAAACTTTTCTGTTCAGATTTAAAGTGATACTTCTACTTATTTGAAGACAGGAATATAAAGCAGTTAAAGTCTCTGAAACAATAGTTATCTCTACAGTTTCCATAAACCCATAGAAAAACGTAAATTTCAGATACCATATCAAGTATCAAAACATCTCAGGGTGTAGTATTCTTCCACTGATCAGGATGTAGCCTGACAGTGCTGTTACAGGTTAGATGCAAAGAGATTTAGCCAGAACTATTGGTTTAAAAGCCTACAGATTTTCTCCTGTCATCATGACTCTCACCCCAAAGTTACTTCTCATTGTTTCATCTTCTCAAAGTTGTTTCCCACTCTTTTCTAAAATCTGTTAAAGTGTCACTGCTTATTAAACCACTCCTTGGTTTTTCCACATTCTCTTTGGACGACCTTGTTGAAAGGCAAATCAAGGAATCTATATCAGGATGGATTAGAAAGGCAAGGTATTCGGATGAGACTGAAAAATAAATATTAACAGAAGGAATAAATGCGATGCTCTTTCTCTGCCACTGTGTCAGTAGGCCCAGTTTACTCTTTCAGACACATATTCAAGGATTCAGTGAACAGCCCAAGCCTGGCAGCTTGGAAGGAGAGAGAATCTGAAAGCGATGGTGTGTTTTTTCATCAGTTTTACATTCACTGCACGAAAAAAGATAGGCAGTGGTGCTATGACTGGAAGGTCTGAAGATGGACACTTTGAAGGAGCTCATATTTCTGCATATAAGTAGACTTTAGGGCTGAGGAAGAACAGTACATTCAAAAATTTGCTACACTTTCTTAAAAATCCAAATACTGAATAAGCACAATTTATTTGACCCTAACTCCTCTTCTGTCTTCTGTTAGACACCAGTAGGCATTGTATGAGGCTCCAGGTGCAAAGAGTCACAGAATGGTTTGGGTTGGAAGGGACCTTAAAGACAATCTAGTTCCAATCCCCCTGCCATGGGCCACCAGACCAGGTTGCTCAGAGCCCCATCCAACCCGGCCTTGAACACTTCCAGGGCCGGGGCATCATACGGAGTAGATATGAATGATTTCCAAAAATTTAAACTCCTGCAGGCTGAGTTTCAAGCTACAGCACTGAAAACGTGTTTTAGACCTGGACATGAATGTTCCTGCTGCCTTTGTAGAAAACAGCTGCTTCAGGCTTTTAAGTTTGCCTTGACCCAGCATTCACTTCCTCATGGGAGGCACCCTCAGACAGCAACACTCTGCATAAGCACAGAAGTTGATTTGCATACACCTCTTTTCAGGAGCGTAGTCTTAATTTAAGGACCACAAACATGAAAATGAAGCAACATTTTTTAATCTTAACATTTTAATTATACACAAAGGAGACACCTGAATGCAGAGCAGTAGGTATAAGATAACACGAATAAAATTTCCACCTCTTTTCTTGGCAAAAGTCGCAAGTCACAAAAGTCAGATTTTAAAGACAGACTGGAAAGTGTTTTGGTAACTGGTGAAACCTCTTCAGGAAACTAGAATTTGATATCTGTAATAAAATCTCATTCTCCACAGCTTCCAAATAGGGGATCAGGAAGGAATATCCCATATCTTTAGAACATCTAATATATTTGGTTTCCTTCATTATACATTTTTTTCAACTTCTTCAGCTCTGCCAAATGCAAGAGTTTGAAACTGGAGCTCAGTGTCTGTGGGTGCTACAGATGTCAGCTGCAGAGCTGGGCCTGGATGTTTTCTTCCTGCTGTGCAGCAGACAGGGAAAGCAGAGAATTGCTGGTGCAGTGGCTTTTCCTGTGGCTGTTACATGATACGAGTGCCCATTTGGCAGCTTGACCAGCACATGAATTTTAGCAGGTTATGAAATAAATGCAGGGGCAATACACTCACTCTACCGTGCCAACGCTTTTTAGATTTTTTTTTAATGTATACCTTTATAAATATTAGATTACTTAATGCTTTCTTTCCCAAGCTGTCTATAGATGCTATTTACTTGATTTTTTCTTTCTTTCTTTTTCTTCCTTTCTTTTTTTTTTTTTTTTTTTTTTTTT
>NW_020955194.1:4357331-4420312 GCF_003031625.1 Empidonax traillii | reverse complement strand
ATAAAAGAAATATCAGTATGAGCTTCATAACTGTTGGCACTAACTGTGCCTTACTTATGCTCTACTTTAATGATGTTGTTTTATTTTTCTCAAAGAAGAAGCTGGTAGAAGAGGCCTTTAAATTCGTAAAGCTATTAAATTCATGATGAAAATAACATTAAGCTAATGTTCCCTGCTTATTTCAGCAATAAAGCAGTGATGCTATTGGATCATTAAAATGTTTTAGTAAGTTTAGCAAAGAAATAATGGGCAAAAAACATCTTTAATGTCTGTGGAATCTTCTTCACTATCTTATAAAAACCCAAATTATACCATCCTCCCAGCCTAGAAAACCCACAGATCTCTTCTGTCATTGTAGATGCATTTCAATACACTCATTCAAGCTACCTGTGTCTTTTAAGTAATGAGTGAAGTAGTAATATGCAAGGTTTGGAAAAACTGATTTTTCTTCCATGAGACATTTAGAATGCAGTTCCTGTCTCTCATTTTCTGTTATGTTGGGTAAATGCAATTATGAGTAGCAAACTTGAACGAGGCCACATAATTTAGCATTGTGTTGCCAGATGTGGCCAGAGCTGGTCATATACTTTCAATTGGCTCCCATTAAGAAAACAAATCTTATCCATTTTCTACTGCATCAATAATAATGTTCACTCTTGTTTAGAATTTGCTGCATTTTCAGTCCTATCCATGATGCAGACTAATTGTATTCAGCTGCACTCAATCCTGGTTGCATGCCTGGGTTTTCACTGCATGCAAACCAGAGGGCAGAGAGGTGGGGACATCTGTGCTGTAGTGCCAGGCTGCAGTCGTGGTAGATATCTAGAGTTGGAAACTGCAGAGCTACCCTAGGACCTGTCCTCTAGATTATGAAAATTCTGAAAAGATTTAGAAGTTGAAAAAAAAAAATAAATCACTGACTTGAAACATGAAACTTTAAAATAGTAAACAAATGTATTGACTAAACTTCAAAGCAAATATGTGGTTAGGACTCTACTTGAGGTAGTGCTTTGCTCTGTAGATTCAGAGGTGGGAAACTGACTTTATGCAGTATTTGAATGGCTTCCCTTGCTTTTCAAGTGAAAGCTGGCTGAAATGTATTGTGTCTTTAGGGAAGGAAGAGTCATTCCCTGATGGCTGGCCAAGAACTCATGAAGACAGCAGCTGCAGAGGCAGCTGGAATTTCCACCCTCACAGATGGAGTCAAAGTGTTGGGCTGTAGCTGAAACAGGAGGGAGTGAATGAAAACAGAAGGAAGGTAAAAATAGGGAAACAGTAAACCAGATAATGTGTCTTAATAAGGTCTGAAGGTTTTCTGCTTATTCATGGATAACAAGCCTGGAGGAATTCTAGGTTCTTAAAAAAGGCTGTATGCACCATACATACTGTAGAAAGTGTAGTTTCTCTGAACAGGACTGTGACAGAGACAGAAAAAAAAAATCTTTAAATAGCCAGATTTGAAGATGTAGTGGATGCCTTATCCCTAGAAGTGTTCAAGGCCAGATTAGATGGGACCCTGAGTAACCTGGTCTAGTGGAAGGTGCCCCTGGCCATTGCAGGGGTGTTGAATTAAATGAGTTTAAAATCCCTTCCAAATCAAACCATTCAATGATTCTATGAAATCCCTTTCTTTCTTGTAGAGAGAATGGTGGAAACGCAGAGACTGCAAGAAATTTGTCCAAGTCACAGATGAGGATCTCATCTTCCCCTAGTGTTGTAACAGCACAACCACTGTTGGATTAGATTAGGAACAGACCAGTGGCCATTCTCAGATGGTGGCCAGCAGTAGAAACAGGAAAACATAATATGATCTTGTCCCTAGAACAATCTTCCAGCATTCAGTAATTTTTTTTTCCCCCCAGTGAAAACTGGAAAGAGAATGCGTTTTAAGAAACCAGTTTTAAGCAGAAATTTGAACTAATAATTTGGTTTTGCTTATTAATCTTAAATAGAAACAGCTATTTGAACAAACTCAGATCTTCTGAACAGAAGGAAATAAGCCACTGTCTAAACAGAAAGGTAGGAATAACATTTTCCATTTTAGACATTCTTCATATTTTGTTAAAAATACTGTGAGAAAGCAAATTTCATGCCAAAGGACTTAGGTCTAGTGGTGTTAGGTACACATGCTTATGTTATAAGAAAGCTGCTGAGGAAAAGGGAAAAAGGAGAAATAATAATATGCAAACACAGACTTAGACAATGTACTTTTTTGGGGACAAAAAAAAATTAAAGAGAAAATCGGAAATGCAATTTCTTCCTCTGGACATAGCTAAGATTTAAATATGTGGTCCAGGTTGTAATACAAACAGTTGTTTTCTTTCAGAGTTCACTGGTTGCCATTTCAGTCAGATCCTCCTTAAAAAACCTTTAAACCAAAATCTATACATGGACTCACAAAATGAAATGCATATTTAAGTAAGCAGTGAATATTATATCTTCTTTATGTAAGTGACCTATATTAAAATTGTGTTTGATCATGAATGTCATGTTTTTAAATATAAAATTAATCCACCTTTAAAATTAAAAGGGCTAACTTTTCAAAGAATTCTAAAAGTAATTACAACATAGCCATGGTGGTGAACAAGTCCACATGGGAGTCAACTGATCACCCAATGCTCGTGAATTAATTTCACTGAAGGAAAAAATCCATTGCAGAGATTTAGAACCTCACAACTGAGACTTTTTATTCTCAGTGTAGGACTGGACAGATAATCTGCATCTTCCAAATACCATCTGGAACAAAACTGATACCAGATGCCAAGAGCTAAATCTTTATGGGCTGGGTGACCCTTAAAAAAAATGTTACACAGACCTGGATCTACGGAAAAATATATACTGTGAAAGGACAGTGTCTTAACTTCAAAGATTAATTAGTCAGTAGCTGATCCCTCCTAACTGCTATCATCAATCTCCAGTTTAATTTATTCCTAGAACTGCTGTTGTTCCGCAGGGTTGATAATTGATTCATTCTAAGTTCCCACAAGAGAGTATTTGCCTTACGTGTTTAGGTCTGTTAGTCTTGAATGTCTGTACATTCATCCTCCATCAGGCCCTAGTAAGAAGTCCAATTCTAACTTTAGATCTTAGTTCTATGGTAAATGGATTGTGGATGAATGTCAGAGCTCACAAGGACATGTTCTTCCTATTGAGTGAAGCAGCAGGTTGACAGATATGTTTGAACCCTTGGTCCCACATGAAAAATCACATGTTCCAGTGCTTCCCTATGTGGAGCTCATTCTCAGATCAAGTCTTCCAGATAGAAAACTTGTCATATTTACAATTTGAGACAGGCAGAAAAATCTGGCAGCCTGAAGTGAGGCAGCCAAAACCTCCCCTACATCCCCAGAGATAAAAATAGGCTTCAAAATCACTTGAAGAAATAGGTGAAGAGGAATTCCAGTGTGCTGCATGTTTTTGAAGGAGAAACAAAAGCATGTGTGGTTGTCTTTTCCAAAGTTGCTGTAATATTAGATTAGAAGCTAATTTTAGACCGGATTTACTTTAAGTTAAAAACAATCTCTGGTAAATAAGAAAACAGGGATTTTTTCTTCCCCCTGGAATGCTTAACTACCAACCATGACAAAATGCAGTAACAAAGTGACAGTTAGACAGACAGCAGAATCCATGGCATTTACAATTTTGTCAAATGAGTCCCCTTCTGCAAATGTTTTGGCCTTTGCATATTTACACTCCTTGTGCTTTGTGCATTGATATGCTTCATGTAGTACAGCTTCTGCACTCCATCAGTGCTGCTCATCCTAGCTTCTAGTCGACAGGTTTCCATTGCTTCTTTGTTTCCTTTTTGAATTCAATACATGCTAATTTTACAGTAAATGCCAGTTTACATTAGCTCAGCTGTCCTCATGACATAATTTGACTTGAAGTTATGCAAATTACTTCTTTCCAGATACCTCTGATTAGCTGTGAAAAACACTCCCTAATTAGTCCTGAGATAATCAGAGAGAAATCACAGTTGATTACATATATTGAATTTGCTTCTCCAATTTAAATTGCCATATTTCCTGCCACAGGACCTGTGAGCACTCTATATAGAGTGTGCACCTTCCCTTCCCTTGGAAAACACTTCAACTACTCCCTCACAGCTCCATCAAATCAAACATTTCTTTTTATACTGGCTCTAACCAGACAGCTAGGGATCCCTGCTGACAGCCTAAGAGAAATGCCAGCCCAGGTGCAGTACAAATTCTGCCTATTGCTGAAGATACAGACCAGTAAATCTTACCGAAAATATATAGATGTCAGAAAGTTTTACAGCTGGCAGCAAAGAGAGCGAGCAAGCAAAAGCAGATTCTTTGGTAAAAATGACATTGTCAACTGATATCAAAGTGACAATTTTAGAGGTGAGTAATTTAGACTGTATTTGCAGTGGAGTTTTGCTGGTTTGCTTCACACTGAACTCTTCCCGTCCCTTAGTGGTGACTCAGTAATTTACCATAATCTATTTTAAAAATAAACAGGGGCAAGTGAACTTCTGAAGGCTCAACGTTCAGATTCAATTTGAGCAAACAGATAGATGTTCAAAGGTTTATTCAGAATTTAGTTTCAATTACCTAATACATCTTGAGTCCTTGCGTTACCAGGACTGGTAACCTTTTCTACATGGTCCCTAAACTCCTCTTGATAATAGAGTGCTTGACAAGGTGAAGAGTAGGTCATGTACCTCTTAACAAACCCTCTTTTTCAAAAACAAGACCACAGGCTGATATTTTCTGTAAGAGAAAGAGGAATGGTAGCTGAGCTTGAGGTTATTTATTTCTTAACGATTCCAGACACAAACACAGACAAGAAAGAATCCAGATTTTGGGTTTAATTTGTATAAGTTCCTGAAGATGCTCAGAATTCAGACTTGGATCTGAAGTTTCTGAAGCATCTCCTTCCAAAAGGGATGTGATTTGAACTTTGGATTTGTATCTCTTATTCAGATGAGGTCTAAAGCTACCCCTAAAGTGAAGTACCTTCAAATTTAAAGGAAATCATAACAGCAAAAGAGTGAAAATGGAGATATTTCAATTTAAAGTTGAAGTGAACTGCAGATTTGATGAACTAGAGAGATAAAAATAGGAATTTTCATCATGTAGCATAAGCAAGAAGAGGAGGATTTTGCTCTTAATGAATCTTGCAATGCATGAAAGATGTGTGCAAGACAGAGAGAAAAAAAAATTTTCAGTGAGCTAGAACTTGCTGAGATCTATGGAATAAAGATATGGGACTAAGTCCTTCCCTAGTTTGTGAAAATGTTAGTCTGAAGCAGTGATTAAAGTTTGACTCTTATACAAATCTGATAGCAACCTGCTGTCATACTACCAACAAGGGTTTTGGTTTTTCGTTTTGGTTTTGTTTTGAGAAATGATTGGTTCTTTGGACTATTAGTAGAAATTCTGTTCTTTCAGTGAGAACTTCCTTTTTATTCTTCTTGCTGGGTGATGTTCTGGAGAAACCAAGGCCTATCCTGAAGATTTTTGTATCATAAAAGGCAACACAAGGTGCCCAAATGGCACTACCTCTAGGATACCATGGTCATTGCTCTGCAGAGGAAAGCAGTGGCAAGGACAGAATATGACTATGAAATGGATGCCATAACAGTATGGAACATAATTGTGCTGGGATTCCTTTGAACAATGTTTGTTACAACCATGAAACCATAGTAGTGTAAATGTGTCTCCCATCACCTACCTAGAACTGTTTCATCAAGTTCTCTTAAGGTATTCTGCAGATGTAGTAATCTTCATGGAAATAAAAATCAAACAAACAAATAAACAAACAAACAAAACTGAAGAGGAAGAGGAATTATTCAAAGAGGTATTTGGTTAATATTTGAATTAGACATATATTATCATGTCAAAATTATTCACATTTTTCCAACTTTTTTTTTACCTAACATTTTTACAGTTTTTAGGACAAATACATCATATCAGAACAACCACCACAGCCACAGTCTTAATACTGCTCATTTTTCAGAGGCAACTGGGACATAGTCAGAGAAAGGGTTGCAGATCACACAGATCATTCCAGCAGTTCAGATGTCCGTCTTCACCATGGCTACATTCCACATCAGAATCAGAAGTAAACTCCTCCTATGGCAAATTACCTCACTTGGCAGGGCACACTGAGTCATTGACAGTGATGATAAGTGACAGATAGTTTCTGTGACTTTATGACAATCTAAATGTGTGTAATACCAGACAGCATCAAAACTTTTACGTGCTCACACTATGATGTAGCTACAACACCAGCTTTGTGTCCTTCGCTGTCACAGCCTGCACAATAATTTCCAGTTCATTTCTCTGCTGTACAGCTCTCTTGTGCTTCTGCCAGAGCTGCTCTTTCTCGTTTGCAGTCAGGGCATGGTTAGAGAGAAGGCTGTGCCCACAGCCCCCCTTCACCATTTTGGTATTCCCTCCTCTTCTCCCAGGGCTGTGCTATAGAGTATGTGTGATTAGTGGGGGGTCTGTTCCAAGGAAAGGCGCAAGAGCATGAGGGTTACCCCATATCCATGGGGCTAAAAAAGGAGGAAAATGTTTCCAAACACCTTTGGTGTTTCAGAATCTATCCCAAGTTGAAGTCTTTCAGGGACACAGCCCAGCCACACAAGGGAGGTAATCGTGAAAGAAAGGTTAGTGAGGTACAAAACCACCAAAACACAACCATCTTATCCCCAGACTCCTCTGACTCTTTTTCTAAAGTCTCCATATGTGGAGTTAAAATGACATAGATTTGGCCTTAGTATTAGAAATTATTAAAATAGAATCATCTCTCAAAGAGAGGTGAAACATTGTGGAGTATATAAGGTTGCATAATGTCAGTTGAAGTCATTTGCAGGTATGATATGTCATCCTCCATGACAGTGTTCAGATATGTATGTCTACCTTTCCTGAGTGAGAATCTGTTTTTTCTTCATAAATCCCTAGTGATGCTTATACATGTATATCCAGGTAACTAAATGTCATGGTTTTGCTTTGGATCAGTTTACTTTCACACCCCCCACAAAATTACTATAAATTGAGAGAAGGTTTATGCAGACAAAAGAGACTTGATTTGGGGAAAATAATGTGAACATTTATTACTAGTAAAATAAAATAAAGGACTACATTTACACAATTCTACTTAAGTAAAATACTATGTATTTACAGAAATACTTCTCCCCCCTTTATATCAGCCCAAGGAGGAGAAGCAGTTTCTTTCTCCATTCTCGGAGCTCCAGGTCTCTTTAATAACTCTGCAGCACTCTCATCGCAGCTGGAACTCTTTCTCTCTCCTGCTTTGTGTTGGCCTCCAGGGCTGGGCCTACCCCCTCCTGGGCTAAGACTGGAGGCTTGGGGTTACTCAGGCCTTGAAGGTCTTCTCTTCCATGGACTTGCAAGGGGACACTTGCCTACCATGGATCTTCACTGTAGGCTCACAGGGGATAATGGCTTTTGAGTCCACCCCTGTTTTCCCATGGGAGAACAGTCCTTGAATAGACCTCTCCATCATGGGTTTAGCATAGATCCCATTTACAGATCCCAGCATCCCTATCCAAGCCGTTCTTGTTCCATTGTAGGTTCTCTCAGGGTCACAAATCTCCAGCACTAGCAGCATGGATCTCTCACTGAGATTCCAAGCTTACCTGAGCTGTTCTCGTGCCAGCGTAAGCTGCATAGCTCTCAGGGTCATAAACCTTCAACAGGACTCTTCTTCATTTCAGTTCTTCTCATGAAGTCTCGGCGTCCTTGTACATCCACAAGCTCCTTTGTGAGCCGCATGGGGGTCTTCTCACCCCAACAATTTTTCACAGGTAGCAGGGTTTTATTTTTCAGTCTTTTCCCTGCTGAAGGGAGAGAGCGAAAGAGGGAAAAAGCAGCTCCCGCTTCGAACTTCTCTCTCTTCCAGCTGCCAGCTTCGACCTTGGACACTTCATTATCTCTTTGCCGGAATTCTTCTGCAGTGGTTTCTGTCCAAGCAGTTCTTTTTTCCTCCACTCTCTTACAAGAGAGAAGAGGGGCTTCAATGCTACAGCTGCCCCCGGCCCAGGCCGGGGGAGGAGGGGGCCACTCCTCAGGGCCCGCTGCCTCTCCTACATGGCTGCTGCTCCTAATTTCAGCTGCGCAAACAGCCTTCTCTTCCATTTTCTTAAATATGTAATTAGCAAAGGTGTTATTGGAACTTTTGATTGGCTTTTTGTCTGGAAATCCACCTGGACAAAACCACCCTCTGCCCCAGAGAGTTTTTATTGTTTTTTCTTCTTTTCATGAAACAGTGGAAGGAAGTTTGCTTTTGAAGGAGTTCATCTCCATGATCCATTTATTGTTATTATAAGATTTCACAAAGGGCCCATTTGCAGCCGATCAAATAAACAAGTCCTGTGGCCTCAGATTTGAACTACACAGAGGAAATCCCATTCTGCCTTTTAAAAGCTGCATTTGACCCTATCACAAAGTAATTCATTCTAATGACATGGACATTTTCACAGCATAACAGTTTGCTTCTACAAAAATCCCAAGACTAAAACATTCTTACCTTGTGCAAAAAAGAAAAAATGATGAAGTGAAGCCAAAACACTTGATATCAAGGCAAGAACTATCAATCTATGACAATGTTTTGCAACATGACGACTTTAATTCCATTATACTAAATGACTACTGTTGATATAGTCATTTTTTATTAAACACTTTTAGGGGAAGGGAAAGTATTCAATCATTTCAGTCTTGATTATATGGAAACTGAATTGCCTCACTGAATCAAAAAATTGGGGAAGCTGTACTGCTGCTGAAATTCTCAGCTGCATGTAAATGCTCACTGAGGTCAACAGGGAAACTCTCATGGACTTTAGTAATGCCGAATCATGATTTCAGTGTTCTTGTTTTGTCCCTGATGGATTGTTAAAGGTACTGCTTTGCATAATAATTGAATGGTTATTGAGTTACCAGGACAGAGATAGGTGCATAAGCACTGAGAAAATTCTCACTAGCAAAAGTAATCTCCTTCCTGAACTTGGTCCTGAAACAGCCACCCATTCAAATGTAATTTTTTTTTCCCTTTTTGTCCTTATTATTTGTCCATCTCTGGCCAATGATGACACAAGAACATCCACCACTTAATCTACTACCCATCCTTTCTTTACTTTTTTCACCTCTGTCTTTACCAGCTCTGATTCCAGGCATTGGGAACAAGAGTTCGTAGACTCCATAACTATTTTTCTAGAAGTAGATCAGCAATACTGAGAAAACTGGCTATAAATAATTTCTTTCTGTTTTATTAAAGAAATGTAATGTGTACTTAAAACAATTAGAGGACCAGTTACCCAGATGACTAGTTTTGGTCGCTATTCTTGTAACTTTGAAGTGCATAAAAGTGATATACCATTTAATCAGTTCAGAAAGCACCTTTTGGAAAGGGAACACTTTGACTAAAAGAGTTGGCTTTTGCTTCTATACTTCCTTTTTGTCTTTTGCTCTTCCCTCCCTTATGTTCCCCACTCCACAACTTCTCTTCTGATCAGCTCTCTGAGGTGCTCTCTGCTCTGACAATGCATTAATTTCTTTTGATTTTATTTCCTCCTGTCTCTTTAGCTGTTCTCTGGTCTTTCTCAAAGCTGAAGTCTCTAAAGTGAACATACAAGTAGTCTTTGAATATATGTCCTTAAAAGTTACATCTTCTTTTTAAGGGTTTCTGCCTTTTTCTTTTCCCTTTTCTTATTAGACATAGAACTTCAGAGCTGGAAATAGTCTAAAATAGACATAACAGCCTGTGACTGAGGCACGGGGTTTTATTCAGAACATGGGGTCCAAATGAGGTGATGGTGCTTTGCTCCTTCAGTTTGTTTGGGGTTTTTTGGCAGTGATACTATGTTTATTATTCATGCTTTTGATGTCTTTCAATGTTAATATAGACAGTAGTAAATGATATCATTACTGGCCACTAGCACTAATAGTCTTGGCACTGGCACACTATATCCTTAAATAAAAGAAAATAACCAGACAAGCTTATTATTACAGTATGTGTTTATTTTAATGATCACACTTAACAATTTTCTGTCTAGGTCAGCATTGTCCCTGTTTTGTTATCAGCAATATTCCTATCCACCATCTAGTTACGCTTTACATATGTTCCTAAATAAAATTACACCAGCGTATTAATGATTTCGTATCACGTGAAAAGAGTTGTATAAAATCCAACCTGCTCCCTCTTAAATAAAGCTTGTAAGCATACAAGGTGTGAATCAGAGGTATTAATAACCTATATCTTCCGTTTATTCTTCAGAGATGAGCAGGTCGGTTGTAATCAGATGCAGTTAAATCCCTGCATGAGGCATTGCACCATTTCATCAAAAGAAAGTGGAGAAAACAGTGCTGTCACAAACACTTCATATGACATCACTGTAAGGAAAGACAAAAGTTGGCTTCTCAAAAGTGAATCATCTTCATATGAGTACTATTTGACAGGTGTTTTTCCCTAAGTAATTTCAGTACAGAAATAAGCAAGCACGGGCCTGATTATTATTGAACTTTGACAATGCCTACTGATGATCACAAATATTAGGTTTTTTCCCAGTACTTCACAGTATTCATTCATAATGTTTTATTTTGCTGTAAGTAGCTGCCAGAAGTTCAGTTTAACCTTACACTTAGATGGAAGAACCAACTTGCCCATGAGTGAGTTAAGTCCATGACAAACAGTGAAGTAAAATGTGTCCTGTAGTGATCAACATGCCTGGTCCATCATGACAGGTCAGCCCACAGTCACTGGACTCATCAGGTACCTAGAGTTAATCAAATGCTGAAAGACTTTGTTGGATACTGAATTAAGTGATCTCTTTAGCTATCAGCTAAGCTGCTGAAGGACTAGGGGTCTGAAATTTGAGGTGATGAGTCAAAGATGGAGGAAAGAAAATTCCTCTGTTCATCTGTAGGAAGAAGAGGAATAGTTTCAGAGTGGTGAAATAGACAAGATGAAACACATTTAAGAAAGACTTCCTCTCTCCAGAATGTCATAATACACATTAGAAAGGTGCAAAACCAGAGTAATTTCTTTAACAAGATTTATTATTTTTGATTGACTTCTACCAGGGAAATTAAAATAACCTGTGCCGAAATCATAAATTACTTCAGATTTAGAAAAAAGATTATCTGCTCTCAATCTTCATTTTCTACTTGATGAAATGAGAAACAATTATAGATATATTGAAATATTTAATAATAGTAAGATATTATTAAATATAATTCCGCAGAAAGCCTTAAAGAATTCTGGATAAAGCTTCCAGAGGTCAAAGCTGATTTAAAGACAGCTATTCAGATCGTTTGGTAAATTGACTCCAAATACACAAATATTTGATACAGCTAAAAGTAGTAATGTTGTTGCAGCTGTAGTGGCTTAATGGTGTAAAACGGAGGCCAGGTTTGCAGGAAGAGGTTGTTTTTGTATTGCATCAATAGATTTAATGAAAAAGCACTCCAACCCCAAATCTTATGGACAAAGCCCTCTTTAACTTTTAATATGAGAAAGTAAAAAAAGAATAAGCTGGCAATAAGAGAGAGGGAAGCTGCCACAGAATAGACAATATCCCAGTAGTTAGATCTGTCACCAGGGATATGAAAGATGCATCCCTTCCTGTTTTGAAATGTGTGAGTGCCTTGTCTGTGGGCTTTTCAATATTTGAGTGCATATCTGTCTGATTTTGATCAGTTTCCAGACAGCAATGAGGAGAGCTCGTTTGCTTAAGGCTTCTCTTCTTTTCCTAAGTATATATACTGATCTCAAAAAAAGATATCTCTCCTTACAAAACTTGCCTGAAGTAAATCTAAGTGCATTGTTTGCACAGATCATAGTTAAAGGATGAGGAACTTGGTCCTGAAAAGCAGTCATTCTGGAAAGATACCGGAAGTCGTGGTGGATAACTTGTTGTTTATGAACTTGCAGTGCAAAACTGTGACGAGCAGGACTCTGGCACTCCTTGTGTGTGAAACAGTGATGTTAGCAGGAAGGAGGGAGAAGGTGTGGTCTCCCATGTACAGGGTCACCACTGGTGAGCTGTATTTAGTTCTGAGGTGTGCTTCAAGGAGAATACTGCAATTTTAGCAGTTTCCGAAATGATCGACAAAGGTTATTGCAGAAATACAGCTCAGAATGATATGGTTTCATACAGAGAAGAATGATATTCGATTTTGACACAATCTAAATGTAGGCTTGACATAAGAAAACCAGTATTTACTTTAAAGGAAACCAAACCACAATAATAGTGACTGGTAGGTAAGGCTGGAGAAATTCAGACTAAACTGAAGGTCTGTCTATTAATAGTGGAAAGTTAAATATTGGAATAAATTACAAAGAACACAGAAAACATATTCTATTGGTTGCACTGGATGTGAATTTTCAAGAAAAAGATATCCTCTACTTCAGCTGTGAGGTATTGGGCTTGACAAAAATATTCTTAGACAAAATTGCTAGGATTGCTTTGTGCAGGAATCATTCAGGCTTCAGACACTATTATTCTAAGAACCCTGCAACCACACACACACTGAAAATAACATCTCATTACAGCATGCCTTTTGCACGTTTTAACTCTGAAAGGCACTTAGCAATGAGCAAAAAACAAAACAAACAAACAAACAAAAGAAACCAGAGACAAAAGCTCACAGGCTGATGAGTCAAGGAATTGATGAAGGAGGAAGCAGTAATAGCAATTCCTGGCCTAGAAGATGGTATCAGATGCCACAGCATTGTGAGCAGCATGAGCTTAGCTCTCTGTCTGTCCTTATCATTAGCCACGTTCAGGAACTGGCGGTCACTAAGAGCATTCTCCCTATCAGTAACGAAGAATGCAGGGGTGACACTTCCATTCCCATGCTCAAAATGGGTGTTACAGAGTATAGTTACCGAGCATGTGACCTGTCAGACACTGCTGCACCAGCCCTTATGAGGAGGAATTTGTAGGAATTGACACAGGAGATGGAGACTGAACTTTCAGTGCAGTCATGTGTTTGGTTTTCAGCTCCTTATTACAGCTGTGCACTTTCATTAGCCCTAAACTAACTTCATTAGCTCTCCAGGGACTCTAAAGGACGAACAATCCAAACGAATGTTTAAAGCTGAGCACCTGTGAACACCCGGTGTTGATTGAGTGTCATGCAAATGAAGCCGAGCAGGAAGCAGCCATGGACAAAGGGAGCAGCCATGGACAAAGGGAGCAGCCATGGACAAAGGGATAGATAAAGAAAACAGACTCAAGTCCCTTCCAGCTTTTCACTTTTAAATAATTTTAGGTAAATTGTAGGGACTGCTGGAGTCCAGAGCTTTGGCTTCTAGCAGACTTGGTTAAAATATCCTTGCAATTCAGATGCCACACTCTCCCTCCCCCTCACTGTAGCAATAAGAGCCGATGCTGCACACCCTCTTTCCTACCCTAAGTCATTAGTAGCGCATGGAATTTCTACCTCCTTCTCCTCTGTTTGAAATCCAAGAATTTAATACCAGGAAAAAAAATCCCAGCTCCATCCTACAACCTTTCTTTGTTATTTAATCTCAACAGACCTATTTGCCAAGAACCTTTTTTCCCCTTTTCTAATGTTTTCAGGCCAACCTTAGCCTTTGGCTTGCAAGATCTGCTCTCATTTTATGACCAGGAGCTGCTCCAAAGGCATCATTCATTCCGATGCCTATTGCCTCTTATCCTCAGGAGCTTCCAGCTTCTTTCCTTTGCTGTCTTCTAATGGTGTGTTTCAGTTGAAGGCAGTTTTTCATATGAAACTCGTAAAGAACTTAGACCTTTTTGCACCGAAACCATTAGTACTTTTGTTCATTGCATGGAGGCATCTCTCTTTCACATGTGACATGATCTTGTTCCCATTAAGTTCAGTGGCAAAATCCCTTTTTTTTTAGAAGTAGACAGTCCTCACATTTGGTGAACAGGGAAAACAAGGCAATGTGATAAAAATGTTTAAACTTTTTCTTAAAAAACCACACCTCAGTGAAGGTTATTTTAGCAATATAAAAAATATGAACAGAAATATTAAACAGTTATTTAAGCAGAAGGCCTCATATGCGTTCTCAATTTCAATATATCCTGAATAAGCCTAAGGGCACAATTCAAAGAATTTAGATATTAGACTGCCCCAAAATTAAGAACGTGACCCTAGTAAAATCATTCAAAAAGTGAGTAAGATGTCTGTGCTCTAAGCAGCACTTAGAGCTCTAAGTCTGAGCTCTAAGTCTGAACTCTAACAGTTCCCAGAGGATAATGTACAGGGACTGGTGAGAGTTACATGACACAAAAGGATAATAAAAAGCAAGTAATAATACACTGAGCAAGTTGCTGAAAATCTATAGAAAAGGTATAAGAAGAGGTGCTGGACTCTGGATCCAAGGCTTATCTCTTTATGGGTCCGTGCGGCTACAGAGACTTTCGAAGGAGATTCATCAGTGAGAAAGCTACCTAGATAAAACTATGACCTGATTCTTTATCTGTCATTTGCAGATCTTCCTCTCTCTTACTCCCAGTCAATTAGATGCCACAAGTTTTTTGTACAGAAGAGAGGAGTGGATTATATCTGGGCACAGATGCAGCCTTTGGAGTCAGCTCCATATTCTTACATTCTCAGCCTTCTTCTACAGGCTGTAGGTAGATTCCTAATTTCTCTATATTTTGGGAAGTGTCTGTTCCTTATCAACCACCGTGAAATACTCTTTGGAAACTTTTAGAGTATCCTATTAGCTATATAGGAAGCCAACTTGCATCATTGCAGATTTTTGAATCACCCCAATAGAGAGACAAACACACAGTTTTTAGGCACTGAGATGGCATAGATAGGAAGGCCAAAGTGATGTCTCTGAATTTTCTGTCCTTTGATTATAAGAGGAATTGTGGGAATCATGTCAATAATTCTGATTAGATGGTCCCTTTTCAAAGAAGAATATGGAACAAATGGATCACTGAGATGAATTTTAAATTATACAGACTTTATGGTAACATAAGATATAAGCAATCAGTCCAAAGACTGACACAACTCAACAAAAATTTCCTTTTTCTACTGGTTTTAAAACAGAAGGAACAATCAAACGGAGCATTCATAATTCTTTCCATAGTAATAATAAATAATGTATGTTCTTCATATTCCAAATCCATTTTAGTACACCTTCCCCAAGAAAACAATGTGAGAATCAGTCCCACTGGATTCATCAGTTCTCTTGCCTGCCTCCTTTCAATAAACAAAGCCTCTGGTGGAGAGGGCTGATAGAAAGAAAGTAAAAAGTTGATAAAAACAGCAATAAAGTCATCCTAATGTCAAGGTAGCACATTATAAATTTTAGGAAGAAGACAGATGTATTTTGATAATTTACACAGTTTGGGAAACATTGCAAGTTCTTTGTTTTTTTGGTTGGTTTGTGGGAGTTTTCTGTGGTTTGGGGTTTTTTTGTTTGATTGTTTTCATTTTTGTGAGTTTTGTTTTGTTTTGTTTTGTTTTGTTTTTTGCCTAACAGTATATAGACACTAGATCTAAAAGGCCACTTCTTTGAGTGCTGACAGTTATACAGATAGATTTTTTTTAACACAAAAATGACCACAGTTAGGAGACTCTTTTATGGAGTTATGCTTTGGAATGGTAATCTTCATATTAACTGAGCTCTCACTGCAACAGGCAACGGGACCCATGCTCACATCTGCTCTGTATATTGACATTAACAGCTGAGAAAAGGTCTTTTAGTGGCCTCCTCACATAATTCTGGTGTTAGATAGTAGCAGGACAATGTGTGGTCTCTTAGAGTAAATTATTTAATATTTACACTAGACTCTAACAACAGCTGAAGGATTTAGACTCATCAATCTATGTTTGAAAGATGGAGAGGGCAAAATATCTTTTTCATTATGCTTTTCTTCAGCTGTTTTCCATATTCCCAGTCATATTCTTTCTTCTTAAGGACTTCTTTTTTTCCTATTAAATTAGACTGTTCACAGAAAGCTGTTATCCTATTGTAGGTTGATATGTGAGATGAAGTTATGCACTTAGTATTTATACAAAGCATTGTTAATGTATTTCCTTCACGCTGTTTCTAAAACATCTCAAAAGATTTCTTAACCAGCAGAAGGAATCCCACAAACACTGAAATTCCATAGGATAGGTATATCCACCAAATGTTTCTATCTAAAATTTTTGTTATCAACAATAAGGTTACCTTTAATTTTGGGACTGCATAATCCACTGAAAATTGAATTACTCTGATTTCCCTGTATCTTTGTGGTTGGACACTGGAACAGGTTCCTAGGGAAGTGGTCACAGCACCAAGGTCTGACACAGTTCAAGAAGCGTTTCAGTGATACTGATCTGCTCAGGCACGTGGTGTGACTCTTGGGGATGGTCCTGCGCAGGGCCAGGAGTCAGACTTGATGATCCTTGTGGGTCCCTTCTGTGATTCCTTCTCAAAAGCCATGTGGAGCAATGCTTTAGTAATGAGATTCACCAGAAGAGTGCTACAAAAACAAAAACAGAGGAGCACTGGAGGAACTCTGGGAACTGGAGGAACTGCAGGGAACCTGCAGGGACAGTTAAGATGTTTCATCCCTTTCCTTTCAGCTTCCTCAGCAAGACTTGCTCTACCAGCCTTGAGATTCTGCTCCTACCACTTTGCAAACCAATGACCTTTAAAACTTTTCCATGCTGACAGACATTCCTAATGAAAGAGGTGAGTTTCCTTTCAGAGAACTTCTGCAGAGCCTCATAAAGGAATTGTGGCACTTCAATTTCATTTTAGGCTGCATTCATATACTTAACTCTGAGGTGATTCACAGGGAAAAAAAAAAAAAAAAAGCTGCTTTTCTGCTAGAGTGCTGAGCATGCACAGGCACCAAAAGTTTTCAACACAAAGCTTAAGTAGGTACTTAAAGTTTTGCTACTGTGCATGCTGAGATAGGCCACCAAGCTGGCTGAGCTGCATGACTCAGTGCCTAAGGCTGTCAGGAATTCACAGCTTAGGCATCCTTCTACCAAAGTCCCTGGAGGTCTGATCTGGTAAGCTTCACAGTACACTTAATTCAGCCTGACAGCACGAAGGTCACACCAAAGCACAGGAGCCACAGTTATTTCTATTCAAAAGAAGTGATTATTTCAGGTCCCCTGCCTTTCCAGAACTGCACAGTCTTCTTAAAGAGCTTACCAGTGAAGAAAGCTGTGCTATGTGCTGTTTAGTGATGGTCATTGATACACTCTCCAGTTTCTGTCTAGTTTCAGGGATTTTGTATGCCTTGGAATTAAAGAAATAAACAGATTGGTCCAGTCTTATCTGGAAAAAAGGATAAATTGAAAAAGATTCTCCAGTCCAAGTCTTAAGTTCATGCAAGGCTTTTAAAACTGACATTTCTGTTTGACTAGCATTTCATCTCTCAGGTTGCTGGGTTAAAGCAACCTAACTCTCCCCTGTCAGTATGGGAGTATACTCATATATAAATATTTAAGTTTCTTAATATGAGACTGTGGTCAGGTGTTGATTACATTATACCTTTAATTGTAGGTTCTACAACGCTGAGCATGAAAGTTGCCAATAAGCTTTCTGAATCTGAGCTCTCATGTCTGTTTCCAGAAAGAATAGGAATAAAGATTTTGGTTGCTATCTAGTCTCAAGGAGTCTTTGCTTCCAATAGGGATGTGATTTCATTACATTTCTGTCATGAAATAGTTCTCCAGCACTCAAGTCACATAACACTGGGTCACTAAACTAGATTCACTGTTGCCTCCCCTGATTAAAGCCAAAGCATTTGTGAAACTAGACTGTCGTGAACTAAATGCAGGTAATGATCACTGGATTGACCCTACTAGATATGGATATAGTCCGTTTTTTCAATGGAAGGCATCTGAAATCCTTATGTGCACAATGACCTGAGAAGCGTATACTTTGCATCAGTGATATCTTCTAACCACACACAGCTCTGTATTGAGTCTACCATAGCAGTCAGATATTGTTGAACATTCAAGCCTGGAAAACACAAGATTCAACTAAGTTGTAATCTCAAGTGAGCTGAAATGGTTTTTGTGCAAATTAAAACATACAGGATTACACAGTCTCACTCTATTAGATGTCTTCTGCAAATTCCACCTGTTAACAGCTTTAGTACTCTCTCTAAATTTCATCATTTATGTTATGTATTTTTTATTTATTTGGTGGTGCAGCCAACCCTACAGTAGTTTCCCTTTTTTATCTAAAATTTTTTCTCAGGGTATCTTTTCCTGACTTTCCATATCCTAGAGCGTGAAGAAAACAAGAGTCCTGCTTGCTCCTACACTTGCTGTCTACCATTTAATTCAGCTTCCTCTGGGACAGCATTAGCAAACAACAAGCACAGCCACAAAGACTAACAGCAATTAAAAGTTTGTCTAACTGACACTGGCATCATAAGGAACGGAAAAGAGTTTGAAGAAATTCTTCACCTACTCTCACTACTCTCCCTAAAATGCCAGGATTCCTGTGTAAGATTTTCCTTACACGTTGTTTACGATGAGACCAAAGAGTACCAGATATGATTTGTTTTAGAGACTCTTGAATGCTGAGTTTAATCCTCTCCCCCCTCCCCAGGCTGCAAGTAGTTCAGATGTAGGTCAGGCAGTACACAACATCATCTTTCAAACCACTCAGCATTATTACCCACAACTCAGCTGCTTCTTCGTCAGCTGGGCCTTTGTTGTCTGCAAACTTATTATCTATGGTCTACAGGAAAAAAAACACCATACTTTTTTGTCTCATTCACCATTTTATGGTTTTGATGCTTCGATTCCTAGCTGTTTACACTGCTTTATAAGAGGTCAGTAAGAACTGGGACATCACAAAAAGCATATTCTTAAAGCCATATAATATACTTCCATGTAAATAATTCTAAGCCCCAGGTATGCAACGAGGCCTGGGTAAAGGATTTAGGAAGGTATAGCTTTAAAAATATCATCCACTTACATATATATATATATATATATATATACACACATATATACAGTCTTTAGATTTGCCCTTCTGCTGCCAGTAACTTGATTTTATCTGTCATCTGTTAGCCAACTGTACTTTATTTTTTAATGTACCAGTTATATTAAAAAGGAAAATATACTTTTAATATTTCACAATAGGGAAGATCATTGACATCAATAGTCATTCCTAACACAATGACTCTCTTTTTCCAAGGAGTGTGGGAACTGGAAGGACACTTGAATGTTCCTCAAATCTCACCTGTATGGAAATGACTCAGGGAAAAAGAAATAAAAAAAAAATCCACAGGCATTACAAAGATGTATGTGCTGTAATGTAAGGCTTTATTCCTTAAGTTTTGACTTCAGAAAGATATCATGCTGTGTGCTCTCTGTAGATTGCCAGATCAGTTGGGAAAAGTTTGTTATTTTATTGTTTTCTGCTGCCCTCTGTTTAATTAGTATTTTGGAGTTCTGGTGTTTGGTATAGTGCAAGACTATTTTTTATTTATGCAATAAAGCCTACTTCATTTCTCACACCCTTATTAACAAACAAAGAAAAGAAAGAAAAATAAAAATAGTAGACACTAATTGGAAGGGGCACTTTGCAAAGTGCTCTGGGATATGGACCAGAACCAAATCTTCAGAAGCTGCCCAAGTGGTCCAAGGTCTTTTTACAAAGGGCAATCCTTGGTCTTGTCTCCATTCTGTTTTGGGGATAGGTAAGGATTTGGGGATTACCACTGCTTTTTGTTCTCCTAGAACTTCCGAAAAAAAAATGATTGGAAAAAAAAAAAAAAAAAAAGAGTTTTTTCTACTAACTACATGCCTGGTTTAGCACTACTTAAATCAGTGATTTAGGATTAGTTCATCTCAAGGAGTAGTGGTGCAAACCCACAAGAAAAGGCTGAATTCTGTGGATTTCTTGCTGGGAGTCATTTGCAGAGGCTTTGAAAAAAACTGCCTAAATTACCTTACATTCTCCAGAAGTTCTACACAATGCAGTTTCCTCAAAAAAACAATCAATCAAACAAACAAACAAAAACACGCAAAAAAACCCAAACACCAAAAACCACACACAAAAAAAACCAAACAAACAAACAAACAAACAAAAAAAAAAAAAAAAAAAAAAAAAGAAAAAAAAGGCAACCAGTGTAAAATCAGTTGTCAAACTGCTGCTATTTATCATGGGTGACCACAAAAATGAGTGGTCTGGAAACAGGACAGGGAGCTTACGGTCAGCCTGGCTGTACATCTTTTCCCTGTGGGCTCAGCGGAAGGCGCCTTATGCTATTTTCTGTTCTGCTGGAGCAGCACACAAAAACAAGGGGCAGGAGGGGGTCCTCCATGACCTCTGTGCCTTTGTAGAAAATCTTACACAGTCATATGATGCAATTGCAGCCAGTTAAATTGAATTTAGTGCATGATTACGATAGCATTGTGCTATTAGCAATCTAAGCCCGAAGCTAGGTCTGGATTCTGCTTTATTTTATTAACTACCTCCCAAATGTTTATATTAATTCTGTTCTGCTTTTTCACCATCATGTGGGTGGAAGGATATTCACCATCTGATGCAGAGAATTTCTTTTTCCCCACTGGACTGGGTTATTTTTGCACTCCCAAAGGCAGCTTTCATCATAACTTTCAGCAGAGGATCTTCCTGGATAAGGAAGAAGAGTACAGTCAGGAAAATGGATGGGGAAGTGATAGGAGTCAAGGGGGTTGCATGGGAGGGACATGTTACAAAAATGACACTAGGCACAGTTACAGGGGAGCTACAAGGAGGCTCAGAGAGGGAAAAAAGGTTGTGACAAGAAGCTTCTTGCACAGGCCACCCTTGCTGATACAGCTTGAATAACAACAGCTGTTAAGACAACAACATGAGTGTGAGAGTGTATGTGTAAATCAACACTCCAAACTGTCTAAAAACACATTTGGTCCCAAACTGGTCCTGTTAAGGAGGAAAATAATCATCAGTCAGATTAAACCGTAGCCACAGAATTACAAAGGGATTTTGGATGTGAGGATGAAGTCAAGTTGAGAAGAAGTATAAAAGAGGCATCAAATTCTGTAATACTACAGAGATAGCTTGGAGCAAAGACATCAGCAAACATGCTTTGACACTGCTGGAAGTCTCCCTGCTGGCACCACATCATCTGTCAAGGACATGCAGAGCAGCAGCATCATGAGACGCCTTGAGAACCCTGCAGTGAGATGGTGGACTGTCCCTATGGGATGTGATGAGTAGATCTGCATCTCAGTAAGGTGCTCAGGTGACCTCAGTAAGGACTTTCTCACTGGTTGTATGGATTAGCAGCCTGCAGGAAGTAGTAGGAGTTTAAATAAACCGAGAACACCCTCATCCCTAACAAGAGGTACATGCAAGTAGAGGAACCCACCCACTGAGGTATGTGCTGGCAACCAGCTTTTCCTAATGGCAGGGATGGTGCCAGTGTATGTGTTCACACGTGTGTGTGATTCTGACTTTTGGAAACTAGCTCTGGAAGGGTGTTTAGAAATGTGCAGGTGTATATTTACATTTGTATATGCCAAGAATTGCTAATTGACGTGGATCTTGACTGTACAGCTCCTGATCTGTCATTAATAAATCAAAAAATCACTTTGATCATAATTTGTTCTAAACTATGTGAACTGAGTTTTTCCCTGAGACAGAGACTAGGACTGGCAGCAGTTGTGAGAGAGACAGAAGATGAAGTAGGTAAGGACCACTGAATAGAGAACAAGGGCAGATTTAGCAAGAAAACTGGGAGTGGAATCAGAAGACACAAGACAGGCTGGAGACTGGAGGTAAATAAAAGAGGTTTGGAGGTATGTGAAAGATTGTACAGCCTTTTTCCTCAGAGTCTGAAATAAAATCTAGGATTCCAAAAACTCATATCTGCTGCCTAAGAAAACATGTATCTCATCCCATTTTGGTGTTGGTCCAGGAGGAAAACACTCTGCTCCGGTCCTTTCCTTAATTAACTCATAGAGAAGAGAAATACTTAAGGTCTCGTTTCTATTAGTGAAGGTAGTAGGTGACAAAACCATGCCATTGTTTTCGTTTTGCTTCTTTTACAGTCAGATCGTTTTCCCTCAGAAGAATATGATCATCTCTGTGAAGTGAAGCTGCCAAAAATTAGAAATGGACAGGATCAAGGTTACCATATGACCTCAGTTTGGCCACCTTTTTTATATGAAATGTAGTTTTTAATTACAGGATCACACACTCAGTTCTCTGAAGAATACTCCTACTTAACTCAGTGCATCAAAAGGACTTAATTAGCAGCTGTTCAATATTTTTCTTAGTCTCATTGTTCAATATGTTGCCCTGGGTCTTATTTAAAAAACACCGTTCAAGCCCTGGTCTGAAAACAAAATTATTAATTTCCTCTGAGGCTCTTCTGCAATGCTCATCAACCCAGAATGTGAGTACTTTGCAGACAATTCATTCATCATTGTAAAACCCATGAGAAATTTGGGGGCATTATCTCCATTTAGGAGACAGGGAGCTGAGACACAGACAACCCACAGATATTGGGTGTTTGGTGTGAAATAAGTCAGACTGCAAAATGATATTTTAACATTACACAATAGCTTACATATTAATAAATTAATTCTCAGGGAATTTGACAGCAACTGAACCTTTCACATTTTGCAAAGAAGACCAGGCAGTCAAAGATGAAGAACATGCCAATGTTTCAAATCATCACATACAGAGTTTTCAGAAGGGACAGGTATAGAGCTACTTTTCTCAGGAAAACTAAGTCATATCTTCTGTTCCTACAGTTCCCTGCCTCAGTCACTATCCATCTGTCAGCTTCTGAAATGAATAAGAAAAAGGGCTTTATAAAAAAAATATTGCATTCTTCCATTTCATTATCTTGGCATCTCTCTGTTATCTGAGGCCAAAGTCCTATATAGAAAATAGTAAGCAATATGTGGTTAACAATTTTTTAGAGTATTCAGAGAAGAATGCCAGGGATCCATGGGGGCAGGGGGTATAATGTCAATAGAGGTGTTCAGCCATTTCCAAATTTTAGTCATTTTAATTGTACTTTCTTATATAAATTAATGTGCAAATGAGTAATGGCCACTCACATATGCAATATAAAGTAAAAGAGCTTTTTGATTTACCAGCACTGATGAATATAACTAGGAATGTAACTAGGAAAAAGTCACTACCAACAGCTTAGTCCTTGGAGATAAAGAAAAGCTTTTGAGCATTTTGTATTTGATAAACAGCAATATGCAAAGCTAAAGATCCATTTTCTATTGCTTTCAGGCACAATTAATCTTGAGCAGCCTGGACAGCCAGCTCTTCTGGATTATAGAGCTGTCAGAAAAATATGAAAGACACACAAATTTCTTGCTAGGGCTCTCTATGCTATTCCAGCTGTGCATTTACTAAGAACCTCAGTAAACTTTCTAGACTGGCATTTGATTAAATTAGTCCCATATATATACCAGGAAAAAATATGCTTTGTGTTTCCAGCTAAATAATGCAAAACCACTCAGTTTTACTATATCTGCTCAACAACTTTAAAAAACAATGATTAAGGACCAGAAAAAAGCTACCTCTCTGTTCTAATACAGTATATAGGTCTCTAGGATAATTAAAACTGTTGTTTGAGGTATCCTTTTTTCCAATGTGTTTTGTATGTTAAGAACCCTCTGTTCATCTGTCCTTTGAAAGAGGCATTGGCTTCTCCAAAATCTGTAGTAGAAATCTAATGTGCTTTTTTGATCCAATGGCCTAATCCAGCTAATTAATTTGTCAGCAATGTTTAATATCAGTTTGTTGAAACAACCCTAAAGTGAATTGGGACATCTATGAAGAGACTTAGTTCTCTTTAGAAAAATTTGCAGAATTGAGGGAGCAAGACATTGAGGGAACATGCAATCTCTGTCTGTCCTCTTTAGCACATAAACACATTTCCTCACACGCTGTTTACAAGGGTCTTTCAAAATGAAGTTCCAGATAGAACACAGCCTTGTCCTCTCCAGGAAGGAAAAAAGCAATCCCCTTACTACCCTCAGTAATTCCTCAGAGTGCAGAACTGGCCCTGAGTAGGAAATACATCACGTCCTTATAGGGGGTGTGCCAAAGCCAGCGATGGGAAGGCAATTGCTCCTTCGGAGTACAGATGTTGCATGGTCCCGGAATTGTCCACACATATTGAACAGTGTCAACTTGAGTAACACTGGAATGGCTGAAATGTTCATTCTCAAATAAAAGAATGACACCTAAACTGAGGCACTAGAATAAATAATTTAATTTTCAAAACTACCAGCTACATGTTCCGTCTAAGCCAAGTCAACAGCTGAACTCTGGAAAAGCCCTATTGGCAGACAGCTCTTGTAGAATTTCAACATTTAATTGCTTCATATAAATGCCAGCCCTAACTTGGATTTCAGAATTTAGGGTTTTTCTAACTTTAGTTACCTCTAGTGAATTGAAACAGTTGTGGGAGAGATTAAGCAAAAAAATTAGGTGAAGGCTTTCAATCACTGCCCTTGCTTTGGATTTTTGTCCAAATTTAGGTCCTTACAAAAAATTTAAGAATTTTCTTTTTGTTTACTTCCTGAGAATAGTTAATTTAAAAATCTACTTATGGGTACATAAATTAAGATGATTAATAAAACCTTTTTTTTTTTTTAGGGGTTTTTCTTCCTTATTTAGAATTCTTAAACCCTTTTTGTTGAATTTTTCTTTCCTCCTTGCTGTCAAAACAGTGCAGGTCCTGTAATTTTCTTGGCATTCAATGTAGTGGCTTAAAATATCTACTAGCAATAATTAATTTTTAAGAAAAAGTGTGATGTCTTTTTGTCATTTGTTCAATAAATTATTCACCACAGTTACTAAATAAAAAACATCTGTGGTGTGTTTACTTGTTTTTCATTCCATTTTGATTCAGTGCTGAGGTGTCTCAGTTGATTAAAACAAAGGCAATCCACTAAGAAAGGTATTAACATGCTTCATAAGAAACTAGACCGTAATTCTGTGCTCTGCCACAAACCTTTTGTGTCCTCTGGGGCTGGTTGTTCATCATTTAATCTGATGGCCCCAAGACGAGAATTAAAACACTTTCTGCCTTCCTTCCAGTCGTCCCTTCCTGCTGGAAATACAAACTCTGCCTATCATGCATGGATGTACAAGACATGGTGTTAGAGTGCCCCAATCTCCCTGTAAAAACAGAAAAAGCCTCCTGCCTTGATACAAGGTCACGCACACCGTGCACGCCTCTGCCACTGCATCAGCATGTTAGAAATGCTGCTGGGATCTTGTCCTGCCATCTCCCTGTGTGTGCAGTCACCAGTGCAGTGTTTATGATTCTGGTTAATGACTGGTGTTGCGACTCATAAATATGTCAATTAGGCAGAACAGTTTGTGCAGGAGTGTTTGAAAGGGTATGAAGTGTATGAATGGTAGGAATCCCTGTTAACCAAGGACAAACCAACCACAAAGCTTGCTTTTTTTTTTTTTTTTTTTTAATCTGAGAAGCTGCCAAGTTGAGTCTGCTAACACATTTTCAGAACTTTTTAGCATCTCCCATTTCTTTGGAAGGTGAGAGAACTGTGGCTGCTGAGCTCCTCAAAATATATAGTTTTACTGAGCCTTCCTTATAGCTTGTCCATTTTTATGTGTCGCTAAACCTTTTCAGGGGGACAGAGAAGGTCTTCTAGCCCTGTGCTATGGCCCTATCCCAGTAGTTGATCAGGTATCTAATAAATTAACTCAGTAGCAAATGTCCACAACTACTTAGATTTCCTGCACAGCTTGACTCTCTCTTAAATTACCTTTGGAAGGGGACCAGAAACATTTGCAAACAGTCTGAACATACATTTGGAGAAGTACATTTTCAAAAATATGGAAATTACCAAGGATCCTAAATGTATTTTTTGGCCAGCAAACTGGGGAGTTAAATCTCAGTCTCTCAGAAGGACCCTATAGGAGTCACAATCACCTAAGCACAATTTGAGATTTACCTCTCTTATTATTGTAAATGTTTTTTACTTCCAGGATGAATAATGTCATCTTTAGCAAGAAATACTAAGCACTCAGTTAACTCAAAGTGTTCAGCAGTTGCTATTAGACTATTTCTAGTGATCAGCAAAACATATGACTGAACCTTAAAAGTATTGCTGGGGATGCTGTTCCAGAATTCTGTTATATCTGGATTCCAAACGTTTATCCTGGAACTTCTACATGCATCTAAAAACTGAAGGGTGACAGTAGGCATGGGATTGATAACCAAATCGTAGAACTTCCATACAGGGGGGGAAAAAACGGAAAAAAAACCATCAAAAATCAGAATGGAGAGTTGATTCTTGAACATATACATTCAGAAATTTCTGAAGCTAAATCTGTCGGGAATAGTTGCTGTGATAGGGTAGCCTTGGCTAACCAGTGTTAACCCAACTGCTCACTCACTCCCTTCTCTTGTGTGATGGGAAAAAAATAGAAAGAAGTTGAGAAGACTTGTGGATCAAGACAATGACAGTTTAACAGGGAAAGCAAAAACTACATGCACAAGCAAAGTAAGAAGAGGAATTAATTTAGTGTTTCCCATTAGCGTGATTTTTATCCACTTCCTGCATAGCAGGGTTTTAGCACACCTATTTGGTGCTTGGGAAGAAGAACACCATAACCTCGGGTGTCCCCTTTACCTCATCCTTTTATTGTTGAGCATGACATCGTATGATACGGATCATCCCTTGGTCAATTTGGGTCAAGTGTTGCAGCTGTGCCTGTTTCTAACCCCTTGTTTACCCCCAGACTACTCCTGAGGGGAAGAGGAGGGGCAGACACTGATCTCTTCCCTGTGGTGACTGGTGACAGGACCCGAGGGAATGGCCTGAAGTTATGTCAGGGGAAGTTTACATTGGATATTGGAAAAAGCTTCTTCACCTAGAAGATGGTTGGGCACTGAACGGGCTCCCCAGGGCAGTGGTCACAGCACCAAACCTGACAGAGTTCAAGAAGTGTTTGGATGACGCTCTTAGGCACATGGTGTGACTCTTGGGAATGGTTCTGTGCAGGGCCAAGACTTGAACTCGATGATCCTTGTGGGTGCCTTCCAAGTCAGCATATTCCGTGCTTCTGTGATTGAACATGAACAGGGAGAGAAGGGCAGAGTGGGAAACAGAGGCAGAGCCTCAATGCTGTTAAAGCGCAGTTTGGCAGCAGCCAAAGCTTTGGAGTGTTATCAGCACTGCTCTGGCCTCAAATCCAAAGCACAGCATCTCATGGGCTGCAATGAAGAAAGTTAACTCTATCCCAGCCAGACCCAGCACCCTTAGAAAATGTTTAATAAACCCTTTCTCTTCTAAATAAATAAGACATTGTTTGCATTGAAGCCTGAATCATACCAATAGACTTGTTTGCTATTCCCTTTTGGTTTCAAGACATTTATAAATGTCAAATTTTGTTTGCAGGGACTAACCCTGTGGTGCACTGAGATCTTTCCATTAGATAAACCTGAGGTCTGAAAATCCCATGCAGAAAGGAACTACCTGTGTTAGAAGAAAGGAATAACAGGGTCAAATATATAATTTTGCCACTGCTTTAATTCATTATTATGTCAAATTTTACTTTTTTTTGCCATAGGAAAAACATTGAAAAAGCAGTCTTTTTTATATTTTTTTCTGGCTTAGATGCTACTCATATTCAATAAAAAAAATCCTGATTTCTGCAAAATATACCAATTCTAAGAAAGATAAAAATAGGAAAATAATGTGGTCTCCAGCTGAATGAAGAGAACTGTAATTTTCAAGGTGCTGTGGATGAGTCAGAATAAAAAGTAGTAAGAGAAGAAAGACCTGTGCAGCAGAAGTTTGTCTGCATCTCTATTAGTAGGTACAGAAGTGAAAGGGTGCTTTTAAATTGTTGCTGGTCTGTATCCTGAAGCCTTGATAACGAAAAGAAGATATGGTGTAAACTTTTCTGATAATGAGAAAATTAAAGCCTTTAAAGAAAATTGGGAGAGGATCTTTTCATTCACATGACAAAGACCCTTCTTTAGATCTTCTTTGCAAGTGTAGGGGAAAGCACTAAGCAATAATTTCTCTGTACTTTATCTGGATTATTAGGATGAGAACAATTTTAATGATCACGTAGAATTGAGAGTTTTATTTTGAATCTTATTTTTTCAAACCAGACACAGGGTAAAGGGTTCTGGGGCTCAGCTCTATGTCACTGAAATGAAAATCTCACCAAAAAAACAAAACAAAACAAAACAAAACAAAACAAAACAAACAAACAAAAAAACCCCACACCCAACAAACACTAATTACATATTTCAGATGCTGACATTAAAAGCATTTAAAGAATGCAAAATTTAAAAAAAAAAACTTCTGTCAGAAATTTTTAAGTGCCTTCTTAACCTTTTCTTCCAAACTAAATGTGATTTTTTTCTTCAGTTGATTGCCATGTAGTAAACAACTAAATGGCAACTACCCAGGGTGTGTAGTGACATGCACTGAAGTTATCCCAGGATATCAGGACTAAGGTATAGCAACAACCAGTGACCAAACAAACAAGACACACAGAAGATCCAGCAAAACTAAAACGGAAATCCAGAATATGGAATAGACAGGGAAGAACCCTGAACTGGTGGAGGAAACAACAGCTATCAAAACATTAAAAAAAAAAAAATCCCTTCTGTAACTAAGAAGGAATTTTGGCTAGTTACTTGTTGGGAAACCCATTGTCAAAAAGGGGAGGCATTCAATTTCCTGCACTTTTCTCCTCCCAGCTCATTTTAATGAGCTGGTAATCTCAGTCAATAAACTCATGATTGTATTTCATATTTAGGACTAATTTCATGTGAAGGAATGATCCGTAATGGAATTCCCATAATCCTGAGAGTGTTACACTGGAATTGCTGGGAGCTGATTATGACCAACAACAGAAAAAGCTAACCTAGGCTCTGTCTTAGTCTACTTTCAAGTGAATAAAGCCAAGAAGAAATGACAGACCCATAATTTCTGTGGTCCCAATGTTTCCCTATAGGTTGCCCTCTGCCTTCATCTGTATCAGAGTCGATCAGAGCACTATACCAGGCACTTAAGGGTAGCTTAGAAGGCCTCTCAGGCCTAAGATCTGGTCATATATACAAATATCCCCCTCCAGGGAACCACCTGCAGAACCATTTCAGAAGTCTGGTCTTTCTTGTTCGGCAAACCGCATGTCGCAATGCGGAGAAAATCTCGTGGTCCCCCAGCCTGAGGCAGGATGATGTTCATGATGTATCAATACAGCAACACAGGAGAGCCAGAAGAGGCAACATCCAGCCTGCTGTTCCTCTGTAATGTCAGCGGTGGGTGAGGGTGTGAGGCTTGAGGATGGAAACTGAAGTGACAGAGCCCTGGCTCCCAGGCAGGAAGGCTCCGAACTGAGCTGGAAGGGTAACAGAGCAGCTTTGTACAACTGAAAAGAGCTGGAAAGGCGGCATTTAAAGTTCAGTATATAACTGGCTCTGAAAAAGAGAGCTTAGAGAGGAATATTACAAGTAGGGCAAGGGATCAGAGACACAATTGCTTTCATATACATACGCTCCCACAGCTAATAAACTAGCGAGAGAAGACAGATACTAGAGTACAGCAGAAAAATATAAGCCATAAGGAGAACATTATTTTTAATATACATATCTGCCAATCAAGCACTGTAATTGTAGTTTCAAAAGGTGACCTGATTGCTTGGCCATTAGCACAGCAGACTGCCTTGTAGGGAAAATGAATCCAAGTCCAGTTGTCGAATATAATAGAAACTTGGCAAGGGAGAACTAACAATGACTGTTACTGTGTTAGGAAAACAAGGGAGAAAAAAATACAGTATTCCAGTCCATTTTGGAACATCAGGCAACGTTATGTGCTTCAAAAATGAATGCAAGGATTATATTTATGTAAGAGGACAAAAGGCAATTAGAAAAAAAAAAGGCTAAAAGAAATATTGATGAGATATTAGTGTCTTCCAATTTTACTGTAGCTCAAACCATCTACTATCAGTAGCTGCCTTTATTTTTCCATTTCTATTGAAGCCTTTGCCATGCTAATCCATGACTGCAAAGCTCCCAAGCACACTAGGCTAAAGTCAATGGCTCATTGATGCAACCAATCAAAATTTGATTTAAAATTGCATAGCACACTCTACATGCAAAAGATTTAAGTTGCTTTCTGATTTTAACAAAGTTGTTCTATAAAGTATTTCTTCTTATATGCCAGATGATAACACTGAAAGTTGATGAAGAAATGTGTCCTATATACCAGATTAATGTCTGCATTAATTACATGAGTAACAAAAATATTAATTTCAAAATAAAGTCTCCTCAAACTGCCTTTTTTTTCATCTTCAGTTGATTTATGGGTGGAGTATCTTGCTATACTTTGTCTAGGTTAGAAGGACCTTCTTTACTATGACTAGTTTTCCCAAGTTCTGCTCCTTTGTGGTTTTAACTCCTATACTGTGGCTGGAAGAAAGACTTCATAACTAATTTCTGATAAGAAAACACCATATGCTATTGTTACTGATGAAAGGTACAGGAAACACATTAAAAGTTGTTTGCTGCTCAGTTTCATGTAATAAACTCAATTCTGCTGTCTATACTGAATTTGTGGGTTAAATAATATTCCCTTATTAAATTAAAGACCCTTGTGTACCAAAAGAAATGTTAACAGTCAAATAAACAAAATTTTATATATTGGTTACATGGGGAAAATAATGCTAAACCAATTATATTTAAAACATCTCTCCTTTTGCTTTCCCACTTAATGACCCTACAATTTTTACAGCTGGAAAAAAAATCATGTGCCAGCCCATATTGTTGAGACATTATCACACTACTGAAGCTGTTGGCAGGTAGAGAATTATTTTTATAGATAAGAAGTTAAATTTAATTTGGAGACTGAATTTCTTTGGTATAATAGGACAATTACATGAAACTGAGCTGCTCTTACTGCAGTGTCCATCTTTATCTCCTGGGCCTTAACCTCAGGTTTATATATGAACCCACCGAATTTTTCTGATAAAGTTTTAAGGCAACTTTGACTGAACTGGAATGGAAAACAACACAGAAACACAAGAGAAAACCTAGAAGGTCAAATATAAATATTTTAGGCTATTTCAGTTTCCAAGTTCCAGAAGGAAAAAGAAATTTATATATTTATAAATATATATTATTGCTAGGCAACCAGCAGTAGGACAAGAGGGCACGGTCTTAAGCTGTGCCAGGGGAGGTTTAGGTAGGATATGAGGAAAAAAATTTTTACGGAGAGGGTAATCAGGCACTGGAATGGGCTGCCCAGGGAGGTGGTGGATTCACTGCCCTGAAGGTTTTCAAGATGAGACTGGATATGGCACTGAGTGCCGTGGTCTGGTAACCACGGCGCTGTTGGATCAAGGGTTGTGCTTGGTGATCTCAGAGGTCTTTTCCAACCTGGCTGATTCTATGATTATCTATTAAACTGTTAAACCATACCAGCATTTGGATTTTAACTTCTAGCAGAGTTGTAGAGATCACAGATTTTAAGAAGGCACAGAGGCAGTTTAACTTTTATGAGCACAAGGCAGTACTTTCTAGATAAAACAGAGCTGACAGACTTGCTGGTACAGTTATGATTAGCTATGCATCACCTATCATTCAAGTTGACAGAAAGATTTTTATTCAAACTTGGTGACGTGTTGTGTTTTTTGGGTTTTGTGGTGGTTTTTTATGGTGGGGTTTTTTGTGCGTTTTTTGTTTGGTTGTTGGTTTTTTTGTTTGGTTGTTTTTTTTGTTATTGGCATCTAGATTCATCCTGGAGGCTATGAGGAGCTCTCTAATGCTGCACCAATTGATCTGCAAAGCATCAATCTTCCCTGCTTCAGCAGGTCATCACTGCTGTGCACAGGGTTTAATAAGGGCTTGATAAACACTTCAAGAGTTTAACAAGCAAGATAAACATTGTAGAAATTATAATATTGATAACTACAAAACAAGTACTCCCTCCTTATGTTGTTCTTTCACTGTGTTTTAGAAACTAGATCATCAAGAAAGCTGAAAAACATGCAAAAGAATGAATACTTGGACAAGTAATAGCATCAGGAATCCGATGTCAGTGATGCAACTCTAATTGCAGTGCCAACCTGAGCTGTTACCACAAACTAGAAACACATTATTCCCTGGCCATCTTTTGATGATAAGAATTGGTCACAACTTATTGCCTGCTCAGTTCCATGATTGCCATCCCTACAACTGTGTGTTTGTAACATGTCATGTTACTCTTTTAAAAGATACACATCCATATGTATGTACCATGGCTGAAAATTGCTTTAGTTTTTTGTAGGGGAAGGGGAACAGGAAAAAATGAACAGTATGATGGGAAACAACTGGAAACATACAGAGAAGCTTGAGAAGAGAAAAAAAAAATTGCCTGGATCAGACTTGGACGGCAACTAAGCAGGGAATCCTCACAATGCCAGACTCTTCCTGGGCTGTGTATGAGTGCAGAGATGAAAGGACTAAAGTGAAGAGCCTAAACCAGGGATCTCTCTCTCCCTGAAGAACCAACATCCATGCAGGAGATATGAGTCAGGTCCATGAAGGAGTTCCTAGAGCTGAAGGCTTTTGCCAGTGAGAGATGAGTCACAAAACACAAATTACAGACTCAGACAAACCCTTTCTACTCATGAAAAGGAAGGGAGCTGTTGTAAGAGAAGGAAGTTCTGTCACTTCTCTGGGATAAGGTAGGAAACAAAACCATACAGTGCTAATAGCTGACATTTGAAGTATAGAGGTGTTGTGCCTGCTCTCTCTGTGTGCACAGAAGAGGAGATACCAGTGCAAGAGGGAAGAAGAGGAAGTGTCCACATGTTATAACTGGGGACACAACTGGCAGGCACCATAAAAGGGAAATGTTGCAAGATTGCAGCATAAGATTTAATTGTGACTCAGAGCTTCTAGCACGAGGCCTGCCTTCTTCCTCCTCTTCTCCACCCCGTAAAATGACAAAAATATTATTATCCTATTAGCTAATACCTCTAATTATTACTCACAAGCTCTTTTTCATTGTGCTTTCATGGGAGCAGTATATAGATTCTTCTTGCTCAGCAGCAGCACTTTCTAGGGCAGAAATATGAACATTGTTTAGAATACTCTCAGAAAATTGCAGACATCAGAGATTCATTGATCATGAAGCCCATTTCTCTGTTGAAGGAGGCTTAGTCCCAAAAGCACATTTTCTAGTGTTTCATACAGAATAATGTTAAAAATACTAGTGGTGAATCATCCTCCAGATTAACTCAGGAGACAATTCCTCATCAGAATACACTTTTATGTTGTGTTCTTGTGATTTGTGTTTTTGATAGACTAAATTTTAATTTATTTTAGTCTTAGCTACATGGACTAAATTTTAATTTTTTAATTTTATTCTTAGCTATGTCTTCCCACAAGGCACTAAATATTTCTCTTTGCATGCAGCTAGCAACCTTCACACATTTCTAACCCATCAAATCTTGCACACTCATCATAAGACTCATCCTGCTGCCTCCTCTTCCCACTCCCATACGGCTGAGGCCTTTCTGGGGGGGCATTTGTGATGCAGCATCAGAACCATATGTGAATCTCTGAGCAGACGACACATGGGGTCCCAGAGCAGGAGGGAGGCAGGAAAACAGAGCTGTAACTACTTTTGTGCTGTTCAGCTGCAAATGAAGGCATTTTCCCCTGCTCCTCCTGGAAATGATGGATCATCCTTCACACATAAGCAAATGTGACATCTTTTTGACCTAATATACATCTTTTGTGATATGAACCACATAGCACCACAGCAGACACTGAACCTGAGCAGATGTGAGAGGTTTATCTGAACACCATTTCTTGCTTTCCTTAGTCATCACAGACCTAATCAAGTACCATTAATCCATCTCCTAAATCCTCACCCTCTCCTAGTAATTAATTTGTTGTTCTTTGCTAAATTCTCTCTAATTGATCAATATCTTTCTAGTTAGCATACTGCTGAGTGCTGTCCAGTATTTCAGAGGCAGTCATGGGAAAAATACTGTTATTGTTTATTGGACCATTACTTGTTTGGTGATTTTTATCAGCTACTATTCTCATAAAACACCTCAAAATTCTGGAGAACTCTCTCTTGGCATTATAGCCTTCCACCAAGGATTCATCAAAGCCAGCGTAATTTCACCTGAGCCCTCTGAATTACTCCCATATCTAAATTTTAACAAACAGGTGCTTTGTATCACAGACAGGATAAGCAAATAACAGGTGAAGTGTTGTGGTGAATGCTAAAATCTGTTTGTATTGCTAGTTATTTTAAGTGTGATGACTAAAAAACCTCTGCTCTGTCAGCTCAGAAAGGGCGTTCTCACTTTATTAGCAGCACACAAGAGCACCAAGTGCCTTCTGATTACTCAGTGCCTTTTGTTCCTTTAACTTCCATTTTAATTTTCTCCCTCTGCGTGCTCCAAGCACACTTTATGGTGGTTCCACTATTTAGGATTGCACAGACAAGAAATTCAGGAATCCCGTAACACAAAAATACTAGTTAAAAGACACTGGTTTTTTTTTCTCTTGGTTCCAGTTACATATGTGCTCATAAAAGGTCATGTATCCTTGTCACAGGTTTGCTCCTTTTTTTTATGTTAAAAGCTACATAATTAGTAGAAACACACAAATATCTAAATCTGAGAGAACAGGGAAGATACTGGACATCTGTCTGTAATTACAACCTATAAACTGGAGTGTTTATTTTACATATCACAGATGCTCTTTTCTAGACATTCTTGCTGCTTGCTATGAATAGTTCTTGTGTTGTATCACTCAGATATATTTACCCAGGGGGTTGTTGAGTACATGCATACACACATATATATATTTATCCATCTGTGTATACAGATAAATACATAGGGGTGTGTGTGCCTGCATGTGTGTGTACATGCATGTATATTTAAATTTACAGGTGTATGCTACCCATGTCTGTGTTACTTCTGCAATTTTTCTGTTAAAATGATTAGAATTTATAATTTTTAGCATTTTTCTTACAGCTTCAGGTGCTACGATTGTGATCTCACCTGAGAAGCTCATATTTCATTAACAAAGACAAAGAAAAGCAGATTTCTAACCCTTGTGGTGGAAACCTTGAAGACACGAAACAATCCTGAAGACGTGAAATAAAAGAACATCAAAGATGAAAAAAAAACAAACATGGAAATAACATAGTGGTCTTAAAAATTGCGCTGTTTTAAAATCCCTAGTTTTTTGACTGACTTCTAAATTTTATTAATGCTTGTTTTTCCTGCATTCTGGTCAGTACCCATGATGCTTCCCTGAAGCAGAATCACATGGGGAACTTCCTTTGCTTCCACAACATGCAAAACCAATAATTGTCATCAAAAACAGTGCAATCCACCTTGGAATTTCTCCTAATAGGCAAGGGTTTAAATGTCTTCTGTGAGTGATATACATGATCCAGTGTAAAGAAGTATAAGTTTATCTTGGTGAATATTTGGTGAGATGCCAAAAAGATGATTATTTTTGCATTATTGGATTACTTAGCACCTAAGTTTCCAGTAATTCAATATTTTTGCTATTTGATGAATAACATATCTAAAAGTATACCAGCAAAGGTATCCAGCAAGTTTTTAATCACTATAAGTCAGTTTCCTGTGAACCAGGAATTTCATCAGCTGATGACATTTAGGTAAATGAAATCATCACCTAAATCTTACTTTTTAACCAGAGTTGTCAAAATAGGACATAGAGGTCTGTGAAGTGAATTCAAAGATGACCTAACCAAAATTTATAGGATTTTCTTTTCTTAATCTAAAAAAAGTCCCATCCTCCCAGAAACCTCCCCACCTCCAATATTTTTCTATTTGTTTACAATATCCTACATTTATACCTTTTCATATAGTAAACTAAAGAGAAAACATAGTGAAGGAAGGGAACAAATTGCCTGCAATAGAAAAACAGCACTGAAAATTGCAAGTAGCACCATGGGGAATTTGAACTTGCTGCTTCAGAGGTTTGGGGGATGTGACAGTGAGATAAATCTTTGCATAGTTTCCAGGGAAATATTGCACAGTTGGACCAAGGTGTGCTGATCCTGATGTTCTGACCTTCCCAGATGGTCCTGGGGCAAAGTCCATCCCTGAAGTGCAGATACAGCTTTATGATCCTCTGGAGAGAGCACACAACCGGTGTGTCACCTTCCCATCAAGTGGCGCAGCTTCCTCTTGTTTCTTGAGAAGTGTCATCAACACCTTATTGTGTCAATGGCTGTTTCACATGGAATGTGATGCTGTGGCTAAATGTTTCATTGTGTTACGGTTTAGCAAGGTACTCGGCAGTAGTCACAAGCCCCCAGGGACATTTGAAGCACTCATATGTGCTGGAAGCAGTAATCTGTGCAATAATGATAACAATGTATAAAATCTATTGGGTTTTTATTGTTTGGTGCTTTGGAATATTGAAATCTGTGGCGGAGCGTCAATGCTGAAGCCCTGTGGCTATGGGCATTGAGAACTGTGGGGAAATAACAGAGAATAGGTAGGTGCTCTATAAACTTTAGGAGAGGTCTTTAAAAAGTATCACAAATAATCTGGAATTCTAAAAATAAATTCACCTTTGCAAGGTGAAAAGGGAGTCTGACACAATATACTTCTACATGCTGAACTAGGAGATGGACCAGAAGAGATGAATTAGAAATTAAATAAAGAATATCTGTACTTATTCATGTAATTTTTAATTCAGCCAAAATAAAGAGCCCAACTCTTGATATTGTTATATTTTTCACATCATAGAATCATAGATATATTTAAGTTATACAAGAGTACTAAGATCATCAAGTGCATTTGCTAATCCAGCACTGCCAAGTCCACCACTAAACCCTGTCCCCAAGTGCAACACCTTCACATCCTTTAAATACCTCCAGAGGTGGTGACTCAACCACTTCACAGGGCAACCTGTTCAAATGCTTGACAACCCTGTCCATGAAGAGATTTTTCTCAGTATCCAATCTAAGCCTCTCCTGCTGCAGCTTGAGGCCATTTCCTCCCATGCTGTCACTTGTTACCTGTAAGAAGAGACCAATCCCCACTTAGCTACAACCTCCTTTCAGGTATTTGCAGAGAGCAACAAGGTCTCCCCCGAGCCTCCTTTTCTCCAGGCTAAACAATCCCACCTCCCTCAGTCACTCCTCATAAAACAGAACTGACCCCAGTCCCGAACCCTGGGGAACACCACTGGTGACCGGCTACCAGCTGGATGTAACTCCATTCCCCACCACTCTCTGGGCCTGGACACCCAGACAGTTTTTCACCCATCAGAGAGCACATCCATCCAGGCTCTGATGATCCAGTGTCTCCAGCAGAATGCTGTGCGAAGTGGTGCTGAGACTTTGCTGAACTCCAGGGAAACAAAACCCTCATCCACCAAGAGGGTCATCTTGCCACAAAAGGAGATCAGGTTATTCAAGCAGGACCTGCCTTTGCTAAACCCATTCACAGCAGTAGATAGAATCACACTGATGTAACAACAGGTGAAATGAGAGAGCAGAATCAGAACATAAGAGCGTAAGTTCGTCTAAAACAATTTTAAATGGAGACAAAGTTGAAGGCACTGATTGGGCAGACCTCTCCAGCATTACAAAGGAGAAGGATTTTTTAATATGTAAACACTGAATGCCTCAGAGAAATTCTGACATGAATAACATTGTGGCGTGTTTTGACAGTTTTTGTAACAATCAATGCAAAATGCTTGATGTAGGTTCCCTTTTTTTTTTTACACTATTTGTACCATGCTATTTGAGATAACATTAGACTGGGAATAGACTGGTAGGTTGACTGGTAGAACTAGGCATAAGAAAACACGATTATGAATACATTAACATTTGTGAAACCAATATATTGAATTACCAGGCACAACAACTTGACATACTAGACCTTAACAAAAATTAGAACATTAGCAGAAATTAAAGCTCACTAGCTTTGGGGAAATAAACATTCCACCTGGTCTACAGACATTACACAAAATAAAATCATGTTAATTTCTTATTTAGGTCAATAGCTCAATTTTCAATGTACACTTGGGCTCCCAGAAGCAATGTTTCTAACCCAAAATTCTGTATCAAAAATATTCCTTTAAAGTCAAGAAACATCATACACACAGATACAATTTTTGCTTTCTATTCTCAGACTCATCACATACAGAAGAAACATTTTTTTACCGCAGTTCTGATATTTTTTTTCAGAAAATAAATCATTCAAATCTGTGGCCTTAATTTCCATAAGCAGGAAGGTATCGCTATCTGTGTTTAGGCCTAGTCTTTCTTGTAAAGAAAACTTTCAAAAGCACCTGAAAACAACTAAAATTACGACTGGAACTTAATTCATGCTAAGTGTTCCCCTTGGAATGGTTTCAAACTTTAGTGTGATATGCAAATCCTTTGGAATGTCCATATTTCACCTCCAGAAACCAAAGGGGGTGTCACATGGCCCACCCCCTCATCCAGACAATGTCTCTGCCCATGACACACACAGGACCTGTGTGGTCTACTCTGCCCAGGTGTCCAGGGCAGGCTACACACACTGTACAGCTCCAGCCATGGGGTGCCACATCCAGAAATCCCACGGAATTTCATGGGAAGATATTCTCTAGTCAGACTCTATTTTCCAGGGGAGGGTGTTGATGTGACCAACACGGTACAGCTATGTGAAGCTGGGCAAGCTATGGCATTAGAAAAAGACAGGTAGAAGGTTTTGCCAGAGATATTCTTTTTTTTCCTCCTTCTATTCCCCTCCCCTGCATGGAGGATACTGTATTCCTGAGATCGACTTCCAACCACTTCAAAAGCAGAGGTGCAGCTCCAATTCCTTCTCACTTTGGTGCTGGAGGTAAAGTTTTGGGTGCAGATTTTGACCCCTGCTGCCTTAAGCAAGGGGAAGTCAGGGCATTTCAGCAGCACCTCTGTTAAGAAACCTGCCTACAATTACTCAAAGTTCTTTCATCAAGAGCTACTCATTTTAACATTCTACATTCTTTGCTGAAGAATGAAGTGAGGTGTTATCTTATGTGACCAAAAATAAAATTGAATAAAAATATTTTTACACACTCACTGCACACACGCTCATATGAAGATCCTAAGTTAGAGAACAGTTAGGAAATTGATGTGCTTATTATAAATGTTTAATAATGCAAATAATTTATCATCAACTGATGCCTTTATACACTGTCACCTCTTCATATGAATCACTCACGAAAACTAAAAAAAATAATAAATTAGAAATAAATACATACTTTTAATAAATAATTTTAGACAAAAATAATTTCAAAATAATTAAAAATATACTTAAAAAGTGTTGAACCTAGAGTAGATATAGTTCTGGATTGTCTGGTCAAGATTGTAGTTTGTCTTCCAGCTTCTCCAAAGTTCAAAACCTGGTTTTTGGAAACATAAACTGATGCATTTGCAGTTACAACAGTTCTCTGCATTTCATCAATATGCTATGAATAGCCATAAATAATTAAAACTAAAGTAGCAAATAGATTAGGGTTGAATTTTGTGATAAATTATCCTGACTTTTAAAATTATAGTTGCCCATTTATAAGCTTAGTAGTAGATCTCCCAATAGTTACTATAAATTAGAGAGTTTCAGTTAATTAGTAGCTACCAGATGTCTCCCATATTGTTTTTTCTGTACAATAGAAAAACACTAACAATCATGGAAAAATCAATGCAAACAAATGAATGAGAGCTAAAGAGTTCAGCCAAGGCATTCTCCTTGATTCATGGCCAAACCTACAGTATGTTCTTTAAAAATCAAACACAAATTACTGTGATTTATAATGCTCCTTGGACAAAAAAAGCAACAGTTGCATGTAATTACATTCTGTCGACACTGCATATCTCTGTAAGGAGGCATCCATTGAAATATTTGCTTTTAGCACTATTAGCTTTTTTGGTCTCTGAAAAAAAAAGTTCAATCCAGAATTATTGTCTATTTGTCTTTGGTCTCCATGTCAGTAGCTAACTGTAAAACAAATTCTTGTTCTTCCTCAGCAATTTCTTACTGTTAAAGAGGAGAGTGAAGGGGGAGTAGGCTGTAGCCTTATTCTTGTTTTCCATTTTGTGCACAAAGTGGTGAAAGAATGATGGGAGTAGATCTGTAGAATGAAGTAGCTGGAGTGGAGGGTCAAAGGCAAATGAGAATCATACACAGCTTTAGAGTGGCTCCGGTTTGATCCTATGGGCTGATATCCTATTTGCAGTTAGCACTCATCTGGGGCCTTCCCACAGTAGCTTTTTTAGTTTTGTCCTAATAATTGTCATCTAAGCCCTCTGAAACCTCTCCATAGTGCAAATCATGTAATGGCAAGCATGGGTGGTCAGGATATGAACTTCAGAGGAGTACTGAACCAAACTAAAATACTCATAGTTGCACATTTCCCTGTAGAGATCCTAGAAATCCACCTTTAGTATAGAATGACCGTGTTCTGAGCATGTTCTCAGGTGCATAACATCATATGGGTATATTTCAGCAGCCTGAGAACATAATAGATTTTCAGAGTCTGCATCCAAAGTAGCTGATCATGGTTTGGCATTTCCATTTCTATTGTAGTTTGTTTCTCAGCTATCCCTGTAGGGAGTTGCATGGTCAGGTTATTAAGTGGCCACTAAGAGATGAAGCATGATAAACTTACCTAAGGTGGAAATCACACTCTACTCTGGGGCTGTTCTGTTCCAACCAGTGCTAAAAACACAAGGGAAAGTTCACTGTTTTGCCAGTGTAGTCCAGTGTTTTGTTCTCAGCACTGCATGACATCAGTCACAGCAACTTGACAAGGTGGGCTGACTCCTCCATTTAGAGTGCCAAAGAAGTGATTACTGGCTTTAGTTTGAAAGAGGAAGAGTTTTACTATGAATGCATAATGTATTCTGACCCAAATGCCTAGGATGAATATCACCAGAGCCTTAAGTTTTGAGGGAATTTTCTCCTATAGTTCCCTTCATAAACTAGGTTGCTGCTCTGAGATCAGAGAATTTCCTCAGGCCACAACCTCATGCATCTTTGTATGTCTCCTATAGGTGATGGACATTCTTTCAGATTCAGAAAAGGAAAACAACAAAGAATTGTTGTACTTTTTTAAGCAAAAAATGACAGTTTTAAGGTAAAATATTTAAATACAACAGTAAAATCGTTCAGTGTGATTACTTTTAGTTTCAACAGCAGCAATTTTTACTTTTAGCTTGCAGAGTAAAACCAAAGTTAACCTTTCCTTGGAGCTTGCTCTAAGTCTGTTCAGCTCCTTTACACTTAATGGATTAATTCCTGTCACCTGAATTTTGCTCAAAATGAAACAGGTAACAACTTAAGTAGGTACTGTCTAACTGTTGTCACAAGGAAAAAGAAAAAATCACCAGAACATATCCAATTAGAAAGATATTAAAATTCAAATCAAGAGGGTAATTGGGAAAGAAAATGATGTCTCTGTATTGTAAACACTATCTGTTAAATTTAAAGTGAATCAGAGATGCTCGGCTACAGAGAATATTTGATATTAAACTATAATCAATGTTACATCATTTAATTTTAAACCAAATGGCAGAAGAAAATTGACTGCTTTTTTTTTTCTTTTTAAATGAGGGTGTTTCTATATTTCGAGCAAATTATATGAAATTAAATGAAAAAAAAATTGAAGAATGTACAACTAACTTCATGAAAAAATTCAAATTTTCTCCAAGCAAGGAATTATGAAATCCTTCAGTATGTCTGCCTAACACATGAATTTCTGATAACATACTGAAGTTTTAATGAAGCTGAGACTTCCTGGCATAATGATACTTACTACTTGGCAGGCTTGCAAGAGGGTAAAAGCTAAAGCTTAATGCCCAAATTGATCTTGCCATGCACTACTGGAGCAGGAACACCCAGAGCTGTAGTCCTCCTTTCCTCCTCAAATGACTCTCAGAATTCAAATACTTGATTTAAAAAATAAAAAGAGAGAAAAAAATAAAAAAGAATAAACTCTTATTCAAGAGCAGTTTGTGTAGGATTGTAAGAGAATCAAAAAGTAACACTTAACACAGAAATTAAATTACAGTTTCAGTTAAAAAAACCAGCATACTGTACTTTAAATAACTCTCTCCTGGAGATAGACCAGTATATCACAGTTATTACAGCATCGTAATAAAACTATGAAATTACAAGTGAAAGGTTGCAAAGAGGACAGGTTAAGTTCATGCCATTTCCCATTCATGTTATATCCTTGGCATGAGGGTGGATTGACTGGAGAAAAGCAGGGGTTACACTTTTCATCTTTCTCAGTTTACACAGGAGAGTTCATTGTTTTCTGTCTCACAGCTTTCTTAGGGGTTTACAGATGGTTTGTTTTCAAACTGGGAAGAAATAAATCTTTCCATTGCACTTCAGTAGAAGCTACAGATAGAAGAAAACATTCAATACTGAAATGTCCACAATTTTAGAATTCCAGCATTTCAAGCATCATGTAATACACTGGAAATTATGCATATGTGTATGCAGTCATAACAGGAGCACAGGGCTAGGCACTGAAGATGGAGATATTCATAGTCTATTTTCTCATAGAAGAGGTGAGGTCTTATTTTCTTCTGGTTATTTTTGCTGCAATCTGAAGCAATGTCCTCGACATCAGCATTAATGTATAGAAAATCATGACAGCTGAAGGCAGAACATTGCACTGATTGTTTATTTTCATGTTTTGGCTGTAATGGACTTGACTGTGCAGGGCGGTAGATTGGGAACAAAGGTCTGAGTGCTTCTTAAAGAGTAAAGCATCTGCCTGAGATACCTAGTTTATCATAATTTAGACAGAAAAAGGCTTTTTGTCATCCATTTTCATTCTCTAAATTTAACCATGCTATGAGCTTCAGTGTCTGTAGCATTACCTGAATATTGAATCACAGGGCAGGCTGGGTTGGAAGGGACTTTTACAGATCATCTAGTCCACCCTCCCTGCTGTGGGCAGGGGCATTTATCACTAGGACTAGGTCAGGTTGCTTAGAGCTACTTCCAGTCTGACTTTGAGCACTTATATCTACAACTTCTCTGGGCAACCCGTTCCAGTATTTCAACACCCTCACCTTAAAAATTTCTGCTTATGTCTAATTTAAATTTACCCTCCCTTCAGTTTAAAAGTGTTATCCCTTGTCCTATCACTACAGATTTTGATAAAAAGTCTCTCTGTATCTTTCTTATAGCCCTTTTTAAGTATTGAAAGGCTGCAATAAAGTCTCCCTTGAGCCTTCTCTTCTCCAGGCTGAATAACCCCAACTCTCTCAGAATCCCTTCATAGGAGAGATGTTCCATCAATGACCTTTTCTTTTCCCTCCTCTGGGCCTTCTCTAAAGTTCCATGTCTTGTTCTTGCTGGGGGCACCAGAGCTGGAAACAGTTTTCCAGGTAGGGATCTCACAAGAATAGAGTAGGGGTAGAAAATAACCTTCCTTAACCTGCTGGTCACAGCATATCTGAACTACAGTGACTGAGACTTAGGAACAACAAATTATGAAAACCAGCAAATCTCAACATAAAAATATGCATGAGCACAGAAAATGGCATGGGAAATATAAAACACACCTGGAGACTGAACTAGGTTTCTCCCGTTCCAAATAATGATACCATACACACCATTTTTAAGCTTTACTGTAAACTGAGTTATTTCACTCTCTTATTCCTCACTTTCTGGTAGATTCAGACAGCTAGCTGTTTTCAGTCTGCAAAAATGAGTCCTTATTTAGATTTAAGAACATGTGTTTTCACTTTTTTTTTTTTTTTTTTTAATATGGGAGAAACCAGTATTTCTCATATTTTACGTCCATTTTCTCCCAGATGGCACATCTGTTTGCTGTGCTAGCTAGTTTCTTTCTGCTTATTATTTTGATTGAAAAAAAAAAAAGATAATCAGTCACACATTAATTAAGTTTATCTCATTAAGCGATATACTAACATCAGCTATTTCCTATTTATTTCTGCTTCTGATATCTTGCTACTCATTTGTTCTCCTCTAGTCCTGCAGTGATCACTACTAGCATGGCAGAGGGAAAGAATAAGACTAAGCTTGGCTCTCCACACCCTTGAAAACCAGATTGCAAGTGCTCTAAAACATATATCATTTCCCCTTCAAATGATGAAAAAACCCAGTCACAAACAGTATTTCCCCATTATTCTACCAAATAAATGGAGGAAGATATCAAAAGAGACTCATGCATATAAATAGACTGCAGTTTTCATGTTAGCATGGTATTTTGTCTCATTTAATTAAAGCCATGCTTGTAGTCAATCTGCCACAGCAGAATTCTGTGCCTGCCCTCTGCTCCCAGATTAAAACTGACTAATGAAACAGTAGCTCTGGTCTCATCTGTAGGTGGCATGTTCAAACTCTTTTTTCTTTACCAAACCAAAAAAATCCCAAATAGAGACAAATGCAAAGCTATTCCATACAGTGGCAAAGAGCAAAACGGGCCAGGTTGTATCTCCTGGGTCTTGTGTCTGATTGGCATAAGCTCTGCTCATAACAATGACATGAGATCAGCTCCTGAGAGTATGCAGTTTGGAAGCTGGTGTTTGGGCTCCTGCAGCAGTTGTGAATATAACTGAGAGGAAAAATGGATCTTTAAAAGGTACTGTTTTATCATTGTTCACTATCTTGGAACCCTGCACCTGCTGTGGGTTTTTATTTTGTAATTTTAAGTCACAGTAGGGCACTGGAAACTTCCAGAAAAGTATGATTCATTATTTATATTTAACTATGGGTGTGGCCAAAGTGCTGGTCAATACAATCAATTAATAATGTCCAATTCAAATGTGCCTAATTTAATAAGAAAAAAAAAATCCAGGATTACTTGAGCTTACTGTGAAACTGTAAATGAAATAGAACCTTGCAAATACCCAAAAACTAGAGCCTTAGACAGCTAAGATCAAACCTACAGGATCATATGCATTGAATACAGCCTTGAGTTTTTCCAATCGAGTTCTACTTTGCCCTTAGAATATGTTCTTCTCTATTAGAGCAGGTTTGCACAGAGCTCCATCTGAAGGAACTTCCTCATTATTGGGTTTCTGTGAGCTGGTCCTTTGCCATGTAGAACAGCGGTATCAGCAGGTGGACACTACTTATTAGCTGTTAGTCTGAGAGTTTTCCAGAATAAGTGCAAAAGATCTATTTCAGAGTCCTCTTATTCAAGTGAAGCAGTTTCATCAGGTAAAATAGGCAATGCTGCTTCTGTCTTCCTCAGAAGCTGCATAGTAAAATGATACCATTAAAAGCTTAGAAGGGAGGCTTATTTCATTACACCTGACAAGGGAACATACTGGACCAGATGTCCTGCTTTCCATTGCATGAAAAATTTTTAGCAGCTGCTCAAGGCTGAAGCAAAGCAGTGTTTGATTCATAGCAGCTCACTGCCACCCTGTATCTAAAAGCTTAAGGCAAATCATGTCTATGACAAAAAATAAGAGCACCATTAATATAGAGACTTAGATGTCATTAATTCCAGTCTGTGCTTTCTGGCTAAACAAAACTTAATTCATCTCTTCCTTTGAACTTTTTTTTGGTGCCAGACATAGTGTATTTCCATAAAACCCTACAGGCAGCTCTGCCTAACAGCTCTGTGCTTTGAAGCACCAGTGATGTTAACTGCAACATGGCATCACATTTATTTTATGGCTTCTAGACACACCACACATGGGCAGACAATGTGTCAGAATTTCAGACACCACGGAAGATGACAAGTGCAAGAATGCTATCACTAGAGTTGTGTTACTGTGGGCAATCCCTGGCAGCTGGCTCAGTAAGTCTTCAAGCCCACTCCACCAAGCTGAGATCAGATGGTGAGCTGGTACTGCAGTTTTGTCTCAGGTTCACTCAAATGTATAGCTCCAAGTGACAGCACAAGTTGTGATTTCAAGTTTGGCAGAGAAAAAAGCATTAATATTGATCTGGTATCCATGCAACCCAAGTAAACAGGACTGGTATAGAAGTGAATGATCAGCTTCCCAGAGACAGTACTAAAATAAAGACAGTGATAATGATACAAATAAAATATTTCCAAAGTAGTGCCATGGCTTTACTGCTCTGCCATTGTGCTGCTCTACTTTTTCTTGTATCTAAATGAGCACCATTTTTGAAACTCATCCTGCAGCCAGAAGATCCTACGTGGATCTAAAGAGATTGTGTATAGCATAAAATATTTTCCTTTTTAAACTCAGGCTTCTCTGCATCACTTTTTGTAAACTCTGTTTTTTTCCCCACTTCATAGTTGAGGCATTATATGTATAAGGGTGGGTAGGGCATAGTTTAGTGCCTCCCACCCTGCTGGAAGAGCATAGAAATCATCTGTCCTCTACAACCAACGTCTCACAGTGAGATGTGATGTGAGCTAAGCCCAGGAGGGCAAGCAAATGCAGATGACAAGGGATGTTTTGCAGAACAACTTGCAAAGTACCTCAGACCAGGTAGAACTACAGTGATGGCAAGTGAAGAACTGGCTCCACTGAGTCAGTGGTAACTTCTCTTCTTACCTCCTGCAGGGTCCATATAGCAGGTTACGAGGGGACCTGCTGCAAGACCCAGTGGCACATTTTGCACTGGGAGACGGGACACACACACATGAGATATATGACCCACAAAATGGCGTTTATTAAAACAAGAAGACAGCTTATATACAGGGGAACACAGAAGGTTCAGGAATAAGGTGGGACCCCGGCTAGGAACACCAAATCTTGAGGGTTACTGATATGGGGACTTGGAGGGATAGGCTAAGGGCATATGTCAGGTCACTTAGGGGGAAGGGAGAGCTATGGGAACAATGGAAGAACTGTCCTGGGTGCACGGACAGGGGAATTTTGCTGAGGCTGCAATGCTGCGGCCTTGTAGCTGAGCTGGTTCCCAGGCAGTTCTGCACAGCTGAAGTTGCTAGGAGACTTCGAGATAGATCTTTTCTTCTGAGCCTTCCTTGCAGCTTTTCTGCGTCTCTCTCCACGCTCTGTAGGCCTCTTCTGGTCCACCCCTGACAGGTCCAAATTCCCCCACATGTTATCAAACTAAGCTATTGTTAGGACTTCTGTTTGATTCAAGTGGCTACTTATTTTATTTGTTGAGATTAGAAGTACTGTCGGAGAAAAATAATTCTTGAGAAACATGTAGAACAGATTTCGACACTCTGACCATTAGATTGCATTCTGGAGGCTACAGCAAGTATGAATTATACCTCTGAAACAGAAAAAGTTGCCATCTCTTTTTGTTCTGTCAATATGAGCTGCAAATAATTACCATTCCTCTTCCTTGTTCTCTGCTTTGTCTCCTGGACCTTCATGCACTGATTCAGCTCCACTGGCCAAAGGAACAGAGCAAGGACATGATTAAAATCTTTCTCTCTGTGCAGCCACATGCTCTGTTTCCAGGCAGGCTGCATAGAAACAGCATCTCTGTGCAGGCATCAGTGGCAAGGAACAGCCAAGCCCTTTGACCTTGAATTCCAGACTTTTCAGCTCTTGCTTTTTTATTTCAGTTCTACTTACCTTACTGTAGCTGTGATATGAAAGGAATGCAAAAATCTGAACTCGAGGATTTTGAGTTAATACTAAATATTAAAGACAGAATAATTAATGTTATTCAGTTTGAAATTTCCTTTCGTTCTTCCTTGAGAAAAATTTGCAAGTGATTTAATAATGCTCACCATTTCCAGCTTTGATTTAATAGTAAATTGGTATTTATAATTTACTAAAATACTAGTTACCTGAGTTGACAGAATTGTTTCCATACTTGCTGCCGTTAGTCTATTATTTCTTTTAGACTAATATGAAGTGTGAGACCTGTTAATGTAGTTTTCCCACAAAATCCTTTCACATTTTTATTTAGTACTAATACAGTAGTCTCGCTTTTGCTCGCATTTTTTCCTGAACTTGGGGAAAATTACCATAAATATAAAACCCAGGAGAAGTCATGCTGCTGTCTCAGTAACCTTTGACACAATAAGAGTTGTCTTTCTTACTGAAATATAGGAGAAGAGAGTGAAACTTGAAGTGTTATTTTAAGGCTAACAACCTGAAATTCTGAATAGGCATGTCAGAATATGAAGAAAACTCTTCTGATTTGTTCCAGAAAAATGTATTATCCTTGAATACTGTATTCAAAGCAATATTTTTGAGAGCTCTACACAGAACAAAGAGAGATATTCTCTGACTTTGAAACCACTATGATTTCTTGTATTTATTTTATAGAATGGCCTTGTGCAACACGAAAACTGAAAAAGTCTCAATTTACTGTTTTTCCCATGGCAGATGTTTTCTAGTACTGAAAGAAATATAATAATAGAGCTATTTGAAATAGATGCTTTGATAGCAAACTTTATTTTGTTATTGTTGTTGAGGGATTGTCTTTTATCAAACAATAACTACCATAATTTGAATGAGTGAATGATTCTGATTTTCATTAAGTGTTTCTCTTGTTGAGCTATTGCTTAATAATATGAAAGAGGCAGTATCTCAACAATTGCTATTAAAAAAAAAAAGTGGAAAAAATTTAGAACTTCATTCTAAAAAAAAGAACTGCCTCTCTCCATCTTGCAATGCAATAAAACATTTTGATATTCAAGAAGGAGCTTCCTAGTTACGAAGAAGAAATTCATAAGTGAAAAAAAAAAAAAAAAAAAAGTGGAATTACTTCCAGCAATGACTTAACTGTTCTGGAACATCTGATGCTGATATTCCAAGCTCCTGCTAGGTTAGAAACAATTGCTATGAACTCAAATAAATTAATAAATGCGAAAAAAAGCCAACTGCAGCAGTGGGGTTTGATTGTGTCACCTGATGTAGTAAAAACCTAAAAATGGGAAAAACTATTGACCCATCTATAGAATTTGACAACATTAATGCTAAGTCAGGGTACTTGTCCTTCATGTTTTCAAACAATCTCTCTTTTCTCTGTCTGTCCACCAGGTAAGGGATTTAGCTTCCCAGGGATGCAGGCAATGGGATTTTGGGCTAAGAGTAGAGAAAATAGACCTGTGAAAGGAGTAGTTGAAACTATGGCTCATTACTAAACACATCATCTCCAAAAGCGTTTCTTTGAGATATTTTCCAAGAATCTGTTGGTGCAAATACAGCCGTAGACAACTGCAATAGCATGTGGCCTATAGTGAAATTAATCTTCCCTAACTATTAGTTTCTTCAGGCAGGCTGAATATGTGCATTTGTAAAGCTATTAAAGAAACGCTGACTGACAAAGGAAAGTATTTCTCATGCAGGCAAGGAAGAATATCCAGCTGTTGAAGGTTTGTCATTTTGATCCAAAAGAAGATGGAGAGGTCTCAAAATGTGATTCCAACTCCTTGTGGTTTTTTTTTTAATTCTTCTAATTTTTTAAAAATTTTTTTATTTTATTTTACTTGAATGCAACTTGACCAGATAGAAAAGAAAAGAACCAATAATTTCTTCATAACTGAAATAGTTCACACCTAGCTAGATTACTCCAAATAAATTAAATATCTGTATATAAGTGTGAGTGTGGTGCAGTGATGATAGATGTTAGGAGTTCAGCATTTGGGTACATGGATGCTTGAATGGTCCGCTAATGGGGTATTGCCTGTTATGCTCTAGTTCTTTTATGGTATGTGAAGAGCAGCAGCAGTGAAGAATTCTGCTCTAGGATATAGTGAAATGGGAATCAACTGGAAAATGGGAATTAACCTGGAAAACATTCCAAGTTTGACAATTAGGTCTGTGTGATAAAATATTTATTGGATAAGGTAGGAAGGAGAGAGTTACAGTCTGCAAAAAAAAAAAAAAAAAAAAAGCATTCAAATTGCAAAGTAAAAGTGAACTACTTATGTCATCCACATTAAATCCAAAATTTTGTGATGGCGTTGCTCCCCTCCAGCATCTATTAGTATTATTTATTTGTATACCCCAAAGAATGAGCTTCGTATTTGATGGATAGATATTAAAAAGTGTCTCTACTCAAGAGATCTCACAAGGGAAGGATGTACAGAGTGAATATTGCTTTAGAGTGCTTGTCTTTGCAACCTTAATGCTTTTAACACAGTACCTTGTGTATAATAAAAAGCGAAGCTTGAAAATACATTTCAGTGACTTCATTGAATGTCCTCAAAATATTATCCTCATTTTATGGTTAATATCCATAGAGAGAGCTCTTTAGGTTTATGTCAAAAATGCTAAGTTGCAAGAAGCTTAGATGTGGAATGAAATGGTAAACTACCCAGTAACTCCCAATTGACATTAAAATTCAACTTCATTCAATGTCTCACTACCCGATTCACAAAATTCATCCAGCCCTAGCTTTATGCCTGTAAGATCCTCTGAACTCTGTCAGGATGGAACCCTGAAGTTTATGCTCTATCACTCTAGGATCAATACTCACCTATAGCATCTGTAAACTAATGTGTTTTAGGAAGAAGGAACAACTTATCAGGAAGCTGAGAAGGTAGCACGAGAATTTGGAAACACTTTGTGCCAATTGTCACTGATTTCAGGGAAAACCCCTGGTACGTTTACAGAGGACATAGCAAGGAATTTTTTAAACAAGTATTTTCACAATATTCTGTTTAGAAAGGTGAGGTTTTATAGGTTCACAGAGAGGTTTGGGTTGGAAGAAACTTCTAAATATGATCTAGCCTAACTCCCCTGCCATGGTCAGGAACACCTTTCTTGAGATCAAGTTGCTCAAAGCTCGATCCAACCTTACCTTAAACACTGCCAGGGATGGCCATCCACAACTTCTCTGGGCAGCCTGTTCTAGTGTCTTAATAACCTCACCTTACAAAAAAATCTTCCTCACATCCAATCTAAATCTATCCTCTTTCAGGTTAAAAACATTGTCCTGTCACTAAAGGCTTGGTAAAAGTCTCTCTTCATCTTCCATATAAGCCCCTTTTAAGCACTGAAAGGCCACAATAAGGTTTCCCTCCAGCCCTCTCTTCTCCAGGCTGAATAATCCCAACTTTCTGAGTTTTTTGTCATAGGAGACATGCTCCAGCTCTCTAGCCATCTTTATGGCACTCCTCTGGACCAGCTTTAACAGGTCCATGCTTTTTTTTTGCCAGGGACCCTGTTAAGGTCCCTCTTAATGGCAACCTTCCCTCAAGCATAACAACCACACTACTTGCTTGTTGTTTCTGGGACAATTTCTCAATTACTCTTTCAGGAGGAAGAAAAGATAAGGAAATCTTTACAGTAAAATGGCCAGCTCTGAGGCATAATCTATTGCTGAACTTCTGAGGTATTTGCACTTTCTTAGTGATTTCATGTACATTAAGTATTTACATAAAAAGGCTTATTGTACATTAACTGTGTTAGCATCAAAGACTACAGCCCGTGAAATTCTGAGAAATTGCATTTATGCTCCAGCAATTTATTTCTAAGTATTTTTCCATTGCCTGTAGGAGAGAAATGCAACGCCAGAATAATTCTCTGCTAGCATGCTTTGTTGTTTATCAGGCAAAGTAAATAACAGTGTGGGAGGTGAGTAGCATTAAAATTTCAAGGACTGACTATCTGAAAAGCTGGACCGCAGTAGCAGTATAACTCGGCTTTCCAATAAGCCTTGACTAGGTTTTCCATTTTTGACAAACCACCTAGGCAGGAACCCCTGGGTTCCTCCTGTGCAGCCAAGGGTATTCACATGAAGCTGATCAGAATGTGCAACCCAGTGAGGTTTCTTTTTAGAGTCTACCAAATGAATGCTAGAGTGAGAACATGACTTGAAAGAGCTTAGCAGTTTCTGTAATGTCAATAAAATATATACAGCTCCTCCATACACTGCAGCTGCAGTTTTCTCAACTTGATTAAACGTGGATATCATATCCTATATCAGCATCCTGCCAAAGGCTTAAGATGTCTGAAGGCAAATTGGAGACTGCAAAAAATCAATTGTACATATATATTACGATCCAGGACAGTCTTATATAAAAATAAATTGAATTATTTTTACTACTGATTTTTTGGTCATTTTTCCCCATATGTTTTGGGTTTTGCCTACACGACATAGATCAGATTAGGAAGGGGATTAATTACTATTTAAAAGTCGTTGGAATATATTAATTAAACCTCATATAATATTCTCATAGCTCAACTGTAAATTACTTCAGAAGTCTAAAAACCATAGCATTTTTCTAAGAATTTTTATAGAATACTGGATTTAAAACGCCATTTATAGGTAAGTTTTTACATTATGGCAATGCTAAAGGCTTCAGCTATGAAACTTGTCATGGAAACAAATGTATATTCTTTATCTTTAGGAATAGTGTTGTATTAGTAAATCAACGTTATTTCTCTTGCTGGAGTTCAGCTGTCTGTTCTCCTGGCTTCTATGCCATGAAATAACAAATACACCATGCCTACCATTGTCCTCAGGTATCTGTGGTCCCCTCTCCAAAAAGACAGATAACACAACAGCAATTGTATTGTATATTTGCATTTTTTTAATATATATTTTTATATTTGTATATTTTTTTTGTATATTTTTAAAAGTGTGTGTGCTCTTCTGAAGAAGTCTGACTTTTGCTGTTACTGTTGATCCATTTTCCTGCATCATCAAACCAGCTCATTACATCTTGTTCTCTGTCTATTGCCCAGACTAGCAGAGTTGAGATGCAGTTCCGAACCAAATGAATGAAGGAGATTGTTCCTCTTCGCTACATCCACCAGGGCCATGATTTGGCATTCCCTCAGGTTTGCCTCAGGACACCCTCTCCTCTTGTCCCAGAATAAGACTTCAGTCACTTCCTGAGCCTGGAAAGCAGGAAGAGGTGAGATACTCACCCCTCACTTGTTAAATAATAGAGTTAAAAGATACATTTAACCATCTTAATGCAACTTAAAAAGGCTTGCTTTTTTTTTAATAATAATCTCAGACTTAAAGGTTCTTTCAGACTGACTGATAGCACCTCAGGTGGATTGCATAGGGCAGGTATCACTGAGCTTCAAAACCTGGTTCTTACTGATGCATTGTATTACACAGCTTTCAAAAAGGGGCATAGCCTCAATTAGCTTCCTCTCTGTTTGCAGAAACATGAAAATAGATAAAACGAAATTATTCCTTTTTTTTTTCCACTAATCATCTATGTTCATAGTAGTGAAACAACTAAATACACCTATTTAAATTTTCCTCCATGAAGTTTTATTAAGCATAAAAATTAGTTTCAGGATATGTTAAGAGGTAAAGGTAAGAGCATAGCCACTTTCCAAACATTCTCTGAGTGAATCCAAGATGGCACGAAAATAATTTTCTAGTTAAAATTTTCAATAGACACAAAAATCACAGATCAATCACCTGTCAGTGGCAGAAGACAATTATAATCACTAGCAGCATGACAACTCAGTTTAGCAAATACGTGAAATAATTATTGTGAAATAATTAGAATTCCTGCTTCTGGCTTAAACACTCTCCTACACTCATTTCTAACCCTGCCTAACTCTTCCTCTTGATGGATTGAGACACACCATATTTGACACAGGAGTAATGTAATATATTCCATTCAAGGCTGCTGATTATATGCACATGTGCACAGAGACAAACAATTAATGTAATGATGCAGTGATTGCAAAGCTTATCACAACATTGTATAAGATCTTATGCACTAGAAATTACCCTGACCACCTTTTCATGCTTTCCAGCCCACATTACTGTGGAACACCAATTTGTACATCGAATCTGAAAGCCTGCAAAGGGATTGATCTATATAAAGTCTGTGCTCAGGAAACACTGCCTTCCAGCAAATCAGGAAAATAAATTAAAAGTGATTAGGATAAAGTGGTGGAAATATAGAGGCAGGGCTGAGTCAGTCCTCTGCTCAGTATTGATTGAAGCAAGATGTTTCTAGTGTGAACCCCCTGCGGGAAGGCTGACGGCATGGAATTTGTTTATCCCTACATCACTGGGGGTCCGTCACTGCTGCTTGCCTAGTGGCCAGAGCCACACTCCACTCATGCTCAGCACAGGCAGGGAGTGGGGGTACAACTGGGAGTTAAAGGAATATCAGAGAATCACAGAATGGTCTGGGTTGGAAGGGACCTTGAAGATCTCCTAGTTCCAACTACCCTGCCTTGGGTAGGGACACCTTTCACCAGACCAGGCTCAGAGCCCGTGCATCTGCTTGATTTGACCACAGTGGGAAAGGATACATGTAATTAAGGGCACAGCAGCTCCCACCTGTTCCAGACACAGATTTTAGGGGTTTTATCTTTTATCAGTTCTCCCACTTAGCACTTCTCCCCCTCTTTTTCACTGAGCTTTGTTTCTCATGCAGAACGCAGCAGTAAAAGATGAGCCCCTGTGTAAAAGGCACAAGTTTCAGGGCTGATGTAGCTGGGGAGCACCAGTGGTGCCCTGGGCAGGAGGTCAGCTGCCCTGAGCAGCTGGTTACAGCTAGTTCAGAGGCTGAGGCAAACCCCTCCCAAATTTGAGGAGCAAATCTGAGGAGCATATGGTGCACCTGCACAAGAATATCTAGGAAAGAAACTGTCAGCTGCAGGGAAGAGGCTGAAGGGAGATACACTGAGCCAAAAGGGACAGGGAAACCTCCAAGGGCCTGCAGCCATGAGCAACTGTACTGGTTTTGACTGCGACTGAGTTAACCTTTCCCACAGTAGCCTGTATGAGGCTGTGTTTTGGATTTGTGCTGAAAACAGTAATGATAATACAAGGGTGCTGAGCAGCACTTACACATAGTCAAGCATCAAGAAAGCAGTCTTGGGTTGCACAAGAAATTGGAAGGGAACATAGCCAGGACAGCTGACCCTAACTGACCACAGGAAAATCCCAGACCATATGGCATCATGCTCAGTGTATAGAGCTGGGAGAAGAAAGAGGAAGGGGGGGGATGGTTGAAAAGATGGCATTTTTCTTCCCGAGTCACCATTATATGTGATGGAGCCCTGCTGTCCTGGAGGTGGCTGAACACCTGCCTGCCCATGGGAAGTGGTGAGTGAATTCCTTTTTTGCTTTGCTTGTGTGTGCAGCTTTTGCTTTACCTGTAAACTGCCTTTATCTCAAACCCTGAGTTTTTTCACTTTCACCCTTCCTGTTCTCTCCCCTATTACAAATGGAGAGTGAGCAGTTCTGTGGGGCTGAGCTGCCAGCTGTGAATAAACCACAAAAGCAACCCATGGCAGGGAAGGGACACTAAGGAACTGCATAACAGGGACATAAGTATGGAGCAAAAAGTGGGAAAAGCAACTCATGCACAACAACTTCAGCCTTTACACTGCCTGTTGTCTCACTGGGAATGACTGAATTTGAGGACTGGTGTACACTGAATGGATGTGATGTGTAATTGTGCATTTTTTTCCTCGGTGTCCAAATTAGGGATCAGCGGTTCCACTTGGACTGACAGCAAAGTCAGATTCCTGGAGCTGAAACTTTTTTGTACATGATAGTGCAGAAGTAAATTATTTTTGGATTATAAACTGTATTTTCTGTTCCCTGTGCATACTTACTGGTATACTTCATCTTTCTTCCTTTTGTTCTCCTCTCTCTCTAAAGATTTTTTCCACAAGTCCTCTGGAAATGAATAATAAACCACCATGAGATGATTTCTTTTCCTCAGTTGTTCTGGATCCAGAGTTTTTTTTTTTACAATGAAAGGACTGTGGGCAGCTGTTCCCGGACTGTAATGATGCAAAAATATGACTTTGCTTTTATATGGGGTTGAGAAATACCAGTTGCAGTTGCCTTTTCTTACTGAGTAGGGAAACACAAGAGAGAAAACCAGAATTTTTTCCTTGAAATATAAAGGGTCTGTGCCATCCCTGACCTGTTCCAAACTCCCACTGTCTCATGGTGCAAAATTGATACAGGTAGAATCAGAGTTTGTGCACAACTGAACCATCAGCTGCACGTCCCTATTTTGTGTGTCAGAGGTCTCAGCTCCTGGGATACCCTGTTGCCTTTTGAGCAGGAGATAGTTCGGCTCTTTTTGAGGAAGACTGGCTCCACAGCTGATGTGTCAGTCTGTGCAGGAGAAAGAAAGGTCCAGTTCAGTAAATCTGTTCTTGATATTTTCTTGCTAAAAGCATTTCTCAGTATATACAGCTGCCCTTTAAGCCTGTGTGGAAGAACAGAGAACACTGGTCACAAGGAGGTTGTAAGTTTAGATTCTAACTCTCATCACAGTTCAGGTATTGCTTTTTATAAAATATTGGAACAGATTTAGTCTTTCACTGGGATAAAAAGGTCTTTTCTCCCTAACATCTGGTACACATGGGCAAACAGTTAAAATAAGTTCTGCAACATTCTGCCAAAGCACTTATAATCAAGGAGATGGGGCAACAGATGCTTTCAGACAGGCAGGGGAGGACAAGGTAAGAACAAGACATGCTTGGGCAGTATGACAGGACAGCTGTCTTTGTCAAATGTTTTGCATGTGTACTTGGAAATGTGAATTTTAAGATAAGGTACTGCAAGCAGATCCTTGAAGATACTTACTGTGAATGTCTTCTGAGCATGAGAAATGGAACAGGGAAAAAAACTAACCAGCATTAATATTCAGGTATTAGCTGACATGAAGTGTTGGCTTGGAGGAGAGAATGAGAAGCGACAGATGAATGACTGCCAAAGCAAAATGGTCAACTGCAGGCTGAGCACATCCCAGCTGTGCATATTCCAGGCACGGTAACAGAAGAACACTAAAAGCACAAACGGCATACTGGTGATGCTCCACTGAACGGGACATCAAATGGGATATTGAGGTGATATTAGAATTTGTTGTTATCTGGGGATGGTGCAACAAAATACCAGTATGTTCTGCATTTTCTGTCAACATTGTGAGATATACAGATGGTGCTGCCTGAGGAATATCTGTGGGGTTGGGTACTTTGCAGCATACTGTTAAATTAAAGCACTGGCTGATTTTTCTTTTCAAAAGCTCACTCAAAACTTCATTATTGCTGAAGTGACAATGGGAGTCATAGCTCTGAAAAGAATTGTTCTCTGCACCTCACTGACATTATCTTCCATCTAGCTGCCTTCTACCTGCTCAGTAAGTTCAAGAGAAAAAAAATTAAGTAATCATTTAAAGGGCATATCATTTGATAATGCCTAAATTGCTGCCAGTGCTATTTATAAATAACTCAAAATGAGAGCCACAGCAAACACAGCTGTGGTTTATTTGCCATCACCCACCTGCTGGTGAATCTAGCACTGAGCTGCAGCAGTTGCTTATTGGCTTCAAACAAAAAAGGACCTATTATTATTATTGTCACTACTAAAACTCTCATCTGGATACCTGGAACTTGCGAAACCTGGTTCTTAGTATACTTTTGTCAAGTGTCACATCAGAATTTTCTCTCCTGCCAGTCAGGACATTCACCTGCAGTTTGACTCAAATTTTCCTGGTAATGTGTGTCCTTCAGAGGCAGACCGAGGTAAGCAACAATGCCACAGATTGTGTATTTTAGCAGAAAATAGTAGGGACGAAAGTCCTTTAAGTTCAACATGAATATTCTTTTATTTATGTGTCCTTGTATTTACCATTCTGCTTCTGAAGATAATGTATCTGACCTTACTTTCTGCCTATCCTGATCAATGCAAATGTTTTTCCTCGCTAATAAAACACAATACTCCCACCTGTATCCCACACATTTGTACTTGAAATACATCTGAGAATAAGTTTTTTTTTCTTACACTTCTGATGTGTATGGATTTGAAATGTAGCTGAATAACTAGGTAGTTTTGTTTGCTGCCCATGAAGCTTCTTTTATATCTGTGTGTCCTGCCTACCTGCTTGATATCCATGTAAACTAACCTCAGGATGTATGATGACTTTCTTGGCTCTGTAGCTAGTCACTATAAAGAGATCACTTTTGGCCCTATAGGACTTCCTAACCATATGTGCAGAATAAAAAAGAAATAAAATTCTGCTTATCAGCGTGAAATAAAGTGTTGTGAAATAGTATCTTGTCCAAAATTACAAATAAGGGAGAAAGGAACTACCAATGCAACTTTGACACCTGGCATAAGGTTATAGGAATCCTTAAAGGCTGCTGTGTTGGTTGGCAAAGATCACAGTTGTCTGTACATTAAATCCTCGCTCCACTACCAGAAGCCTAAACCACATCTAATCTACAAGCCATTCCTGCTGACCTCTCCGTGTTCTTCCTCCTGCAACTCCCTTTTCCCCAGCCACAAGGGTGAGCTCAATTATTTACTTTGGCTACTTGACTTTAACTGGCTGCTGTTGTGATCCATCCCTGAAGGGAGGGTAACTGAGGTTCTTGTGTTAATAATAGATCCCTTGGGGTGAATCAGAGTGAAATGACACTAAATGGCCAGTGTTTATATATATATATGGCAGGTTTATTTCAGAACAATTTCGCAACTCCCTTTTCCTCATCCACAAGGCTTGGCTCAATTATTTACTTTGGCTACTTGATTTTAACTGGCTGCTTACAGAGAGATACAAAGCCAAGGTTAAATTAGCAATGTGCCTTCCCCAGGTTCAACTGTTAAAGGAGGAAACAGGAACAGGAAGGCTCTGCCATGCTGTGGGGAGAGCTGTGCTGGAAATAGTCATGGAAAGGGTATTAAGAAAAACAAGTATTAGAGTTAAAAATAAAATATTCCAAGGAACAGCTTTGGAGAGCTGGGGAAGGAATTTGGTTTTCCCTTGTTTGTTTGGTTTTTTTTGTTGTTTTTTTTTTTTTTTTTCCAAGAAATTAAAGGACTAGGGGAGGTTTTCTGCAATAAATCACACAAAGTGGTTTCCTATTTGAATGGGAGTGAAGTCTGCCAAATGGTGGCAAAGGTTCACTTTTTACTCTGCTTATGGAACATATCTTACTAATAGACCAAATAGAATAAACAGACTCTTTATACAAATAGGAAGTATTTGGAAGGACTGGGAAGGAGGAGTGCCAGGCAAAGGGCATAAGTGAATTGAAGCCTTAGATGCTTTTGAAGTCTTCTCTATTTATAATTGCATCCAACCTAACTGAAATGTCTGGCAAAAATGCACACAATTTTTAAGACAAAAAACAACATCTTTGCAGGAAGTGTTTTCCCTGGGAAATCCTAGAAATATTACTCATACACCTCTTAAACCACAAGAACTTCAATTACTGTGCTAGCAGACCTTGCAAGCATTATGAAATCAAAGCTGACTTTGAAAAGTAAAATATAGGTTACAGAATGCATAGTAGAGTTCCTTGGTTTAGATCTATAGCTCCAAACTACGAACTAACTTGCAATTATTTGACAGATCTCTGGAAGATATCTTCTTTCCTCAGCATCAGAGAAGGGGGAGTGTTTGCTTAATGTTTCAGGGTCTTGACTGCAGGTTTTTATTTCTCTCTCTCCTATGAGCAATTATTGTCTCAGAAATCACTGATTTCCCCTAACACCTCACATTAATAGACTCAAATGCTAGGGCCTAAGTCCAATAAAAATCCCTTCCAATTGTGCATGTTTAAAAGAAGAAAAGGCAGAATGTTTGCAGTGAGACAATAAAATTGGTTATATCACTTATACTGCTAAAAGAGTAGCCAAGAAAAAAAACATCAGGTCTTTTATACTGACAATAGATACCCTTTCAGATTTCAGGATACCTTTTTTTTTTTTTTTTTTAATGAAGTGATAGTACTTTACTACAACCATTACTAGTTATTAGATGAGTGAATTGGAAATATTATGAATTACTGAGTGTTGAACCATTTCCACACAACTTACTGCTTGTCATTGGACACTCCTGTTATATTTCATAGGAAATTTCAAAGAGAATATTCCTTTCTAAGGGAATGTGAAAGAAGAGGACTTTGGGGGGGTCCCTAGAGATCAGAGAGGGGGGAACAAAAACCTGCACAATGGGATTGGCATAGTGAGCACTGATAGGATTGCTGCAGCATGTTTATCAGGCTGGCTTCTTGGTGAAACAGGGAGGGGGAATCAAAGAATGGAGCTACAAGAGTCCTAGCAGGGCAACACAAAACATGCATGTGAATTTGCCCAGAAGTAGTCAAAGGGCTGGTTTACTAGAACTCTGTGTGCAGCATCACAATACTGAGGTAGAATAAGAGGAATGAAGAGGAGAGACCGAGCAAAAAGAAGGCAGCTGCAGTTCCCACAAATTACCAGGTGGTAACTTTGTCAGATGGGCTGGTGGTCTTAATGTTCAGTTTTAAAAACAGAACTCAGTGTTAGTGTTTGAGGTGTTTTTTTTGGAAATGTTCTTCACATTGCAGACTTTCAACAAATCACAGAGCTTTCTTGTAGTAAAAAAAGCTGTGCTGTTTCTGCACTGTATCCATTCCTGTGCCTGTAAAAGTGACAGATTCATGCTGGGCTAGCTTTACTTGTGCCCAAACTTTATTAGTGCCCTCATCATAAAAACAAGATATCAAAATTCCTATGGTACGTACATCACAGAGCAGCACCACTAACACAGCACCACAAGCCCTTTGCACTGTGTGATTCAGCCTGACAGTCTGAACTGTCAGGTGTGAACCACTCCTACATTGTTAGGAGTGGAAGATTACATAATTGAAAAGTAACTATTCCTTAGAATGCAATACAACTGTGAGTCTAATATTTAAAAGTATTTCTTTGGCTTTGAACCTAAAGCGCTGTCTCAAATCATGGAATTTGTATTCCTAAATCATTTTGGATCTTGTGAAAAACTATGCATGGGCATGATATACTGTTTTAACCATTAAAATTTGTAACATACACTCTTCCTAAAAAAAAAAAAAATAACATTTATTTTGTAACTTATTTTGTAACCTCTGTTTCTGTTATTTCCATTCATATTGATATCAACAATGTTCCTTCTCCAGTTCTGAAAATGGTCTGCAGTACTCAGTTCCTGCTTCTACTTTTCTCTCTCTCTTCTGATGGAAATGAATATCCTGATACTTCATTTTAATGACAAAGACCATAGCACAAAATAATACAGACCAAGATTTCTCCTGACATTGACTGAGGTAAGTAAGGAGAATAGGATGAAAATAACACAGTCCTCACTCACATTTTAGCATCATTATCAACAGGAATCCACAGATACCAGTTACAGAAGTGATATCAGTATGCATCATATTCAGCATTGCAAGTGTTCATGAGATACATTTTAACAGTCTTTTTCATATCTGCAGTGCTCACATGTATTTCAGGCATCATCAAAAGAGTTCTTCTGCAGAGAACAATGGAATGTGATTACATTTGTCATAACTGCAATATACCTTAGCACCAAATGACATATTAACAGAAAAGGTTCCTCATGCCTTTTTCTTCTGTAGAATTTTGTGAAACTGCCATTTTTACAGGAAAACTACTGTAGCAATCCCTTGTGCAAACCAGCTGTAACAGGTTCAAGTGCAGCAAATCCATTTTCAAGGTTGTGCTGCCTCTTTTACAAGCTCAGTGACTTCTGTGAGAAAGAATAGGAGCTTTTCTGCATTAATGTAATTACTTTTATTAAACACTTTTTCAAGAAAGAAACAGAATTTTCAGTACCGAGTTGAGCTTATTTGTTGGTTATTCCATTTTTCTCTTCACCATTTTAATTTGTTTATGTTCACAGTTAACAGTACAAGCTGCACAGAGGGTGGAGTTTTCTTTGTTCTACAAACTAAGAGTAACCTGGAGTCTATGACAGCAATCAGTTCTTGTCACTAAATTGTTCTGTAAGTGCCGAAAATGAAATGCATTTCTGAATTTTTAGATCACATGGCACGTGAGAGAAGTATCTACTTTTTCTGTTTTGCACCATTTAAACAAAATTTCAAAAGTCACATCTTTTGATCTTTTGGGAAGGTATTTTAGAAACTCATAATAGACATTTTCTAGGAAAACTGATATTCTACACAGAGGATTTAAAAGGAAAATAGCTATCTACTGAGAAGGTACATAGTATATTAATGCCCATTAAAGACCATTGAAGAGATGTCTCAGGAGTAACAAAATTCTTTCCATTCAGATTCTTTTCAGGGATTCTTGCTCCTTACCTCTTCTGATAATGTTTTATGTCCCACATTTGGAATTTGTTGGCAGGAAAAGGAAGACTGGGTAAGGAGGACACTAATCAGTGACAGACATTTTTAAATTATATGTAAAAACCCCAAGTCTCTGTTTAAGCAGAGAAGACTGAGCAAGTGAAGCAGAAGTATTGTTGCCAAAACGGATATCAGCAGCTGTCGGGCAGGAAAGGAAAACCTTGTAGCTGAGGCAACAGAGTACATGGATGATTGCCCAGAAACAACAGAAGAATCTGGCAGTGCAGCAAACGCTGCAAACATCTGCCTTGTGTCTGTGATACATCAGGGCTCTGCAGTGCTTGTATCAGTTCCTTTTATCTCCCGAGTACTGATCTTATGCTCTGTCACTCTGTGCCCTTAAGGATCCCTCATCCCTCCTGTGTTTTCATGTTTTGTGTGCTCTAAACTGTCTCTCTTCACTCTGCTTTGCTCAGAAGGCACCACAGAGGTTTACTTCTATGCCATAATGACTGGAAAATATGTGGGAAAAAGAAGTCCCTCAATGAGGCAAGAGGCAGATTAAAGTCCCAAGAGGAACTGTAAATGTTCTTGTGCACTTGCTGCAGCCCAGTTTAGTTGGTACTGCTTGTTCCTTTTAAGACTCCAGACTGTCAAGTGAGTATAAAAGCCTCTTGTCACACAGCATTTGACCTCCAGATGAGCCAGTAACACTGAGAAAAACTGCATCAGTGCAACTAACTTATGAAAGAAGGCAAAAATCATAGTGACCGTCTTTTCAGTAGAAATCAAAATGCTACTCTCAACCTTCCTGCAGGAACTATCTTCTGTCATTGCATTAGAGAGCTGCCAAAGCAATGCTCCAAAATTCTCTTTATTGCAGTTTGGTCCAGGGGAAAATTCACTGCACTGTCACTGCAGAGACCCGGGTTCGATTCCCGGTCGGGGCCCCTCCCCGGGCAGATGGAGCTCGTTAGCCCTGTAAGGCAATCCATCTACGTCCTGAGGACCTCGCTGCCACCGTCCAAGCGTGCTTGGCCCCGGCAGATGAACCTCAGGATTAAAGGGTGGGCT
>NW_020955194.1:4343041-4357236 GCF_003031625.1 Empidonax traillii | reverse complement strand
GACTGGCCAACAACACATAAGCTGAGCACAAGTCTTTTGATATTCCTGAACATGAACACACAAGGTCAATTCAACTTCTTCAGATGGCATTAGGATAAAATTATTTCCAGAAGTGCTGCAATAAACTGGTAGGTATTAGCAGTGGTCCAAATTGCTTTCTTGCTTTCTTTTTGTCTTCTGAAAAAAGTGTCAAGCAGTGGTTCTTGTTGGAGGAACAAATATGTCTTTAAACTATGTGTCACGATAAATTCTTTCAGAGGGCTTTTCCATTTCTGCAAATTATGCATTATTTCTAAGCTTCATGAAAGTAAGTATTCAGTGTGTTCTATTAAATCAGACCTTCTCTTATCCTCATGTTGCAATTCCTCACTCAGTGATTCATATACCTTTCCTCTGAGTCCTCACATATTAAATTCAGTTAATGGAGTTAAGGGACTGCTAAACTTTAACACCTAAGGTCAGCACTGCAGAAAGAAACAAAAAAAAAATTATTTACCTAATCTAAGTGTAGGCTTTCTTTTTGAAATGTACTGCAGTGTTCTTATATTCTAGTTCCTTATAATCATCCAAAGCATTTAAAATCATCTTGACTACTGATTTTCTTCCTGTATCAAGTAGGATTTGTGGAAGATGCTGCAAATCCATTCCTTGTCCTCACAGAGAACAAGGATATTATCAGAGCATGTTTTCAGGTTCTAGAACTGGGAATCACTCCTAGGAGCTGTAAAAAAAAGTAGCATCAGTATTGCACCTATAATTCACATCAAAAGCCCAACACATAACACCTGTTACCCAAAATGGACCCGTAATTCTTTAGCATCTTGTGTAGAATAAAAGCAGTCAGGCTGAGTGAGGCAAGATCAAAAGTAGAGGGAAGGTGGAGGGCTATGAAGACTTACAGAAGCATAATATTCTCTGTAAAAGTCTCTTTCAAGGTGAATAAGAAGGCAGTTGTATTTGAAGTCTTGGGAGTATGTGGGGTAAGGGACGAAATTTTTTGTATGCAGGTGATCCTAGGAACTGCAGAAATTTATGGGGAGGAACTATTCAATTTTATGTTAAAAAAAATAAATATTTTAGAATAAAAAGTGGAACGAAATTCAATTTTTTTCTAGAGAATAATTATGCTACTACTGAAGTTAACAGCTACTGAAATCTCTATAGCAGAATAAAGAATATAGGGATTTAAACAAGAAGGTGTATGTTCCAGCACCACCAATTTGTTGCACAGATATCCCAAAGAAACAGTTGCAAAATTCTTATTCAGATAAAACCTGTATTAATGTGCACTTTGATGAAATCAGGGTTGTAATCCAATAACTGTGTTCTTCTTCCTTGGACAAATATCTTATTACTCCTGTCAGACTCAGGCACCAAACTGAATCTTTTTGTCTCATCTTCATCTTGCAGCCTTTGAGTTCCATCCTGTTGTCTGGAACAGTATTTTTTGTAGACCTAACACAAGCCAAGCTGGCAAACCTTAAAAAAAGGGCAATGCTTACAGTGGCCTTGCTGACCAGGACCAAGAAACAAGATTCAGCTCTCACACAAGATGTCTGCTCAATGGAAAATGAATTTTTTTTTTTTTTTTTTTTACTGCCAGGAAATGGATCAAACTTTTTTGTGTATCTCTCACTGTTTTTGCAAAAATGAGGAGATGTGTGAAGTGAATACCCTTCATATATGTACTTTTCATTACCAAAGATTTTTCATAATTGCTCTTACAGAAAAAGCTTCTTCATGCAGCCTCTTGAGGAATCCTGGAACATGCAAGGACACTCTACTACTGGGTATTTTGGCTTCCTTTCACTCATTATAGTCTCAAACTTTTAGAAGTATGTAGAAGAATATCATGAAGAGATTTTATTCCCTGGCCAAGTAGTGCAAATAAGGGTTCGAGCACTTAATGGTGTCACTGAGGAAGCCTCATTTGCTCAAGTTACTTATCCTCATTTCAGGCTGAATGAGGTATTATTTTTACATGAAAACATGCAATTTTTATCATTCTGGATCTTCTTCTCGACTGGGATGATTAAGATAGGCAAATTCTGAAGAATCCACCAGATTAGGAAAATATTGATTCTGATTTACATTTTCTATTTATTGTTATGTTTTTAAATATTACATAAGCAAAGTTTTGAGTTATGCAACTTGATTGTTGTTCTAAAATAAATCATAATAATTCATAGAAACACCTTTTTTTTTCTATCAGTTCCACAGTGTCCTATGCCTCTAAGTGAGAGAGAAGACAGAGCAGACTTACCTCCGTAGATTGGTGTGCCATCTCTGGCAATAATGCAAAGAAGCCCTGATGATTGGGATGAGAACGTGCTGACAGTAGATCCTACTCCTGGAGCTTTCCTTCTGCCATTTTTCTGACTTGCACCAGATCAAAGAAAAGGAGAAATAGAAGAGGGAAATAAATTATCACCTTGACCACTGCTTCCCCAGACATCACTACTGTCCTGAGTTACCCCCGCCCCTGGCACTGTCCTTCATTAACACTCATGGTAGGACCTGTGACTCTGGGGGCACTGCTGCTCTTGGCATCACCTGACCTTTCTTTGGGCATGATCTTCAAGGCCTGGTGCTCTTATCATGCCCAGATTTTCACCTAAACCCTTTTCTGCCTTCTGCAGAAAACGACTGCAAGCTGATGGGACAGAGTGAAGTACCCATCGTACTTTTATACCACCTTTTATTCTTCCTCTCTCCACTTTGCTCTTCATAGGATCACAGAATGGTTTGGAATGGAAGGAACCATCAAGGTCACATAGTTCCAACCCCCCTACCATGGGCATGGACACCTTCCTCTAGACCAGGGTACTCAAAAGGTGAGACCGGGTTTCTCCTCCATACAGACAGGTATTTTTTTTACCCACTCAAATTTTGTTTCCTCCCTTATATCCTTTTCATCTCATAAGCAGTAGGATCTTCCCATAAATCAGTGAAAGACTGGCTTCACTAGTGATCCACATTACCAGGATGTGGGCACTACACCTCAGGGATCACAGTGACTGCTATTCCAGAGCAGAGGAAAAACATGTCAAACAACAGTTGGTAGTGCATTCCTAGAGAAGAAATAAAACAAACACAGCAAGGTTGGGGCCAATCCTTTCTCCATCAGACTCTCCTTGTTTTCAGCAACTGGTCATTCAGTGACCAGCCTGTGTTGCTCCTTGGTGTAAAATGGCACAGTTCCATTGAAAAATCAGTTGGTTTTGCTTACATACTATGCCCAATACCACTCACTATTTCAAGGCAATATACATTTATACCAATCAGTATACACAATAGCCATATAAAAAGATTGAAGATTTCAAAGTGCTTTTAGGTAATCTGTGTGCTTGTGCTTGGTAGATGGAGTCAAGGTATAAGCTCTTACACCAAGCTGCAATGTAAGTTTCCTGCTATGGAAACCCTACTATGTGAAGTAATATGAGGTAAGGGGAAAGACAAAATCCAGGATCATATTTCTGAACAGGGACAGCAGTGGATAAGAGAATAAAGCCCATCATTTTTCTGAAAAATGAACAGTATAATTTTATGCCTTCCAGAAATCTGCCCTTTTGATTTCTTTTTTTTTTTTTTTCTTGTTACAATAGTCGGATGATATTTTGTATTCCAAAGAGTTTTATAAACTGTGTTTGGTATGTAGAGGGAAGATTCTATAAGCTTTACATCTAACCACATTTTGTTTGTAAGAAAAAATGGTAAAGAGAAAATATCATAAGGATAGAGTTTACAAGAAGAAAGAAGCAGTGTTTTCAGCAGTCACAGAGATGTTGAAATGGAAGAATAAGAAAGCCTAGCCCACAGCAAACACTTTTTTAAAAACTTGAAACACTTCCACAGTTTGCATCAGTAGCTAATTCCAGTCACTGCTTTGTAACTTTACAACATATTCCTAAAAATCCCTTACCATTTAAGTCAGTATTTTATAATTATTATTCTCTCTCTATATATTATTATAATATATATATTATTATTGCCCTGCAAGCACAGCACAGACAACAAGCACTTAGTTACTGTCCTTTGTAGTACATTATCTTCTACAGTGGAAGACTACATGTCCTCCTCATTTATCTTCCCATTTGGAAAATTGCTTAAATTTGTCCTCCTTTTTCTTAAATCTCACTTTTACTGAAACTGTTGTCCTGCTGTTCTTCCTTGGATTTGCCTACATCTACATTTTTTTAAAGTGTATTCAGACGAGACCTCATCAGCACTAAGTAGAGCAGAATAATTTCTGTCTGTGTCTTACATGTGATAATCCTGAAAGAAGATGAGGTTTCCCCAGCCATTCGATATTTCTAATTCATTTTTTATCTTGTCATCCATTAGATCTTTTAATGCATTTGGGGTTTTTTGTTTTACTACAATACTACCTTTTTTCTAATTGTACTCTATTTTGCCATTTAAGCATTTGATTTCTCCTGAAGGGTAGGGCTTCTCTTTAGTGAGTCTCATCACCGATCTCAAGCATTTCTTCAACTGACAAAGACTTTTCTAAACTCTGTGTCACTTCTTTAAAAATTTTTACCACCTCTTGTGATGCCATCTTTTAATTTCATAAATGTACCATCTGCAGTATCACACTGCACATTACTGGATGTATGGATTAGAACAACGTGTAAGACAGACCTCTGCTGAGTTATGTGAGAATTGGTGCCTTTAATAAAAAATCACTGACAGTTTCTGCTCAAGTGAAGTTTTGAAACCATTTTTATGGTGATTTCAGGTGGACTGCATGTTACTTGTGAGAATGTCATATGAGACAATGTCAAAATCCTTACTGAAATCAATACACAGCACAATAGCAGCTTCCTCCTCATTGATTGAGCCAGTTACCTTGTCAGAGAGGAAATTAAATTGTTTTGACATAATTTGTGCCTGGTATATTTGTTCTGTCTGGTTTTGTATCACTTAACTTTCCTCTCAAAGTCTATAATTTGATCATTTCATAAGCTGGTCTACTGTCTTAGTATTGAAATTTGGAAGTCTGGCTTAATTTCTGAGTTCCTCTTGTTTTTAAAGGAAGTCACCATCAGTAATTCAGTTTATGGGTAGCAAGAAGAATTAAAGTGAAATTCAGAAATGTTGATGACCTCACATACTTCATCCAACACTGACTTAGTGCAGCAACAGTAGATATCTGACATAACTTATTACAGGATAGTAATACAACTAAGTATGGGCTCAGAAAGGGTAAAAGTTAATCTTCTGCGCTTGAGCTGCTCTGAAACTTTGAGATTGACTTGTATTTGTCAAAAACATTTGGTTACAGTTTAGCTGCCATTCTAGAAGCCCTCAAATTAGGAACTGGACATAAGGGAAAGTCCTGTCCTGCATCTCCAGAAAGATGTCTGACAAATGCTGTCCAGATGCTGTCTGACAAATCAAGTGACTGACAGGCAGAGGGGAATAGATGCTTCTACAGCTCTGAGAGACTCAAAAGGTGAGGTAGGGGCCATGGCTAAGCTCTTGGTAGCTCTACCAAACAATGAGGGGAAAGACAGCTTCAAGATTGTGAAGATGAAAAACAAGGAATGTATCAAACATATGCAACTCTGAACTTGCAGTGCTTCTTTTGGATAAAGCATAATCTTTTTATTATAGTTAAAATAAGAAACCGCTTGAATGCTCTTGTCAGTCCAGTTCATATCACTGTCACTTCAGTGTAAACACTTTGAAATTACTGCATATTGGGGTTAAATTGTGGTTTTTTTTCTCTTTGTTTAACAGAATGAAGAGTGAATAGCCTGAGATTTTGCTCAGGAGGATCTTGTGAATATGTATTATATTTCTACTTTGTAACACTTTAAGAAAATGACTGAATTTCTACTGCGAGCCAATTCAGAAGTTTTATTTCTCAACCGGCCCAAAGCAGAAAAAAAAAAAAAATTCAAATAAGGTGCACTATGGAGGTATTAGGCTTCTCTCACAGAAAACAAAAGGTTCATGGGGTACAATTCACATTTTCTGTCTTTCCTGAGGCTTTCACATGGTTCTATAAAGGACTCGAGGAAGGTGATTCTCCCTATCTACTCTGCACTTGTGGGACCCCACCTGGAGTGCTGCATCCAGCTCAGGACTTCTGCTCAACAAGAAAGATGTGGCCCATTTGGAGTGAGTCCATAGGAGGCTGTAAAGATGATCACACGACTGGAGTAACTCCCCTACAAGGACAGGCTGAGGGGTTGGGGTTGTTCAGCCTGAAGAAGAGAAGGCTCTGGGGAGGCCTTGGAGCAGCCTTCCAGTAATTAAAGAGCACTTACAAAAAAGCAGGAGTGGAACTTTTGACGAGAGCATGTAGTGGTTAGGTAAGAGGAAATTGCTTTAAACTGAAAGAGAGTAAGTTTATGTTAGATGTAAGGAAGACATTCTTTACTGTGAGGGTGGTGAGGCACTGGAAGAGGCTGCTCATAGGATCTGTGGATACCCCATCCCTGGAAGTGCCCAAGGCCAAGCTGGAATGGCCTTTGAGCAACTTGGTCTAGTGGGAAGTGTCTCTGCCCATGGCAAGGGTGTTGGAATTATGTGATCTTTAAGATCTCTTCCAAACCAAATCATTTCATAATTTTATGATTTATGAATTAATTAGGCAGCAAGTCTCCATGAGTTTTCTCTGCTTTAGATGTTTCTTGCAATTACTCCTTTTTGTATATTAAATTTCTATAAGTAGTAGTTATATAAAAAGGGTAGGAAGGTGGGGGTTTTGTGGTTTTTTTTCAGTCACCAAAAGTTTTTTTTTTAGCTTTTTCTTTTACTCTTGAGAGTGTCTTAAAAAGCTTGAACTCTGTTCCCTGTGGTAGTCCTGTAACCAACTCCTGTCTAGACAGTAATATCAATATATTCTGGCCATAAAGGCCAGGAAAGAACAGTAGAAAGCAGAAGACAAAGAGATCTGGGATTTGAGGAGGTCTCTCAGCAAATGTTCATACCAATATTTATTGTGTTTATCCAGATAAAGAAATCCTCCCAAGAATGTTTTAGAAAGGATATAGTGCTTACATAAATTCTGCTTTCACTGGGTTCTGTGCTATTTTCTTTGTCTTTTGAATGGTTTTTTTCCTTGAAGAAACTGGTCAGCATCAAGCTCAGGATTTATGTAATTCAAATGAGAATGAAAGTACAAAAAAAATAAAGAAAAAATAACACTGGTATATACAAAACAGTAAAACATTCAATACTGAATGAAAAAAATATCACTAGACTACCTTCCCCACTACAAAAGTTTGTAGACTGAAAGCAGAGCTCTGTTGTACCTATATGTTGCAGATATTCTTAACTGATGCCTTATAATAAATGTATTTTTCATACTTTCTTTTAGCTCAACTCTCAACCACATTAATGAAATAGACATTTTGAACAAAAAATCTATCATAAGTAGAAAATTTTAATCTTAGGAAATCTACTGACTCTCAAAGATACTCTATTTCTGTCTGTTTCTGTCTACACTTTTGTCATATTGAACCTGTTGATTTTGAAATAATTTCATTTTGGAAACTTTACTCATGATTAAACAAAAAAAAAAGATTTGGATGAAAATGTGGTACAATTATTGATGTTCACACAATATATGAAAATGCTCCTCAAGGCAATAGTAGTTATTGACAGAAATGTGTTTGGCAGTTGTGTGTTTATATGTGTTTATATGTGCATTCTTTTAGTTTGCAGTTTCTACTTAAAGAAAATGCATATGAACATTAGTTCCATTAAGTGCTAAGAAGGAGAAATATTTCCAGGAATGCAATGAAAAATTTGGAGGAAAAATAAGAATTTGGGAAATGCAGAAATCCACAAATTATAAGATTTTCTTTTTTTTTCATCTTTTCCTTTCTAAGAAAGTCAATCAAATGTTTGAAGAATTTACATTCCTGGAATTGCAATGTTCATCATTGGTTATATAGGTTTCTGATACTTTTAAAATGCTGACAAACAATTGAAATATTACTGAAACATTGGTGTAAAATGGTCACTGTGTGAGTGGATGGATATCTGCATATTCTAACATGTATACTCCTAGTGAAATTAATTTTTTTTGCATCCCAATAATATTATATTCTTTCATAATGAAAAATAAATCAGGTGCCTGCTGTCTTTGTTTCCATGTTGAAGAACTCATTGAATGTCTTTGAGGAAGACAATAAAAAAAAAGGAAAAAAATTTTAAAAGACTTTAGATTTATATTTGGCTCAGAGGAGCAGAACGGGTAATAATTAACTCACTCAACATAATTCCCATGAGCTGGCTTGGTCCATCCTTTTGAAAAGATCATTTTTTCCTGCTCCCTCAGGTTTACTGAAGATGCATTACTTTTAAAATTGCAGTCTTGAGTTTTTCAAAAAATGTTTTTTTTTAAACTCCCTCACAGTCCCTGCTTTTGGTACCTTAAGTGCTGTGACATCATATTGCACCACCTGAAAGTGCACAGCAGCTTGTTTAGACACTGTGGCTTTGTGGGAATATTTATAGAGCTGTCTGTGCACTGAAACCCTGCCATGAAAAAAACCCAAACTCTAATCTTTTGGGGATCTGCATGATCAAGTCAAATGCCAGCATTGACACTTGGTGTGATTAAACAGGCTGCTGTATCTTTATAAACTGATTATACAGCAATGCAGGCTGCTCTGCTGGAGAGAGGTGGCATTAATGCTAACACTGAGTCTGAGAGCAGTCTCTTTTATCCTCTAAGGTTGGGTTTGTTCTCTCTCTGATGTCAAAGGGAGAGCTGACACTACCACAGATCCTCAAACTACATGAACATATCACTGCTAATTTAATCACCCACAGTGCCAGTGCCTGTTGAAGTTACCTGACATTCTCTGATACGTCACAGGGAGAACCATCCTCATGCAGACTCGTTCTGCAGTAGAAACAATGACATTCATGGGAAAACTATTCAGGAAAATTAATTGCATTAGTATTTTTTACCTGAAAATATTGACATCTATATTGGTTGTTGATGGCAGGTGGAAAAAGGACTTCCTATAAATCAAAGGATTGAAGAATGTCAAGGATTTTTCTTGGCTTTTATTATCATTAACTGGTATCTGGTACTAGCTACGTATAATTTCTTTTCACTGCATTTTTTCAAGAAGGAAAAAGTCATCTATTAGAGGGAAACATTTGAGGGGAAAAACTAGGAGATGTGATAAATATTTTAAGTTCAGGTCACAGGAACAGCATCTGGTTTGATGTATTTTTCTGACTTGCACAGCCTGTAAGATCCTAAACACATAATTTCATTAATCCTCTTCTCCATAAAGTGTGTCCTTTTCTCGTAGATTTTATGTGCCTCCTTATGTCTCTTCTCTGTCTTGCCTGGCTGAACCACTTTCTGGAGTCAAACAGCCACCCCTTCAAACATGGATGCAGGAAGTGGTTTGGGAAATGTAGAGATCTCATGTGCAGGATCACAAGAGACACAACAAATTGGTGACTATTATTCAGTCAGTAACACCTGGGAGAATCCACAGCAGATAAATCACTGGGCCATACACAGTGGTGCCATGAATCCTATGCACTCTGTAGGTTGCTGGGTCTGGTCTAGCACTTTTAAATGTAAACCCTTTTGTTTAATGAAACTCTGCAGCTACAAAAAGAAAAACAATCATCATGAAGAAAAGATGGTATTTAGTATGACTTGTTACACAGTGTTAACATACAGTATAAATGTATATAGCTTAATTTAACAAATGCACAGAGACTGTGTAATTACTCTGACAAATGTGTCTGATTTTATGGAAGTTTAGGCAGATGTTAAGACTAGTCTCTAAATATGACATGGTGATCTTGAAACAGAATTTGAGGTCATTCAGTTAGTTTTGATGAAAAAAAATATGAAAATACCTTTTTTTTTTACTGTTTAATTATAATCTCACTGTAACAGGTTTTTTAGCTACTCTTGAATTACTGAAAATTATAAAATAAAATACAGTTTCAAAACTGCTTATATTAGCAGAGAGTTTCCCAATTTAAAAAGTGAAGCAGTACAGAAAATGAATTAGATCTTGAGTCTTTTAAAGGCCAGGCAACTTATGTAAGCAGGACTGAAAAGTTTTGTAAAATATTTATGTTCTGTCTTTTTTCCCTTAAGAGGAAAAAGAAACAGTATATATCTTCCTTCCTGCTTATCTTCAGCTGTTTGCTAACCATAACTACATCTCAGGATCGGTTACTTAGTAGAAACCAATACTTCTGTAGGACATCTATAGGACATTTGGCTTACATGCCTATGAAATTTCTTTCTTTGAAAATATCTTCAGGAATCTCCTTATTTCTTACTGAAAATAACTTACTCTTACATTAAATTAAGAAAAAGGAAGCAATTTCCCAACTCACAATTTTTGGCCACACTATGGGTAAGAGTTCAGCTTAGGCCAAGGACCACTTTTGAAAACTCTTCTGTGCCCATGCAGACAGGTACTGAATTGAGTGATTTTCCGGGGGATGTTTGCAACAATAGGGCCTAAATACTGACCCAAACAGAGAATAGATACCTCTCCTTGTCACCATGGGTTACATCCTTTCTGTTGTATCTCTGAATCACAAGTGGTTAAGGTTAGACCTCCAGGGGTCATTCAGTCCAACCTGCACATTCAAGAAAGGCCACCTACATATTGTCAGAATTACCACGACATCACAAAGTCATGTACAACATGGTCTCTTACATAAAGGCCTTCTCTGTTCTGTGTGAGAGACCAGTGCACTTTTCAAATAAATACTGACAAGAAATGGAGACTGTTAACATTTTTAGCAGATAAGATCTTAAACAGATTTAAATTTAAAAAAATCCAACAGTCCTTAGTCCTTAAGTCCTTAGTCCTTATCTAAGTCCTTAGTCCTTACTCCTAACAGTCTCATTTACAGCACGTTCCCAAGGATGAATAATACTGCCTATGCTAGAAACTCAGAGTATTGAATCTACAGGCATCAAGCTTTCATTTTCACATGCTCATAATTTCCATGAAAACTGAGCTCACACTTGCCCTTGAAAATTTAGTCCCCCATTTTGCATTTCTTTCTTAACACGCCCTTCATTTTAAACCAGCATTAACTGGAGTTTGATCTTCTCCAATTTCAAGGCAGCAAGAAACCTTCTAATGGATCTCTGATTTCTAGTTCTTGTTCACCAGCCTAGCTACACAATTTTCAGTCTCAGTAGAAAGGTTTTCAATTCAAATGTCCACCTGTCCTGAAGTACAATCAAGTGAACTTTGTATGAGGACGTTTGCATTTAGACAAATGAAAAATATCTCCTTTTAATTTAGTTGTATGATACTGAAATTGGTATCAACAGGAAACCAAGTCAGGCTGCTCACTTCTCTCCTCATGTACTCTCAGATGCCAGCTCCATGTTTCATTACGTCAGCACCTACTTGTCTTAAACTTTCCACAAGTCTCTTTTGTCCATTTTGTCTCCCTTTCTACTTCTTGTGCTGCATTAAGCAAACCTGTCTCTCCCACTCCAGCCTCATCTCCTTTTGACATACCTGTCAACCAAGAAAAGTAATCACGACCCATGGGGATAAGATATATGAGAAAACATGCTGACAATTAAGATAAGGATCTGTCTCAGGAAGGAAAAGTTGATAAGAAGTTTTGTCTAAACAGCTGAGGGTGAGAAAGACAGAACATGTTTGAAATGGCTGAGAACCACTAAAATAGGAAAATATAGGAAAAATAATAGGAAGGAGACAGCTTGTGCATAGGGAGCTGTTTGGGGGATTCTCATGAAACAGGTAACTATTAGAGTAAGCACTGCAATTGTGTCAACATTGAATTAGGAGGTTTGGGGGTTTAACAATTTATTTTTGCATTCCATAATATTTCAGATTTAAGAAGAAAAATGGAGAAGTGGCAGGGGTTAATATTTCTTTGCTCTATCCACAGATGTTCAAATTCCATCAGTCAGCCAGTATATTGTCCCATACATAATCCAAATTTATATCAGCAATAGATAATAGCAATGGAGGATTTCTTAGCTGGGATTTTTTTTTGAGAGGTACTAATTGAGTCTGTCAGGATCTTAACTTACAGTACTGTAGTTAAGTGCCTATTGACTAACTGGAAAGATTACTGCACAGCAGCTACTATTTTTATTACTTTAAAGTAATTTTTTTAAGGATGAGTGTGTCTGGTTGTTTTTTTTTTTTTAGTTCCTGATTGTTAGTATAACAACATGGTGTTCAGTACAACATTTGTATTAGTTTATTTCTTTAAGATAATATAACAACCTTGTCTTTACTCAGGTTCTCAAATTCATCACTAAGCACCAAAACAATAGTAACTCTTTTTTTTTCAGAAATTATTCAACCTATGTTACTAAAATTGTTAGGATCTCAGAAATCTTCAGATAGACAGTTTGTACTCGAGATTAAAACATGAGTTAAGAACTTGATATTAACCACAAAAAAAAATTTTATAAATTCTATATATGTGAGCTGGGAAATTTAAAATTTTCCTGTAGAGGAATAGTGATACTTCTTTTTCACAGAGATAGAAAACAATAAAAGTTAAACTTTCAAATGGCCTATTTTGAGTAAACCATGAAAAATACAAAGAACATTATACAAAGGAAAAGAAATTATGATTCAACATTGAGTCTTCAGCATTTTAGTTTAGAATGTTTTATTAATATCACCAACTGTCCCAACCAATGGATAGTACTCCAGAAGATTCTGTCTCTGCAATACAAGGAATTGCTAACATTTTGATTTTTATTAAATTATGCTTTTAATTTTCTTCCCCTTAGAAGTGCTTGTGATTTCGTCATCCCTGCCAGACAAAGCAGTCTCCTCCCTCTGACCTTGTAGCACCAACAACTACACTTCTCCATTAGAGGTGTGTAAACACTTGCAGTCTTCCATTCTTGACTTTTCGTTTTCTCAGGGAGTTATCTTGATGACATCCTGAAAAGATCTTGGGATCCTAGGAAGAAATGTAAAAGAAGGGTTTCCACGGGCTATGTCTGACAGGGCATAGCAAAGTCACTGTGTACAAAACCGTAGCACTTTGGATGAGGCAAGATTCAAAAGTTTCAGAAACAAAACATCTTTTTTTGTTACTCTTTTAGCATCAGCCTTACGAAAATCTAGTCTGGCCCTTTCCTCAGACATCGATTCCTCAGAAACTGAGGGAAGTCCCAGAGTGATTTAAAACATATACTCAGGAATGTGCAGTGACAAGCATATCTAACACTGTTCTGAGCTGTCACGATCCTCAGTAAATGACAGAGCTTCTGCAGGGTTTTACATCAATAAATCTCTCAATCAGCACTTTAAAAATTAAAATAATGTCAAGCTGACAAGGTTCATTCAGGAAATCAATACAGATGTTTTACACACTGCTTAGTGTCTTTTGAAGCCTTTGTTTCCATCTCCCCTAAGTGTTGGTACTTCTCTATGTCCTCAGAGAAATTCCAGCTATGAACAGTTTTTTCTGTCTTTGCTACTCTGCCACTCATGTTAAAAGCTGATCTGTGGTTTCCAAAAATAACTGGTAAGAGGTAATAAAACTGCGTCTAATATAACTGCAATTCCATCACAAGTTTGTGAGCTTAGTGTTATTTTTACATGAAAGCCTGGCTGAGTCAGAAAGATACCAGTAATGAGGGGAAGATTCTTTTTTTGTTACAAGATCAGTGAGAAAGCTTTCTGTTGAACACATAATGATGTTCCTCATTAAACTCCTTCTATTACTGAATCACATTTTGGAAAATGGTCTTTAAATAAATCTGTAGTATTTTTTTTAAACTGTTGGAATCCTTCCAGAAACAGGAGGTGGTGGGAGAATAAGGAACTGAGGTGAATAAAGACTACTGGATGGTTGTAAAGAGAGTGTAGGCATTTCCAGGTGGATTTGAACTAAAAATATATGGCTTGCTACAACCAAGATTCTTCACTGGCTGTAATAGCAGCTATTATTCCAAGATTAGCAGTGATTTTGTATGTAAGATGAGGTATGGTGAGTTATAAATAAATATAATATAATGGCCAGTCTTCGCGAACGAAGAACCGGGGAAGGTCTTTCCACCTTCCAGCCTGCGCATTGGATTTTTTAGGTGAGACACAGTGTGCGCGGAACTGAGCCCACCCTTTAATCCTGAGGTTCATCTGCCGGGGCCAAGCACGCTTGGACGGTGGCAGCGAGGTCCTCAGGACGTAGATGGATTGCCTTACAGGGCTAAC
>NW_020955194.1:4271493-4342989 GCF_003031625.1 Empidonax traillii | reverse complement strand
GCCCTGACCGGGAATCGAACCCGGGTCTCTGCAGTGACAGTGCAGGGAGCCCCTGGTGGTCTAGAGGGTAAAGACGGTGAGTTATAGGACTATTTTGAATATCTCTGCCTGAAACTCTTTGTTTGTGCAGCATGACATAAAGATGTGCATCATGAAAGACATTCTTCATTATTTCTGTGAACTACACTGAGAAGAAGTTGGGGTTTCAATGTGTGACAAAAATACATGGTGGGGGGAAGTGGGGGCAAAAGAAGGGAGACAAAAGTAACGTGTATCACGTTTACATCAGCACACCCAGGCATTTGGATGGAGAAGACAGGAAAATGTTCCTTCTTCTCTGAAGATGGAATTTTCCTTCCAGGTTATGCAAAACTGTCCCATGGCAACTTCTTCAAAAGTCCAGTGATAGACTATTTTTTTTGTGCATCCACCTGGCATCATTGCCGCCTTTTCCACACTGTCATAGCGTAAAATATGGCAACAGTTGCTTGATTTCCTAGTATAACTCTTTAATAAATATTGTAGTACCAATATGGGCCACTGCAGTGGTTTTTCACTTTCAGTGCCTTCCTAAGCCCAAATACATCCTGAATCACTGCTGACATGACAAGGTGTTACTGCACAGTACATGACTGAGTACAGAGTGAGGGAAAGAGATAGTTAATACAGTGACTCTGGTAGAAACAGATATATACAGACTGTTGTATAGAACTGAAACATAAACACATTTCTGATGGTTAAGGGCAAAGGAAATTTCAGGAAGAAATTATATAATAGTGAAAAATAGTGGAAACATCAATGAGAATTAAAAAGGTTCACCTATAAAACAAATAATTTAAAGAGTAAATACAGAACTGTCCTCTCATTTTCACTTTCACTGTGGCTTTCTGATAATTGCTAAATCTGGATTGAGGTTTATTATATGCTAAAATTATATTTTTATATTTTACTCCTATATATTATATAGTCTTTTCTGTATTTACTGATTATATTCAGTATCTCTTTTCTGTAGAAATATATGACACGGTTTATGAAAGAATTAAACAATAAAACAGCTACTGAAGGTTTTCTTTGAAGAATATAATTCTTCATCTTTGTGGTCATTAGTAATTATTCAATTTTTAACTGAGCATAATTGCTATATTTTAGTATTTTCAATTGTAAAACCTGCAAAAATAAATTAAACATTGGATGACATGTACAAACTTCCCATTATAGTAATGTTAAAGCAATGAAGGGACATATTTGTTAATAGATAATGACACTACGATACCTTGTTTTGCTTGGATAATCTTACTCTTTTGCTCTGCCAGTATTAGAATTGGCTGTTAAATGAGAAAACAGGCTTAGAAAATATCTCTAAAACCTAATTTTGTCACTCTAACTGGACCAGAGTGTGTGTTAATATAACATTACTTGCATCATACAGAAATTCTCAGCCACACCTTTAAACATAAGAAGAGTGACTGCAAGGTGATTTCCCTAAAGGTATTTAGTAAGCCTCTGGCAATACTTAGGGTAGGTCCCTAGTTTGCTGAAACACACTCTCCTGCTACCCTGACTGACTGGAAATCTCACTTCTGTGTAGAGAAATTAAACTTAAGAGGCCTATATACATTAAAAACAAATTGAAATGTCCTTGCATGATGAAAGTGATTCTTCTTTGTCAATGAAAGTGTGTTTTCTTTGTCCACACAACACAATTCTCAAGTGGAAGCTAAGCAATGTGTTTTAAGGTTACTAGAATCATCCTAAATGACTGCAGACTGCTAAGATATGCACCATATGCACACCTCACCACAGCATCTTCTGTTCGTGTGTTTGAAGGGAATGAGTCTATTAAAGTAATTCCCTCTTGCCTTTACCTTAAAATCCCTTTTAGAATTAAGCAACCCATGACTTAATGCTCAGCACTGAGCAAAGCTCCAGTCTGTTACTGAACTGTGTGACAAGAAGTTTTGACATCACCATTATACAGAGGAAGAAATAAAACCTTAGGTCTACAGGGAGGGCTCAACACCAAAATTTCTGCTTCTAGGACCCGACATTTAGCCACAAATTTTTTTTTTGTATTTCTTCTAATCATGCACTCGGGATGGGGCGTTGGTTTTTTTGGTAAATGTATATCTTTAAACAATACTTTTTTATATTGCAAATGGCGTCTGTTTGGGATAGCTATACCCTCTCACAGTGAATTGAGTCACATGGGGTTACTCTGAACATCCCAACGAAATCCATCCAAGAGCAATAGTGAATCCCTTCCATGCAAGCACTATAAATATTTTATTATCTGCAATTCTCAGTTCACCAAGAATAAGTTCTAATATCCCATGTAGTCCCAAAATTTACCTGTGTAATAAAATGATGTGTCAAATAGCAAGAATTCATTACCTAAACTATTGATTTGGTTCAGATGCTGGTAAAAAGTGTTAATTTTTCATGAGCCTCAGCACAGGTGATAAAACAGCACAGAGTTTTCAAAGTATTGAACTTCTCAAAAACTCCATGTGCTTTAGTTCTGTAATTAGAAAGAGCAAACTATACCTCCTAGGGGGGAAAGACATTATCATTTTCTTCTAGATTTTTTTAAAACTCACAATTTCTAAAAAGTCCATTGAATGCAGTACAGTTACCCACTGTACTGGATCAACAACATATGTTTCTCTGAGACACTTCAACTATTTTTGAAAATATTTCTAGAGTTTAACATAGCCAAAGTTTCCTTTTGTTAAATCTAGTATTTTATTCCAGCAACTTTAAACTGCAAAATTTGCTAAGTAAAATGATATCCTGTATGGAAAGAATCAATCATAATACAATTCTATACTTTATACTGTATTCTGTGTTCCAGCTTGCAGTGAGGTATAGCAAAATCTTATTTGTAAATAATTTTCAGAAACAAATACACTTTTACTTGTAAAAGTGAATTTCTACAGTAAATGTTGTCTCTAGACTTCATTTTCTGCCTAGCTCATATTCCATTTACTAAAGTCTTAATAAAAGAAGCCCAATGTTCTCTTTCAAATAAGCTTTCATTGTCTTAGGGAATGCTCTAACAAATAGATGTGGATCATCACTTAACTGATAATTTATTTGGCAAAATTAGATCTATTGCTGAAATGTGAAGATAGCTAATTAGAGCAAAGGAGGCTAATTAGCATTTGTAAAAAAAAGGTTTTATTAAATGCTTCTGAGGTCTAAGCTTGTGAACAATTAAAACTCCTTAGTGTTCCAAAGCAACTACTTTGTACATTCATGTTCCTATGGAAGCAAATGCCACAACCTGCAGAATGTCTGCAGAAGGCATTCCTATTTGAAGTCACACTGGTGTAGGAAACATTTAGACCTTTGTTTCAGAACTGAGCACAGAATTTGGAAGATTTTAGAGGACCTCAAAAAACTGAATTTTCATTTGTGTTCATTCATTTAAAGAAGAAGAAATATAATGCTTTAAAACTCTTCATTGTCACTGATAGCTATATAGTATGCATACCTTAAAAAATATGAAGAACTCTACCTTCCAAGAACTTAAAAATTATTTAATAATTTACTGCTTAAGAAATAGACGCATAAAGATTGAAATTACAATGAGAATCTGGAGAAGGGGCTAGGAATAGAACTTAAAAATACTTTCACTGACTGTCACTTTGGAGAAAGACCATCCTTCCTTCCTCCTAAAACATCAGCATATTAATTATGCAAGAGATACAGTTTGGGAGTATTTATACAGATTACTGCACAATAATTCTCTTTCAGGAGACCAGTGTTCAAAACTCTATTTCCTCAAAAAGACACTTGAAAAATTTGTTTACTCTTCAAGTAAAATCTGTGAAGGAGATGTGTTATTGAGATGTTGCTCCAAAAACTTGGCATTTATACGTACAGCTACAAGGGAAACAACAACGGAGTGAAAAAACCGAAGAAACTCAGTTACTCTTCAAAACAAAACCAAAACAAATAAGAGAACATCTCCAGTAACACAGGTTTAAAAGAAAAATAAATCTGAAAATTAACAAAAAGGCAGACTTTCTTTAATGAATGTACTGAAATCAGCAAATGGTACCTACAATGCTGAACAAATTCTTGCTGTCCTTATTGAGGAAAATCTTTCAGCACAGTCCCATAATGTGGAAAAGCTTTGTACTGTGTTTTCAGCCTCCCAACGTGGTTACTCATTTTGTTGTCTGTCATCTATGAAACTGTACCAAGGACTTTGTGCTTTCCCCTCACAAGAGACATTTCAGTGCCAGCAAGCTCTTTGGCTGTAGCAGTGTTTCCATTCCAAAAGAAGTTGCCAGTGTTGCTAATTGAACTGTCACTGCTCCTGCTGTTCATATTATTTTATCCCGTCCCTAAAAGCAGTGGGACAGGCTCTCCTTGTCCAATTTAACTATAAAGAATTCTTCTGCAAGTCAACAGAATGAAGCTAATGATGAATTGGAAGCTATTCACTAATAATGGATAGAACTTGTTAAACTAAAACACCAAAAAGCATTCAATGTTTTAGCTAAAGAGTGCAGATTCTATTCACTTTAGTGTGTTTGTGTTTGGTCTGTTTTATACAGGCAAAGAATTGAAGAAAACCTTCAGTTTTTCCTGGAATATCTGAAATAGTTTGTTCCTAAGTGAATAATGAGTGCTGCAGCTTCCACTTAAAAAACAACACAATTTGTTCTGCCAACCCAGCCTTGCTCCCTTTCTCTGTGCTGTCAAACATTGCTTTCATGCGCTCCATGACAAAGATGAGACCTCTGTTTTATAACTGTTCTCTTCTCAGTTCCAGCATCAAGCCAGCATCAAGAGGCTGTCTGGCAGCGTGGTGTTTTAAAGATGTTGCTTCTCCACCGCCTTCCTGAGCAGTGATTTCACATCACTAACCAAACTGGACCTGGGGGTCAGAACTAAGATTGCCTCCCCAGTGAAGAGGGGTCAGACATTGACTGGAGGGTGGGACATAAAGTCCCATCAAGGCTCAAGGCTTGATTTTATAACACACTTTTAGCAGCTGGTGGGTGGGATATCAAGCCTTTCATACTGTAACTAGTATAGACATCCCAAAATATATTAAATACATAAATATTTGTTAGTTCCACTAATGGAATTGTCTTGACTACCATCATGTGGAATCATCTTAATATATCAGAGGAATGAGCTTTTTTGACAGTGTGCTTACTATAATTTATTGGTTTCTATCTGAATAAGAGACCTAGGAAGTTGGTTCCGGGCTGAAATACTTTCCTAGAATATCAGACATGATATGATAGTACATTTAATTATCTCTTATTTCCCTTAAGTATTTATGGAATTGCACAATGGAAGCTGGTGCATATCTGTTAATATCCATATCTATCTTCTTCTCTATCTTTTTTTTCTGTTCACATCTGTCTATTTTATCATAAAGTAGCTCTATAGATCACTTATTTAAGGATACCCTGAAGGACAACCTGAGAGCCTGTTTGCATTGTGAATCAAGGACAAACTCTGAACTGAATAATAACTGAAAGAAAAGCAGAATAGAATGCTGAAACAGCAGCTGAAACAGAATAACCGTGGGGCCAGGGTGGTGCATGGGAAAGAGGCCACTATTTGGGCAGTTGTCACCATGAAGAGAGAGACACTGAAAGAGAATCTCTGCCTTCTTCTCTTGGTATGGAAAAGTTTACACAGAGCCCTTTAGGGTGGGCTCATAGTACTTATAAACTTAGGTCCAGTTTGAAGGAGTGAATCATTTGCTACTTGCTGAGTAATAGGTGATCCCCTTAAAAGAGCAGAGCTAAACTATGTGTTTCTTTTCTCTGGGGAATAAAGGTAAGACAAAATCTTATCAAACTTGGCCTTTCTGAGCCCAATAACAGCAAAAGGGCACAACTGCACAAACACTACCTTCTAGGTTTCTTGTCAACCTTTATTCAATGTTTAGCCCTTTCTGGCTACAGAGACAAAGTTTCTTCACCTTCCCTTCACAAAGCACAACTTACAGAGAATAAGTAATTTTAAAATATTTAAAATGGGAATTTTCTGGGCACTAGCTGTCTTAGGAGTGGCTGGCACTTTGCCAGTAGAGCCCACCATGCCTGACTTTCTGACAGGTGAAATGGAGAAAAAATGGTGCTCACTGAAGCAAAGCCTCCCAGCAGTGTATGTTCATGGGGAAGGTGACCAGAAAGAACTTCTGTGGTCACCCAGTGTGACCTCTTGAATATTGCAGAATATCAAAGAACTAAATGTAATCCAGAATGTGGCATTCACCCTATTGCTCCATGTTCTGCATTACTGTTTCTCTAGCAAGTGACAGTGTAAAGGCATGATTCAGTCTTGTTCCTGCGGATTAAAACTGCAGGAAACACACAGCAGTGATGAAAGCTACTAATGATATCTAACTGCTTGATCTGAAACATGAAACATTGCATATAAAATGACCACCTTAAAATGGGAGAGAGGAAAAATATTCCCAAATAACATAATTACAGTGATAAAATCAACATATTAATACAAAATTACCAGTTCATTCATTCACCCATCACTGAACAAACATTAGAGGTATCAATTTAGGGTCTATAGTAAGCTAAAAGCATCATCTGTGCCAATATGCTTTGAGTCAGAAGGCACAGGGAACAAAAAATCTATACTTGGTCGATAGTAATCTCTATCTTGATAAGACAAGAAGCCTCTGAGAACCCTTTACTGCTTCAGATTTACTAGGGACAGTTTTCATCTGTGTTTCCTATAAGCATCTTCCCTATTTGGAGGATTTCTTATGCTTGGATATTCCGTGCAAGTGTTAAATAGATACCAGTAGAAAGTCATTCAAAACTTCAAAAGGAAAATTTCCAGAGCGATATTTGAAGTAATTTCTTCTTTTTGAGAGGATTATTAAGGACAGTATGAAAACAGACACTTAAGAAATCAGCAGAATGACATGACATAGTGCTCGTCTTTGGCTAAGATAACTAGGGAAAGTGAGAAGATATAAAATGTGTTTTTAATGTGAGCATTTTGGACCGACATGATTAATGGGTTTGTGGATCTTCTCATGGTTCTGAAAGGCAGTACACAATGCTGTCAAACAAAGTTGATATGAATCAGAACTCAACAAAGAGAAAGAAAGATATTAATCTGCAGTTGCAGCTTTTCTATCTTTAGGTAATTTCTTTTTTGTCTGTGATATATTAAGAAGAATACAAGAATAAAATATATATAAAAACCAAGGAAACAAATATATTTTGTTGTTAGAAGAGATAAGTTTACATCCATTTAAAGCTATTTCATCTGCTAAATAAATTAGCAAGGTTTACTCACTGGAGCAGAGCGGACCCTAGATTTTCCAAGACAACTTTTTCTCAGTTTGAGACAAAACCAGCTTAGCCTACTTTCCTCATAGTCCTTAAACATAAAGTGTCGCCTTAAAAAGATTTGGCTGAAAAATGGTGTCCAGCTGTTGCAGAGTCCCTGTTGTCACATAAATTAAGTGCAACTACTTTGAAACATCTTTTGCAATTCTGCACTGCCTGGACATAGACTGTATTTCTGTGGAACTTAAAGATATATCTCCTCTGCTCCTCTGAGTATCATGACAAAAGCAGAGAACCAAATTTTTTTTATGCTTTCTGCTTCCAGAACCTAAAGATTACAGCTCTCCCTGCTTGTTCCACTTAACTGTGGCATAGCTACTTCTGCTAAGGAATGATCAAGATAATTCTAAACAACATGTTTCTCTAACTTCTTTGTCCAGAGATCACAGCAGGTTGATAACAATACTGAAAAACAAGATAAGAATTCCTTTTAAAAAAAACTTGGCTGTGTGCTGTGCAAAATGAAAGGAAAGAAAAGAACACTGACAGCTGAGCAGAGCAGTTCATACTTCAAAGCACAAAATTTAGTTATTTTTCCAATATTTATAATTTCTTTCATGTTATATGATAAGCTCAAATCCTACAAGTTTTTCACATATTCAGAAATCCCATTAAATAACTTCTCAGAAAGAAAAAACTTACAAAACTGGCACACAAATATATTAAATCATCCATCTTTTCAGCTTTTTTATTTACTTTTCTAATGCAGTGTCTGTTTGTTTCACCATATTTTTATGGATTATCAGAAAAAAAAACCTACTATATTATCTAAACAATTTACTTTTCAAGAAATATACCTTGAGAGACAGATATATATTCTGTTGTAGCACGAGAATTTTCTCCCAGTTAAACTCTGCTCACCACAAGCAGTAGTTGCTCTTCAAGGTCACCTCCCTCCTCCCTTTAGGAGTCTCAAGTTTCTTCCAGTTAGTAGCTTGGAAATCCTGTCAATCTTCCTTTCCTTACTTACTGGCAATACAGGCAATGATGGACAGTTTAAAAAAAACCTCAAAACATACAGCCCAGAAAAAAACCCAGAAAATAATATTTAAAATACATCTGGTATTTATTTCTATGTTATTTTTTAAAGGCATATTCCTGGATGATTTTAATAGCCAGCTTCATTTAGGCTGAAATGCCTTTCTTTTGTGCTTCATATTCTAAGTAAAAACATTTAAAACTATACAGGGGTGAGGTGGAGGGAGGGAGGGAAGACCCAAGTGTGGTATGTAGAGCAGGCCACACCAGGTAGCTTTTTTGGCCACTATGTGGGTCTTACCAATTTTTTTGGTGGATCTCAAAATTATTCATGTTTCTGAGTTTCCACACTGGGTTGCCACTGATCTGTAACAGGGAGGCTTTCTGCTTTTTAGGGAGCAGTGAACCCCATTGCATTAGAAGCTAGAAAGGGGCTAATTGACAGATAACACTAGAAAAAGAAAGCCTGAGAGAGTGCTCAGATGACAGAGCAAATTAATGTGAGACAAACTGGCAATAGACCAGAGGATGGTACTTTGGGAGGCTTAATGTAAGTTAATGAAAAGTGCCCTATAAGAAGGGTCAAAACAGGAAACTTTCAGTACTGTTGCTTCATTTGAGGCTCTTAAAAAGTTTGGCTCACTTACAGATCTTCTATATTTCCACTGTTGAGAAAATTGCAACCTTCACTGGTTTTCTGTACTTTTTTCTGTCTCTGATCTGTTGTCTTGGTTGTTGGTATGGTTTAGGGTTGTTTTTCCCTTTTTTTTTTTTTTCTTCCTGTTTGCTTATTGAAAACTACGTTACTTACTTTTCATCCTCTCTGCCCTGAACTTTGCTATCTGTATTCCAAGCTGCCTGCCTTCCTGGCTATGGATTACATACATTTTTTCCTGCCTTGCCATGGAAACAGGCGATTCGGACTGTTTATATCCAGTCTGAATGTCCAACACATAAGCTACTTCAGCAACTGCCTCCATGAAGTGGTACTGTGGAATCAGGATTACGGCAGGTGACTTTCAAGGAGCAGGCGATAGCTGTGCCAGCAGCTGCTGGAGCACATTACAGGGCAGTAGCTGGAACGTGTCCAGGGTCATGCAGATTTATCCACTCCCACGGCATTTCTTCACCGCTCTGCACATTACTCTCATCTTTCAGCCCTCCCCGGGAATGCTGAACCGGCTTGCAGAGGAAAGATATTGGACATGTATTTAGTGCCACTGTAAGGGAAAATTACAAATGTGATTTTCGTTTCTTTGCAAGTGTGTTTTTTCAAATATTGCTAAAATTTTACAGAAAAAAAAAAAAAGCCACCCAAAATCAAACAGTACAAAGTGTATAAAGATACACCCTGCTGTATCTTTATAAAAGCAATAAATGCATTTTTATATACATTCTGTATTTGTACACTTTGCACACACATGCTAATATACACATACGTGCATGTATCAGTCACTGAAACACAGTCACTTGTGTAATAGAGCACAACAGCTCTTCAACAGTACAGAAATGCTCTGCAATGATATTTTAGAATAGAAAACTAAGGCAGAAGGGGAATTGTTAAGAGGGTTACAGCAAGAATTCATCCATTTTAAGCTACAGTCAAAGCGTTATTATCTAACCTGAAATCAGCAAAAGGTGTGAAGAGCAGCATCTCTGCTCTTAGGAACCTGATAAAACAGAAACACTAGAGAAAATATGAAACCAAACTCATTTTCAAAAAAAAAAAAAAAAAAAAAACAAAAACAAACCCACATATTTCCCTGTATTTATTCATCTGCAGAAGTGCACTTGAAATTAAAATGAGCCAGAACTTTAGCAAAGTATGACAAATAAAAACGGGTAATCTATGGGATTGGGAGGCAAGAGGGAGAAGGCAGAAATCTTCATATTTTACAAGTATATATGGAGACAGAAAATAAAAGAGATTAACATTCTAAACCCATACCTTATTTTGTAATCAGTTTTTCTATTCAGCTATCTACAGTGACTGCAAGGTGAAATGTAAATTTTTACCACTTCTGTCTCCTATCTCCTCATTATTTGTATGTTGCAAAGGAGACAGGGCAGTAACTATAGCTGTCCTGTATAAGACAGGTATCCTGTCCTGTTACAAACAATTCTGTCTGCACCTTTGGTCTTGGTGAGCAACGTACACTGATGCAAGATTCAACACGTGTAATGCATTAATTGCACACCTGTCTCTCACATGGTTTCTGTAGATAAAGCTGTTTCTTTTAAAACCCCCTTTTTTTCCTAGCAGTTTCCATGCTCAGTTTTAAAGTTTTCCCTGCAACATTTTATCTCACCTTCTATTTACATTTTAAATAAAATAGGCAACAAATTCAACTGGTTTCCTTAACTGTCATTAAATAAAGGAGATTTCAGATGTGCTTTAGTAAAGGAAGGAGGGTAGAACAGTTCAGAAAATGCAGTCACTGGAAAGGCTACGTAGATCCTAGGATGGTTCCCCAGTCAATGTACAACCAAGATAGAGGATGATAGGTTTGAAAATAGTAGGCTGCAAATGATGTAAGACATCCATGATGGTGTTGAAAATGTTCATCTGATAGCATTCAGGAAGGTAAAAAAGGAAGGGTGCTAAAATTAACAGTGGTAACTGATATTTTGTTTCAGAGTAATGCTTTTGCATAGGGGATCAAATTATTAAAATGTTGTCTTTTTTTTTTCCCCAGGAAATGAAATAAGTTGATATATTGGAAAAATGTCACACCTCTTTTTCTGCCTTGTGCAATATAAACAGAAATAAGTTCAACAAAAACCCACAAAGAGTAAAGGAAAAATAAGCATCAATAAACCTTGAAACAACTCTATATATTAGATGAGACCAGAAATCCATGTAACTCAATATCCTTTATTCAGTGTAAATCAGTAGAACAGGACCAACGTAAAGAGCACAGTAACAGCACAAAGATAATAGTGATGCATCCCCCAAATACTTCCTAGAATCTAGATTTCAATGGTTTGGGAAGAAAATGAAACAGAAGTTATATCCACTGTTACTTGAAATGAGAAAGTGTAGTTGATTTGGTACACCAGAGGAAAGGAGCTGAAAATTTAAAATATAACAAATAGAGGAAAAAAAAGAGACACTTCCTAATACCACTCATTTTTTAGGACACCTAAAAATATTTCACAATCCCAATCTCAAGATTTATTGGGGACTTATTAACTATGGTGAGAGTCTTATTATCCTGCATGAGCATACAGAAATGGATGGTTTAAAAATTTTAGTTTCTAAATTTTTAAGGAAATGAGGGTTTTAGACAGAATTCCATCAAGAAAGAACAATGATATGGGATGCAGAGGAAGATTGTTAATGCCAAAGAAATAAAATTAATGACTGAGTAACGGTAGAGTAAACATTCCTGAATATCTGCCTGGTTGTAGGATCTTCCTACCTAAGCAACTCAGTAAACGCCTCTATTTCTCTTTTTTTTTTTTTTTAACCTTCAAAGCATTTCTTTGAACTATACATAGTAATTATATTATTACTACCAATAAAAAAATTAGTTTTAGGTACCTGTTACATACACGCTTTAGAATGTAGGTTTTTGAAAAAAACATGCACAGTACCAAATGCGCTGAATTATATGTTAAGATGATATACTATATTTTCAAATTATTGAAATAAAAATTAATAACTTTATTTTTTTCTCCAAAGACTAGTATGTCACAGACTTTTTATAGCAGAGGGAATGGTTACCTAGGAAGAAAAATATTTCTAATGTCACGAGGAATAGATTACTTTGACTTGTAGCTCCACTGGCATTCTCCCTCAATCTTCTTGCTTCTCCAGCTGAATACAGATCAATGTTTGGATTTGTGAATAATTCCCATACATGAAACTTTATTCATTATTGTATTTTGGCCTCAAGTGATGCATCACTTAATTCCACTTGTGCTACACAAACAGGAGTGTCCAAACCTCCATACAGTATATACAAGCTAGAAAATCTATAAATAAAGGATTTTGATTTTCAGCCATTATCCTCAGTTGTGTGATCTTGTATGCTGACTATAACTTCCCTGATTTTACACAAACCAAATGAAGATACATACCTTAGAAAAAAACCTTTCCTCTACTTTGGCTGGAAAAATAATGGAATAAGGTTGGAGGATTTTATCAACTTGTTTCAAAAAAAATCAGAAAAACAGCAATCAAAAGTTAGTAGATTGGTAAATATCCCCTAACTTTTAAGAAGTTCCTTCATTATCTGTTGCTCCTGAGCTGAGCAAAGAAATAGAGCACATGTTCCACAGTCTTTATTTCACATCTCTGCTCTAATAAACCCCAGCCCAAGTCACTGGGTTTTTTTATATTACTGTGATTTGTTTATAATTCCCAAACAGTTAGGCTGAATTTAGCAATTTGGTGCAAATGTGTGAATCAATAAATTGAAGCAGTTTGTGCTGAGAACTCTCTCCCCTGCACACGGGGCAGTGGGAGTTTATTTGGATTTTGTTTTCCAGGGGGTGCATTTCAATGACTCATGATGAAAAGCTTCTGCAGGAAAGTCAACAGCACACACCAGAGACCTCATTCATAGCACAACCTACCCCATGGTCTGTATCTAAATTTCCCACTAAGCATTGTAGCACTCTTTGAAAAGAATTTTCCTTCATTTTCCTCAAAAATTCACTGAGTTCTGACATACAAAGCCACAATGGACATTGAGGTTGGCCTCAGGAAAAGGGGTTAATTTCTAAGCAGCGCCACTACTCTGAATCAGTTCACTAATGGAAACACAGCTAATGTCTCCACAAACACCCTTTAAGGGAATTTCTGCCAAGGCCATGAACAAGACCCAAACTTGAGTGGAACACATCTTTCCTTATTTCCTTATTTCCTTATCTAAGCCTATTTTTCCCTTTCAACATAAACAATTCTATGATAGGTCAAAGTTCACCCTCAGCAGCTCTGAAAGCAATCCAAAATTGGGCAGAGTGCTTGACAGAGCATATGAGTGTCCTGCCACTGAAAGACCCTCTGAGAGACTGGAAAAGTGGGTTGACACAAATCTCACAAAGCTGAGCGAAGGGAATTGCCAAACCTTGGATCATTCATTCTTTGTAGTTAGGATCATGAAACAAATGTTCCATGTATAAATTAGAAGTAAATAAATAAATAGAATTAAGTTTGAATTTACAAAAGTTTAAAGAAGTGTAGTAGAGAAAAAAAAAAAGGAATGCAGTTTGATTTTTTAAATCCTACCTATTTTAAGCAAAATAAAAAATAGGACATTAAAAACATCTGGTAAAATGTACTGTGATTAAAATATAGCTAGGTAATGCAATTTGTCCTGAACAAAGACAGTCCAACAAGTTCAGGGTCAGCAGGAGGGAGATGGTGACTGGAAGAACACTCTAAACACTCTAAACCACTGTAGTGATTTCCTGTGGTAATTGGCTATTTTTAATCAAGAATTGAAAATCTTTTTTCTTTTATTAAAACCGTTTAGGTACATTTTGAGACCAGACTGATTGCACCCTACTGATTTTTCATAGAATAAGAACACAACAATATTTCTCCTGTCATTTCTAGATGCAGATCACATTCAGAAAAGTCAAATACAGCTGTATCATGCATGATTACAACATCCCCTTGTATGACATTACTAAGGAAACACTATCTTAGAAAGGGACTGTAAAATTACCCACTACTGAATGGAGAGAGGAAAGAGAAAACAAGAATGGCTTTTAATGAACTGGAATAAACTGTTCTGACGTGGCTTTCAGCTCCAGGTGGGTCTCAGAGCAGACAAGTGATAATATCAGGAACAACTGAATCAAACGAAAGTCAGAAGGAAGTAACTGACATGTCAGAAATCAGACTTGGTAAAGCCATTTCAAAATCTGGAGAAAGACCAGAAAAGGGGGCAGTGTTTTAGAATAAGTATAAATGATTGTGAAATTCTCAAGTCAGAAACAATAATTTCACTCCATAGCATGAATTTCTTCATGGCCCAGAATATGAAATTTGGCATAGAAAGCCTATGCATTGAAGAATAATAATTTAGAGATTGTTTTCTATCAAAGCAATTAAATATGTCTGATGAATAAGAATGATTCCAAAATAAACCCCTATGAAGTAATAAAAATATAGAGATATAGACACACTTCAAGGTAACCTCTACCTCTAACCTGAGCCTGTGCTCCCTTCTGTTCTGTTTTGCTGTACTGTTTCTTAAAGCAGGACTGCTAGCAACAAAGTTTTTGACTACACCTACCAATTATTGTGTTGACATGTCTCCAGATTTTGTCCTCTTGGTCAGTGAAACCAGTACATGGTCAGGCTGAGCTCTCACGTGGAACATATTCCCCTGTTTCCTTAGCATGGAAATAGGACAGACACAGAGTGCAGAACAGCCAGCATTTGTCAAGGCTTGCCTGATATGAAGTTATAATGCAGCCAAGACAAGCAGAAAGAGCACCACAAAGCACTCTCTGGCTGTGTTTTATGGCCACAGTGGAGAAGACTTTTTTGTTCTTCATGGGTTTTTACACTCTTTCGCTAACAGAATTCTTCCTGTCCAATCTTAGTCCAAAAAAGTCCTTGAAAATTCATATCTGAAACAGAATATCATAAAAAGGATGCCCATGCAGCAGACAGCAATCTTGGATGTGTTACTGTGATGCCTAAAACTACTTGTGTGATACACGTCACCTTGACATGCTTGTGAAGCAGTGGCTCCAAAGGTTCTCATGGGCTCACACCAGTTCTCTGGAGACAACATGAGACAACAGCAAATCTGGTTGGTGTGGCTCTCATCATTGCTGTTATCTGGTAGGGATTTTCTAATGCCCTTTGGTGCTCTGAATTAACATGTTTCCTTTGCAGCACGCTTAACAGGCAGAACATAATAGACTATAACTCATGTCACCACAGTACTAAAAACCTAACTAGTTTCTGCACCTGCATGTGTAATTAGGACTATCAGTCTCTTTAATTGTCCTCTATTAAATAACCCCTTCTCACTTGATCTACTATTTTTCTTCTGGGACTTTCTACCTGCTGCTATTGACAAAGTGCAGCCATCTCATCAGGCTGGTGCACAAGGGTTGCAGGAATATCGCTTGTGACTGCCATTTCATGCTTCATTACAGCTGTGCATCTCAAATCATAACACTAATTAGCAAACAAGTCTCTTCCACACCTGCCTGAATGATGCAAAATAAGATCACTGGCAGGCTGAGCACAGCCAAATTAAAGTACTTTACCATACAGTTAAATGGTCAGTACAACAGTCTTATTCTGCCTATCACCTCTGTGCCATTTTACTCTTGTAAACTCATCAGTTTAGATGGATATTAGGATAAAGTTTGTCCTCTCCCTGTTTTCTCCTGTTAACATCTTTGCAACAGATAATTTTACTTGTGAATTGATTATTAGTTACTGTAACACAATCAGGACAAGAGCTTGCTCCTGTAGTCATGTATTCACCAATATTCACATATTTTCAGTAATTTTTAGTCAGAGGCAATTAAAGTAAGTCTACAAGTATGTCATGTGTCTGCATTCATATACCAGAGGAAGAAACCACTTATAATATCTTCACCTTGTCTATTCACTGGAGAAAAATAAGTGACTTTCCCTACACTTGTATTTATTAAAAATTATACCCACCCTCCTACTCCATTACCTACCCATCAGTCAAAGAATCTGAAATGCATCCTACAATCTCATATAGTTTAATCTCAGCATGGCTGCAGAAAAATGCACAAGCTATCACTACTGTTTTTCAGGTTAACATTGGGGTACAGAGTCTATGAGTTGCCTTAGGTAGCAAAGTCAGACTCTGAGACAGAGCTGGGAATAGACCTTAGATTTACAGTCTCATAGCCCAGTGCTCTAGCTGCATAAATCTCTACTTCTGCTATATCCACTGTAGGAAAGACTGCACCACCCTAACCTGCAAAAGGAACTTTCAGAAAAAGCAGTATCTGTTAATTATTATCTCTTATGTGTTTTTTTAATAACATCTGTGGTTAGAATCCTTTTCTGTTGTGAGCACTTTCACAAAAGACTACTTCTAGAAATCTCTTGATCCCATAGTGCTTATGATAAGGATATAAAAAAGGAAACAGATGAATCTAAAATGTCAAATCCTTCCAAAAACCAAAGCCTTATATTTTTGACTTCAGAAGAAATACCTTCATCTTAGAGCACAGCCAATATATAAACAGTTACCATGTAGAACTGTATAAAAAAAAAAAAAAATCATTCCGAGGGAAATTATTGTTGGCTTTCCTTTACTGCTAAAAAAAAAAAAAAAAAAAGTCCCCATCCCCAGCCAAAACCAACCAACCAACCAACCAACCAACCAAACCAAAACCCCGAAGAAATTACAATTTCCTGCAAAAGTTGAAGACTAAGAAAATTATCCATCCTCCTCAATATTTTACCTTTGGGAATCCTCACTGCTAGGTATGATGTGCTAAAGCCAAGGGATTTCCAAAGACAGGAAAAAAAATCATAGACAGCAAAAGGTAGCTACTGCCTCCTCATGACATGCAATCTAGAGAAACAGACCAGCCATAAAAAATCGAGGGGACTTTATGCCTCCAAAACATGAATGAAAAGGTGATCAGAAGCCTTTGAAAGGACACACTTGTTTCTCTGTGACTCCTTTGAGATTTCTTGTCATACAGAGAGGATGCAGCCATAGGTTTGTCCTTCCCTACCCCCTCGATCTGTGGCAGGACTCAACTACACCAGTATATCTGCCCTGCCTCAGAGACAAGATGACAGAAGGAAGCAAAATCTTTTGTATGACCTCATTAAGACCCCACACAGAAGAGCACAAGCACTCTATCACAGCACTGAGCTTGTAGCAATGGACATTATCAAGATATTGCCCTGTTGTAACAGGAAGAAATGTGGTTTCTTAATTTTATGACCCTAAGAATATTGAAAATGTTAAAACCAAGCAAACAGTCCACATTTTAGAAAAAAGCAGATTTCTCATTTATGAAATTGTTTTCTGGCCAGGGAAATCCTTTCCCTTCCCCGTGTGACTAAGTGACACATCAAGAAAGCAATGGGCTGTGGTGGCATTTATTGTCTCTTTTCTACTTTCAAAGGGAAGGATGTCCACATTTGTACACCGTGGATGTATTTAAATTTAGATCCACAACAGCCAGAAAAAAATAAATTAAGAAAATAAAGGAAACAGGAGTGAATATTTATGAAGAAAGTCAATCCATAAATCAAATTATTTAAGACAGACTGTGCAATCCCTCTCTTAACTGGCTTTTCTCCTTGAAAGTCATTTGATTGAGCAGTCTTCTTTTATTCCAGAAATATCAAAGAAAAGTTGTCCAAAGCTGAAGTCCCCCACATCACAAAGGCCATACTACATCCTAACAAGGGAGGATGGGATTTGCCTGCTAATGAGGCACTTGGAGTTATGTTAGTGGAAGTCACAAGGGAACTGTTGTTCTCCTGGAGGTCTCTGCCTGGCAGCCCAGCCCTGGCTCAGGTGGCTTTGTCTCTCAGTGAAACCACTGAAAGTCCATTTCATAATTCAGGGGTGTCCTGAATTATCCTCCTGCCTCCACGCCAGTGGGTTAAACCACACAAAGATGTCTTACAGCCCCAACCCTCTGTGTGTGTGTGTGTCCCCACTCCCCTTAACACCCCTGTGCTGGGGCAGGGACAGTCTGAACAGCCAGGACAGCGCAGCTGTGTGCTGAGCACCCTGAAACACGACCACAACAGGGACCAATAATGGGAAGAGAGGGAAGTTAAACTTCTTTGATAATTTTTATAAACACTTCTGTTCCCTACTTACCCCAGCAAAACATCTGGATGCAGCCAAAATTATTTAGCATGAGTAGTCACACATTCCCAGTGCACCAAAGTGACATTGGATGCTGTTAACTGAGTGTCTTCATTCTCTACTCTTCAGGAATATGTGGATGCACTGCCAGAATACGACAGCAATAACAACTTCACCTTAAGGTTTTCAATACGAGAACACCTCCACTAATGTGATGCAGGAAGCAATTCATTACCTTCAATGTGCTGTTCAAGGGGCCAGGGAGCCTGATGCTGGAGGCTCTCGCTGCTCAAGCAGTGTGCAAATAAGAGCAAGAGCATTTTACACTTGCAATGCCTCATTCTGCCTGGGGAAAACAGATCCACGGGAGGTTGAAGAATCAATCCCTGTAAATATGTGTTTGAGAAGAGCTACATTTTGGGGGTTTGTGCTGAAAAAGCTTGATTTTCTTATGCTATACAAGGTTTAATCCTTCATTCAAAAGTCTTGCTCTACTCACCTGTATCACAAAGAATATCAGTTAATGCAGTGCCGCCTGATAAATGATGACAGGGATTAGATTGCTTACAGATTTGTTCTCCTGAGGAGCCTCCAATGCTGTAATCAGGTCTCTCCTTGAGATCTCTTTATAGAAAGTCAACTTGTCAGTCTAAATCAAATCTATTGATTATCTGCAGGAATATAATAAATGAAATTAAAAATAACTTGACTCTAAGGGAAACAAGTCAAGAAAAAAAAATCTAAGTAAAAGATATCTGTTGTAAATATCTCTGAACTTCCTGGAGAGGCAGGAGCATTTGGTATAAACTTTAGATTTTTGACCCAAAATATTTTTGCTTCTAAATTACTTTATACATTTTGGGGCTTATTTATGTCATCTTTGAATTGTGTCACTATCACTGAAGGTCAAAATAAGATATACAACATTTTGGCATTACTTACAGTTTCTGGGCTGTCTTTAATGAACCAGAATACATTACAAAGATTTCAGAGAAGCAAGAAGTCCTTCCTACCCACAGACCATTTACCAGAGTTATTCAGTGTATACTATACTTTGAAAATGAAAGGTCATCTGCTGGATAAAGGAATGGTGCTCAAATTATTTAGCTGATCCTGAAACATGACCGTAAATATCATCAGTTAGACTTAGATTGTGAAATGATTCCTAAGGGATTTTAAAACTGTGAACATAGAAGAAATTAATATACTAGAAATCTGTAATTGTCCTAATATTAATTCATTTCTGGTGATTATATATAAAAGATAAAGTGCAGATCTACTGAAAATGTGTGAGCTTCTTTTATTTTAAAGTCAGTCCACATATTAAAAAAAAATCTATGTTTATATAATGTGAGAAATTTTACATATGCAGAAAAAGTAAAAGATGCTTTTGTAACCTGTGAGGAAGAATTATTTCCTAAAACAGAATTCATTAATGTAATTGGAGTGATTCACACTCACAGGCAACTTGAGACTTTGGAAACAGAAATATTTTAGACTTTGTTTAATATTTTTTTTGTCTTTGTTTCCATTTGCCTGAATCCACATTTAGTAAAGCCTTTGAAGCAGTTTTCCTATGAAAATCTGATTGGCATTTCTTGAAATTTCTTGAAAACTACCAATAGGTCCATTCCAGTAAATTTCAGATTTGCTTATTTGTAGATCTACACCATGAAGCTCTCGACTGAAGCTAAGATTTGATTTATTCTGTGCTATGCAAGGTTACTGAGAGACAAACTCTCTGGATGCTGGAGGAATGTGAGCCCTGCCCCATTCTACAGAAGCTCCAGCTCTCTACATCCCAACAGGGTGAATTAAGGATATTGTTTATGCAATAATTCACTGCTTTAATTACACTAAGCATGTTATTCAGCATGGATTTTAATTTAGAGTTTGAGTGCTCAAGCAACCAGCACAGTACATTGAGGTCTGTGCAAAAGCTGAATAGTAAATGACAGATGCTGCCTATCAGCTATTTAGTTATACCTAGCCAGTATTTCTCTTCCATTTGCCTGATCTCTAATAGAGCTTTATTCACTGAAGCAGAAGCAAATGATACCTATTAGGGCACTCATAAATAAAATCAGCACTGCAATGACTGGACAAGTTCCTGGCAATCCTAAGGATTTTTTTTTTTCCACAATATGTATGAAATTTCTTATCAAGGGAAAATATTTCAGGGCATGAATTCATTTCTGCTTAGGTCAATAGTACAGTGTTCTCCCTCTTCTTCCTAGCCTTGCATTTAACAGCTTCAGTGGATCTGGGACAGGTCCCCAGCGCACAAGTGCTGTATCCTGATGTAGAGCTGCTTCTGCTCCTTTCTTGTACATTTGTCTCTGAATTGTGCCTGTCAACTTGTCACTTTTGAGTTACATTCTTTATGGTTAATCTATTCTTATCTTCAATCATAGAGACCTCATTTTGTTTTTCAAAACTTACATGGACAGATTTGGAACCTAAAACACTCAGGATGCAATATTAAATGCGCAACTCCTAGGAAAATCTCTTTATTGTTTTCAGTTAACACGTACCTCTTCGTGTTCACTCAATGACTGTCAGGCAATATTTTTGAATGACTACCCTGTCTTCAGTCTTAACTATATGGATCTTTTATAGTTTGGGGTTTTTTTCTCCTCTTATTCCCTCCCTCACACAACAACAACAACAATATTCTCTGAAGGGAATGAAAAGCTAGTCCAGAGTCTTTACATTTTTTCCTAGGCAAGTTCCTCACATGGTATTACTTTGAATAAGTGGCATAAGAAAATGTTCTATTGAAGTACTTTTGTATAAGCTAGGAAAAGATAAAGTGGTCAGTTTTGTGAAGGAGAACAACAATACTAAATGAAATCCATTTGTTGCTTCTTAACAGATGCCACAAACTTCTTCAGTACAAAGAAGTTATGGCTTTTCCCCACAGAGTATTTTGGTTTGCATCCCTTTTTTCATTCTTTTTTTTTTTTGGTCATCTCTTTTCTCCTTCAATAGTTTCTGTATGTGTTCATAAAATTCTCATCTGGATGCCCAGAATATCTCACTTTGCTAACTCATCAACTTGCACTTCACAAATAATGGTTTTCAACTCAGTCAATCAAGTTGAATTACTGTGACACTACAATGTTCATGGTTGTAGCATCAAAATATATTTGCTCATTTGTTATATATTTCATGAAATAAATTAGACTGCTGCATAATGCAATGCATCTGTTTTATGCATCATTGTGTTCTTTATACAGATTGAACTTGTCTGACTATGGAGAGGCTTAGTAAGTTAACAGCCTCAGAATCTGAAAACCTGCAAACTCATTTTAATACACTGAAGTAATGTGAAATGCAGGGAGCAGGAAAAGAGAAACTGGAGACAGTTCTAAGGGGAAGAGATGACTTTCTGGGAGCTTCCTGGATCATTAAATGTAGACTGCAGGGTTTGATTTTTTTTTTTTTTGCCCCTTCTTGTCTGCTTTCTGAAAATGGGGATATGGGGTTTCTTGAATCTATGCGAGCTTAAATTGCTGCAGATCTGCTTTAGTTTTTGTGAGGAGACAGCTCTACCCACCACGTGACAGTCTCAAAGGTTCATTTAGCACCACTATAGCAACCACTAAATAATTAAACATAGTGCTCTGTCTCAAACTCCAGAGCTAAAGAGACAGGGATAATGAGAGGCTCCTTGGGCAGAGGACACAGCTTACATTAAGTCATTGTTATATTGTTTTCTAAGTGGATATTTCTCACTTTCTTTCATTTCAAATGTTTTCTTTTAACTAAAGTTCAGAGAGACACAAGGATTGTACATCCTAATGTCCATGAAATAAGACAGGCTAAATTCTGCATACAGAGAGGTACTGAGCATTGATGCCAGCTGGGGGAAGTTCGAGGGCAGACATGGTAAGGCTGTAAAGTGTTTTAGTTGTACTATCTAAATTGATTCTGTGCAAAAGTAACTCTGTAGATGATCCACTGTAAACATGATTCTTTGCTGCTGTGAAAAGGCAAGGGCTGCATATCTACCTGCAGTAACTCTTTGTATCTGAATTGGCTTCTGTTAAGTTAATGATCCCAACCACAACAATTTATCTCGTCTGCAGAATGAATGGCAATGAATCAAAAGGAAAATGCCTTTTGGTATGGACTTTGGCTCCATTCTTTTTAAAGATAGAACACAAGTACATAACAGTTAGTTTACTTCAAGAGGAAGGTCAGCAGCTCACAAATACATAGCTTTCTTCTTAAGGCCATCCAGTGAAATGCCATTGGTAACACGACTGGAGCTTGCACCTGTCCTAAAGGAGTGGTATATTCCGTGTGCCTCCCTGGCAGGAGGGAGGTATGGATAGCAGCAACACCTAGAATGAAACTTCAAAAGTACAGGGTGATCATTAAATAGCTTTCCCAGTGGTTTTTACCCTACCTAGATATGCTTGTACAATAGTACCAAGAAATGTAGAGGTCACAAGATCGAGTTCCTAAATACACAGAGTGCTGGTAGGAGCATCCCCTTAGAAAACAGACAACAAAAATTAGTGGCTTTGACAGCAAGAGAAGTGAGTGACAAAGATCCAGCTGAGATGATTTTTAAAAAGAAGATATGAAGGTTTGTAATGTAGATTTGTCTTTTTCTTCTAACAAACTGAATTAGATGAGAGTAAGAAAAAAAGTGATCCAATTCATATTTTTCTCACAACTATCTGCTGAAAAATGTATAGTTTTCTCTAAAACTTTTGCCCTGCGGGACCAAATTTTTCACCCAACAAATCAGAAATAAAATCAAAATGAGAGGTAGGAAAAAGTGTTTAAAAATGGCTTTATAAGGACAGGCTATTAAGGTTTACTGCAGGCTCACAAGATTTTCTCAATAGATTATCTGTTTTCCTTCAGTAGACAAAATTTGTCAAACATTTTCGATGGGATGATGTGCTCTGACTATGTCAGGAATCTAGAAGGAGTATAAGGCACACTTTTTTTCCAGAGGGGAATTGGAAAGGGAAGACGGACTCTGCCCTCAGAGGTACATGTTGTTTGCCACAGTAAACAGCATCTTGCCTGTCTGCCCTCGGTTTGTGATGCTGAAGTAGGTGCAAAACTGCTGCTGAAGGAACAAAACTAGCTATCCTTCTTTATGGGTTAAAATAAGCAGCATATCCCCCACATTAGAATATTGCACCTCTAGAAAAAAAAAACACATTATTGTGGCTGCTGACTTCTGGTTTCCTATAATTTACTTCATCAAAAGCTGATGGATCAATTGCTTAACACTGGTTATTAACTTTTACAATTCCAGCAGCTTTCATGGACAATCATGTAATTCAGAAACCCTGAATGCTTCAGGGTTCTTTTTGTCTTTGAGGGAAGAAAAAAAAACATATATAACTTGCTCCATAAGCTAATGGCATATTGACAGTGTGACATCTCACCACTGAGTGCAAGGTATAATGGATGGGACTGGCATTCCTAAACAACCTGATCACTGTCAGAGCATTGGTGTGCCTGAAAAGAAGTCCATCTAACCACACATAAATGGAAGCCACTTTCAGAATTACCTGTCCATACTGATAATTTATAAGTAAGGTTGTCTACTGATGGCAAGAATTGTGTCTCCTCTGTTTACAAATGCTAAGGTAACCTGATCCTTGGGGTTTAACTAAACCTGATTTAGTAGAGTTGAACTTCAGAAGCAAGACATTAGACATATGTTTCTGTAACTCAGAAGGTCTTTAGTATGCTCAAATGCTGTTTCTTTTGCTTTTTCAGACATCATAAGAATCCTAACGAGTCAAAGGGATGGAGGGGAACATCCCTGAAATGCAGAGATTCACACAGGGAGCTTCTTGCACAACTACCAACTGGTAGGTATTAACAACCCAGCTGGAAAGGAGGGGATTTCCTCTCAGATTTCATGTCTTGGTCTCACCTTGTTTTTAAATTTCTTGTTTTATTCCATAAATCGATTTTTTTCCTACTCACTTTCCTCTAAGGTGGTTCACGTGTAGTCTGTCTTTACTCTGCAGATAGAACAGACTGAGATGCTGCACACAATGGAATAAGCAACATCTCAGGGAAAAAGTAGACTAAACATGGAAGGAAAACCTGAGGGAAAACTTGTCTACTATGAAATATTCCCACCAGATATCATTAAACTGTATAATACAAATCTCTCTTACGAGCCTTGCAATGTGAGATATGCTCAAAAAAAGAAGAGCTAACATTTTCTTAGATTAGGATCTGATCCAAATCTTGAAGCCTGTGCTCAAGGTATGGAGCTGTCTAGCTTTTCAGGTGCCTGCAAAGGAAGTCTTGATCATAGTAGGGAACTGTGAAACAAAATGAGAGGAAGAATGAAAGATGTAGCATCATCTTCACTAAAAATGGAATTCATTCTTCATTTCATTATTAATTCACTATTGAGCATAATTAATGTATTGGCTATTAATGCTGTCATTTTCATTACCATTGGATTTTCTGGATAAAAGCACAATGTGACTTTCCTAACACATTTCAAATGCTATAATCAGACTGTGAACTGCTCTTCAACAGTGCTATCCAGATTTAGGATGTGGATTATTTGGTCTCTCTAAACTGCCTTCTGAAGCTGGTAATAACTTAAAAGACAGCATGAATTATTTTGCACAGATCTGATACAGGACAGCAGCAAAAAAGAGCAATTACATTCTAAACACATCTTTTTGTTTACAGGATACCTGTATTTGTTTGATCTCTTCTCAACACTGCTTTTCCATTTTTCAGTATCAGCATAGTTATGGGATGTCACATGTTCTCCTACATGCAGTAGGAGGTGAAAGGAGAGAAATTTCAACAAGAAGAACTTTGAGTTTGATACTCAGGTATTAACTTGTGCTCCTTCTTTCCCCAGATACTACTGAAGGTCTCTCAAGTCTAAACTATAGTCACTATTGTTTTCTTGATATTAGAGTATGTTAATATTATGCCTCTACAGTCTTAGCTAGATGACCTCACTGATATGCTTAAATAATATAGTCGATGATATGTAAGAAAAAGTCAAGTTCAGTCTCTCTAATCAATGTTAGTTTGGCAAGTCCAATGAGTCAAACAAACAATCAATGAAAAAGGCTGATCTATGTCACTGCAATCAGGGACAAAGTGCATCTGAATCAGAAAGTACAATTTCACATGGTTACTTTTGAAGGGACAATCTTCACGGATAATCTGCAGAGGACATCACGGAAGAAATCATCACAGAGGAAAACACCGAAGAGGACAAATCTGCACCATCAGAAAGTTTTATAACATAATTTCCTTCAATTATATTAAAAAACCCTTGACTTTTCCAAGAAAATTTTAAGATCTTTTGAAGGAAGAAATCTAGCTCACTATTTTAGTTCTGTTAACCATTTCAAAAGAGAGGAAAGGTATTTTTTGCCACAGTCTAGATATTCAGTAATGAGTGCTGGTATTTCAAAAACCTTCAGGTGTGGCACTCACAGTTTCATAGGAGAGCACTGAGACACAGTAAGATGAAAAATGTGGCTGAGAAATTTTAAATAAGTTTAACTTATAAATACAAAGGTGAATTTTTCTTTAAAAATTTGTTGCTGACAAAAGCTATTTTATAATTGCAGCATACACCTTTTTACTATGTTGCATCAGATACTAAAAGGCAGAGTTAGAGGCCAGATGATAGTTGTCAGGTGAGCTTAATATATCTTTCACTCTTTGGCTCAGTTCTATTTCTTTATGGTATAATGCTATTTTAGAAACATGACCGTAAACATTTGACATAATATCTAAAATGACAGACTAAAATTGCTTATGTCTGTTTTCCAGCTTCTGTTTGAATGCACAAATCTTTAAGAAATAAGAGTAGACTGCTTTCCCCAAGGATTGTCTTCAAGTGTTGTTTTTATGCTATGACAGACTGCAGGAAAAAATGAAAGATTCCTCTCAGGAGCAAGATCATTAATGAGACAAAGAAGTGTTCAACTCTAAGTCACTTTTTGAAATACCAGACAGGATCAGGGTTCAAGTTTTCTACAAACTGATGCTCATTCCCTAAGCTTTGTGAGATGAGATGCTGGCTCAGCCCAGGAAGCTGCTTTGATGCATATCACCTAAGTTTTGACATAGAGTCTGATCCAGTTGCTCACTTGTCTGCTTTCTGGGTGCTTTCATCCCCTTCTATGCTAGAGGCCTGCTGCACACTAGCATTACAGGTGACATGCTCTCTCTGTAGTCTTTTGAAAGAAAAAATGTGTGCAATGTTCATCCAAACTCGAGGCAAATGTTAGTCCTGAAGGAAAGGCAAGGATAGTGCACAGCTACAACTCCGATACAAAATTGTAAACACATCTGATGACAGTACTGCCATCACACAGAACTTTGCCTTTTTGACCCAACCTTTCTTTCACAGTAAATCCATATCTGGATTAAACTAAAGGTAGCTCTCTGGAGACTAAGCCATGTTGTCTGTTCTGCAGATGAACACTGGTTTGGAGATTCTAGAATACTTTCTCAAGTACTGAATCAAAAGTGTGGCCAAGAAGAATGATATTTTTACATCAGTTCAATGTCCCCTGTTATGAAGACTGTTTTCAGCTGCTTGCAAACCAGCAGCTGATACACCAGCCTTTTTATGTAGTGACAGACTACACCTGCAGTCCTAGAAAGGACCATGAAAACATTTTGCCTATGAGTGGACTAAGAGGAAAAAACCATTCTTTGCACATATTCCCCGTATGAAACACAAGGAAAGGTGAAGGGTAAAAGAGCATAAATGGAAAAGGGAGCAGGGAAATTCATGGAGGAAATCAGAATTTGTAAGATGACAATGTAGCAATGAGATAATGAGAAAGGAGAAAGAAAGACAAAACCAGGAGCCAGAGGGAGTTAAAATATGAGAATTTAGCAAGCCAGAGCTATGGTGATGGACAAGAGAAGAAAAGAAGCAACTGGATTAATGGCAAGATCCAACCAGAAACACAGAAATCTGTAAACATGGTATGACTTTAACTTAGAGTTACAAACAGAGTTCCAGGATTTTCAGCAAGGAAACATGGAGCCCATGGGGTAACTGTGCATGTCTCCAGTGATGGTGATGAGTCCAAAAAATCCACTCTGATTATATTATAAATTAACAACTTTGTTTAATGATTGGTTTAATGATTTAGACTAATAATCATAACTGTAGCAGTCAAGAGAATTTACAGAACTTGGAGGATTTCCTATGTAGGATGAAATAATGGATGAGTTTAGGAAATCATATTAAAGTAGAAGCTGCAAGACAATTTTAAGGCTGCTAAGTCAAGCATCAGGAGGATATCATACATATCCAGCTTGTAAATTATTAAATAGCATTTATTTATATGATCACATAATGTTTTTCTCTCCCACTTTATCCATACCTCCTCTAGAAGCCAAGTGTACTTTTTTCAACATAGTGATAGAATATAGAGAAGAAAAGTGCTCTCCTGGCTCACATGAGCAGTCTGTCATGCTGAGCCTTGTACATGTTAAGTGCCAATACCAGAAGCAGCATAAGGAAAGCATGTGAGCCTGGTCACCCTCTGGTCCCCTTCACTTCACCCTCTCCCAGTTTATTGGTCCACAAGGGATATTTGAAGGCACATCCCTGCCTTTTCTACTTAATATTCAGGTATGGGCTTGATGTCCACAGAGTGGAATAGACACCTGGAAGTCATCTATCTCTGTCTGAGGACAGGATCAGCTATCCTTGACAGATACATATCCAAAGTATTCAAAAAAAATCCCTGGTGAGAAGCTCTCCTAAGTCTTTTTTATTATGATCTACCTGCTATGCTTACCCTCAGAAATATTTTCCTGATATTTAACCTAACTGTCCTTTCTTGTTTCTTAAGTCATTATTTCCCAACTTTGACACCATCAACACAGCAGTAAACTTTTCTGCTTTTCCCAGCAGTCCTATGGAAGTAATGTGCAGCAAGCTAAATAAACTGTCTTAATGTAATAATTGAAGTGAGCATCGGTAACAAAAAAAATATTGTCCTTTAAGCTGTGTGCACCATGGGCACTGTGTCTAGACCCACACAAATGTACCAAGGACTGTTCTCTGGCACTGGGGTTGACTGGGATGGAGTGACCTCTGTGTGCTAAACACACGTTCTCTAAAGTAGCATGGCATCAGCTAAAACTGGCTACTACTGTATTATCTCGTCAGCATAGGTAGTCATATTCCTTGCCCTGGTGTGGTTTAATTTACTAGTATTTAGTCTAACTTAAGCAAATCAAAATAAGATAAGGAGGCAAGAAGTGATACAGCCGACTGAAGCATTAGATTTCTTTACTTTTGGTTTACTTTATTAATTACAGAATGCTACTTGTTTACATACCCTGCTTGTAAGTACCCCATGGAAAAAAATAGCATTACCACATATGCACAAAAATAAATCTTGATTTGTAAGATTTCTTTTCTTCCAGTTCATTAGTCATAACAAAGCTTTTATCTGTGCCTGTAGTCTCCCTTTATTTTTGAGCTTTTTTCCCATCATTTTCCCATTCCAACATTATATCATTTTTTTTTCTTCCTTTGCTTCATTTCCAAGAATTCATCTTTTGTCTGGCCTTACCACTGAATCCATGACACACGCATGGATTTCCCATTCCAACCTAATATAATTTTTATTTCTCCCTTTGCAGCATTTCTAAGAACTGAGCTTTTATTTGCTCTATCCACTGAATCCATTCCACATGCCTATATGATTTTCACAATGGACTTTTGACCCTTTGATGTCTTCTGCAACTCAGCAGCATATATGACCTCTCCACACCCAGCTCTGTCACCTCACTCTTTACACCTGTTATTAGCCTTAGCACCTTGTTTATCCAGGGTGAATATTGTTTTCAACTTCTGCAGTCTTATTGCTGAACATATATGCAGTTTCTATCAGCACCCTCTTTCAGTGCGCCCAGTTCCAGTGACACAGGAGTCTTTTTATATAGCTCTTTTCTGTTTTTTTAAGGTATTTTTGTTAAGTATTTCCTCCTCCAAGCTCACAGCAAAGCAGTGGTGTCAGTTGGTAGTCCTCTACCCTTTTTCATTCGCTTGCTCTACCAAAAGCAATTCCTTTCCCAATAATCAGATAATATTTGTGCATTCAAATCTGTGAACAATAAGAGAAATATCCCATTTCAGAAGCAGAGGCCAAGTAGACAAAATTAGGGTGTATCGCTCGGTGGAAACTGCCTTCTCTACTGTCTTGTCCTTCAAATACCATTTGAGCCTTAGTTTAGCTTTTCTCACTGAGCAGATTTTGTCTTTCAGCTGATAATATGAAAGATTAAAACTTTTCATATCCAGCCTAGATATTACCTTATAACCAGTCCCTTGGCTAGGAAGAAAATATCAATATAAATATAATTTATCTTCCACTCATCACCCAGAGGTGTTCTCAAGCGCTTTGGAGCGGATCTGCAGTTCACACGTGGGCAGAGCACCAGCACACAGCCTGAGTATCAGGCAGTGCCCAGTTAGGGTGTGGGTCTGTATGGAGAGGGATTTGTCAGGGAGAGACACTTATACAGCCCTGTAGAGCTACATACCTGTCCCTTCTCCAGTTTAAATCTAAACCTTACACTCTGGCAGAAGATTTTAATCAAAGTCAAGGGAATGTTTTATTCCCTTCCCCTCCCCTTACCTGGACTATAGTAGTGTTTGTTAACAAAGGTCTCTGAATGGTCTTATTAGCTGGACTCTCCCAATACATGACCCCCTCTACAACACCCTCTATGCTCAAAATCACTGAGCTCAGGAGTCCAGCCAACATTTAGCACTCAATTTCCTTATCAGGCTCGAGGTAGCATGGGCATTTCTTCTCATGACTTACACAGATTTTAGAAGCAAACTGGATCATATTCCACTTTCATGTTTCCTCCCTAATGCAAGTTATTTCATTCACACTCTTGTGTCCACTTTAGAAGATTTCACAGGCCAGAATACTTTTACACATCAAAGCAAAACTCTCCAGGCTGCTCATAAATAACTCCACAAGCATAAACAGACAAACACATTATGCCACTATGAAAACACTTTTTCTGTACAAAATCTTCAGAAGATTAACATCCTTTTAGATTTGTTTTATCCTTTATATCTCATAGAAGTTGATCCAGGAGCACAGAAAACTTATGTAACAGAAAATGCAGGAAAAACTTCTCTTGGCTGATTAGGTTACTAAGGTACTATTAGGTATGAGGAGAAGATTGATCCAAAGAAATCAATTGTGCTGGAAAAGGTTATATATGTATTGAGAAACAAAACAAAAGAAGAGGTGAGAAAATAACAACACAGGCAAAAATAGCTTTCGATAAGCTGCCCTTGTTGCCATGGTTCCTTACTTGTCTTGTCAATAATAATTATGAATAATAAAACCTCTATGAAAGTCAGACATAATCACACCGCTATTGCAACCCTCACAAACATAAAGAAATTGTTACTCCCACACTTTATTGAACATTTCTTTGCCCCTGAGCAGAACATGATGCCACACTGTGAGACCAGTTCAGACAGGTCTTGAAGTTCCCAAACACTTTGGGACCTCATAGTATGATGCTATGGGATCCCTTCCCCCCTGTACTCAGTGATGTTCTTACTCTTTCCCCTTCAGAGGCCCCACAGTGTCTGCCACCTGGCACATGTCCCCAATCAGAGCTCCGTCCCCTGTCCTCAAATAAGTGCTTTCCAGAGGCACTCCCTGCAAGCAGAGACATGGAAAGAATAAGGAAGAAAAATTGCCGAAAATTGCCCCTGTCAGCACAAAATTTTGTACAGCAGAAATGATGGCCATGGACACAGCAAATGTTCCCTTTTCCAGGACAAGCACCTGAAGTTTTCACTTTATCCTTTGGATAATGATCTCTACCTGCATTGCAGTGAATCCACATCCAGTCACACACACTGGCATTCCTGAGAACAGGCACATAATTGCTAGATTTTAGTTGCTTCAGAAATTAATAGGCACATCAAAAGCACATACATGGTTGCTGGAAACTATATCTAAGAGTAATCTAGGGCTCAACTCCTTTCCATCACACACCCCTAAACACCCACCCATCTTCAATTTCTCTCAGCTCTCTATACACAGGTTTAGCAGGTGTGGCCTCAGAGGGAGGTGTCATGTTCAGCACTATCTTGCCTCTGGCATAAACTCATATTTTCCACTGAGTTCTGAGCTACAAAAGGATCCAGAAGTCACTGCATTGCAAGCAAGTGGTAGTATCTCGAGGCTTTGAGAAGCAGAGCAGGCAGGTACATACCTGCCAAAGGTACTGCTTTTTGAGTGTCAAATCATCTATACTTCTTTTAATAGAATTTTATTATTAACAATACAAGCACTCATGGATTATGTTGCTCTCCTGAAAATACTTAATATTGAATTATATTTTAACTTTCAAATAATAAAATTAAAATAAAAGTTAATCATGTAGCCACAGTTACAAATTAATAACAAATTAAGGAATACTGTAGTCATGCATATTATTTGCATTTATTCAACAGTCCTCTTGTCCAAATTTCTTATTGAGTTTCCTGATTACATGAAAGTTTTTCCAACAATGAAAGCTCTTATAACAAGAGGTACTGTCTTGATCTCTCTGTGCTTCCTCCATGACATCCTTAGACACTAGCACAGCTGGGGCATTATTGCTCCAGATCCTTTCTTCCCCTATACCAGAAGACCAAAGGGTAAATTTGGGGTTCTGTTTTCCAGTTTCTTTTTTTTTCTTTTTTTTTTTTCTTCTTTTTTTTCTGGTAAATATTTAATTATTTTATCTTCTGAAAGCTAAATGTGCTCCTTTCCAATTATCTTCTGAAATGGGTTATTACCATCTCGCAAAATATAGAACAAAAAATGATTTTAGTAGCATAGGAAACCGAAGACTGAGAAAAAACCCAAACATTATGGATGCAGCAACTCAAAGCCTTTGATCCTGAACAGACTTTAGACATTGACACTTGCACATTTATGAGAAGAGATGGGAACAGGAGAGATTAGAAGAGCAAAATGTTGGGATACAACAAACATGATGTTTTCTGCTTATGTTTTAACAACATAACCACTCTCATTTTGATTTATATACTTCCTTGATTTACAAGATACATTGAAAGTGACAGCCAGTCTCCAAAAAGGAGTTGTTTTTTAGACAGACAGCTTAGGAACATCCACCTCTATAAGAATCTGAATCTATAGTCACTCCTATAATTTTTGATACTCATTACATTCTCCATGATATTTAGTTTCATTATGATTACTCTAATTGCAATGCTAATAATTAATAGTTGACTTTATATCTTGCTCGCAAAGAACTCAGGGGAATGTAATGTAATAAGCACAAATACTACATAGAAGCATATGCTTTCAAATTCATAATAAGAGGGAAATGATGCATAATTTACTATTTGAAGTTTATTATTAGAAGGATGAGATCACCAGCTTGTTTCCAGATCATAGAGCCCTTACTTCAGGAACATAAGTGCTAGATATGCACTCAACTAGATGTGAATTTTTTAAGCAACACTGAATATGATCTTTCCCCACAGCTGATAAAAAAACACATCATGTGCACTATGAGGCAAAAAGAGCTGTTCCTCTCTTTTTCCAGATGAAGAATTTGACTCTACCTTCCTGTTTCTAATTGTCAACAAATCCTGAAAAATACATTTCTGTGCAATAAGTTTCTTCAGAAACATAGCTTCTAAAGTATTATCTATAACTTGATTTTTTCACACGAGGTTTTTTTATATTTCATATATTTTTCTGATTCCAGTAAGTTTTCCTGTCAGATATCTGGGAAAAAACTGTGTCAGGACCACTTGAAAAAGGAAGGAAAACAAAAGAGGACACCAGATACCCTGTCAACACCTATATTTCCACCCTTTGAGTTAATCTATTCCAATATAGAATTTTACTTTTCGTGTTTGACAGGTTTGGGTTTTTTTTATACTAGGAAAGAGTATTCTTCACTGTCATCTTAAATGGTTAATATTCAGATATGGTTTGTTAAGATCTTTAGGGCCTTGTTCTACCTAATGTTTTATGCTCCACTTACAGCAAAAGAGCCTACTGGAGGACAAGTGGTTGCATAGTACACATCACATACCAAATTGCATTCCACTTTATTAGATTTTTTTAAAGCCATAGTCATCTATGCTATAGGCTTCCTGCTGTTAGTTTGTTTCTGACCTTGCACTGGCAGGAGTCTTACAAATAAAAATCTGTCCAATATGTTGTTATTGCCAGGTTATTGCTTATATATCACCACTCCACACATCTGATGTCGTTGTGTGTTCTATTTTTGCATTGCCGTTGGCTGCCAGATGGAAAACTATACAACCTTTAAGTGTTCTTCTTGGCCATCAATCTTCAGAGTAAAAACAGACCCTGATATTTCTGCTATAACTGAATTCATAGGAAGCCTCAGCTACCAGAAGTAGCTGTGACAGAACTGCACCATATACCAGCAATGCCCACTGGTAAACTCGGTAGCCTGATGATTTTGTTATTTTTTTCCTACAGCAAACATTTCACGTTATGCATTATGAGGAATAAGTGCTTTGAAGGAGAGGAGGACAGCACAGGATTACCCCCAGAAAGTTTACAGAAAGCAAATACATGTTACTGTAGTAAATTTTCAGTCACATTTGTGTGGTATTCTAGGAAGTCTGTACTGTTTGCTAGAAAACAACAGGTGTTTGATCCTACTGTGTCAAGTAGATAGGATAGAAACTTTTCCCATTGTACTTGAATGCAAAAAATTCAGATCCTAAATAGCTTTTTTCTACTAGATCTAGTATTGCAGAGAACTGTTGGGGAAAAAGTGCATGGGAATTTATTTACTTTATTTATATCAACTTCAAATTCTGTATAAAGGCATCAGACCAAGGCAGTAAAACAGCAGCTTACACAGAGCAGAATGAAACACAGGAAAAAAATGCAAGGGATTTTCATGTGTCCTTCACATAATACTTCAATTTTATATAATACACTTAAATGCTGAATAGCTAAACTGCACAATATTTAAATCACAGACTGACTTCAGAAAAATGTGAATAACTTTTCAGTCGTGGAGTCAAGATTATGACACTCACACAGCAAAGGGACATGTTCATTTTTGTCCCCGTGGTAATGAATGCTCTTCTACTTCTAGAGACTAAAACAGCATAAACAGCACGTGTTGTCCAGTCTCTTCCTTTTGACTTTCAAGGCACAGTGCACAGAAAGCAAGCTACCATCTTCTGGCAAATGTACAAACACAGGAAGGAACAAGCAAGAAGAAATTTAAACACAGGAGATATTCTTTTGGATGTTCAGAAAAAAAAAATCCTAAATTCACATTTGTGTACAGCCTTAGGCACACGGCTTGAATACAGTCAGCTGGTAGGAGTTTTGACCAGGACAGTCACACCTTGCAAAAACAGCTTCAGTTGTGCAGCAGGCAGGTTAAACAGCGGCAGCAACAGCTATTTCAGTGAAATGCTGGTGAATCAGCCCCACCACGAAATGCAGTTGCCTGTACTGCATCTCTACAATGAGAGGTATATGCATGAAAAATAAATCTCAAATGATAGAATAATAAAGTGCACTTATTGCAGGAGACAGGCTTTCTGTCACACCTCAAAATATGGGATGCTGCATAAGGAAGTATAAGAAATATGCAGCAGAAATTGTGTGAAAATCTTATTATATACCACTCTAGAATCTTATGTCCTGATAGAAGAGGATTAATATCCTTTTCTAAAATGCTATCATCATACCCATGATACCTATATACCTGTACTGATTGCTTCAAGAGAGTCTTTGGCCTTAATTTCCTGTGGTAACGGTTCCCCACTCTACTTGCATACTGTATGGAGATGTGTTTGCTTTTATCATGCTGAAATTTCCTTTTTTTCATCTAACAGTCTTTCACCTTTTTTATTTTCATAGCAAAAGCAGAAGAAACGAAGCTCCTACTTTTTTTCACCGTGTCATTTGTCATTTTATATGTATTTTTTCAGGCTTGTTATTGGGGTTTTTTTCCAGGTAATCAATCCTAATCTAAAACTCCTCTCTGGCTGTTTTCATTGACTCATTTTTCATTTTCTTTGACATCCACAAACCTACTGCAATTTTGCTATATTATTTTCCAGGTGGAAAAGCAGCAGCGAATGCATGCACAAAGACTGCACCACTGATTAATCTAACATTGCTGAGTTTACCTAATGTGCTCTCTTTTTTTGTATTTTTTCTCTTACATATCCATTGGAAGATGTACATGGTATTAATGCTCATATAAAGCCCAAGGTCCCCAGCTAAATCCCAATACTCCCAAGAAGAGGGAGTGCCCACTGTAAAAAGATGAGAAGGGGAAAACAAGGCAAAGAACAATCAATTGATTCACTAACATTGCCAGTTTAAGTTATAGTACACTATCCATGAGTTTTCAATAATGCTTACATATGTTCCATATACCAACACAATTGCTAACACAGCTGGATATTTCTGAGATACAGCATGTGGAACTAGCAAGCACAACCCTTAGGGTGTTCCTAATGACACCAGAGATTAAACAAGGTATTATACTAGATAATAAAATATTTGTATTGTGTGTTATACGGTTACAGCTGTGCCACATTTAATGTCCTATTGTGCAACATCATTAGAGATTGATTTTATAGACAACAGTAACTGCAAGCTTTATTGTCAAGTAGATTGAGGAAAATATTTTTTTTAGAATTGAGTTTGGGTTGTTAGCATTCAAGATCATAACAAAATACGTATTTAAAAGACATCTTGATGAATTCTCACACTGAAAATACATTGTCTCTGAATCTGGGCCATTTGACCGCTTTACATTCACCACGTTTTCTATTGGAAAAACGTGAATGTGAAACGAAAGGAATGCAGGCAACGTGGACCAGATTTGCAACTACTTAAGGGATTAACTTCAACTGATTTAGGCACTGAATGTGTTTGAGAATCCAGTCTTGATACCTTGTTTAATTGGTATTTCAGCAAATAGTATCCAAGATGGTGAGAGCACGAAATAGCAGGCAGAGCTGGGAAGCAGATGCAAAGCCAGAGAGAAGGATTGCATGAAGCCTGCAGCATGTCATTCAAGCTAGAGCAGACAACTCCCACATCACTTATTTCAGAAAACTTCACACTTGAATTTTGATTTATATTATCTTATATTTCAATGTAAAGACAACATAGGGAAATGATCAAACTTATGAAATAGTATTATCTATATCAGAAGCTTTCTGTTCACTTTATCTGCATATTTCTAAGTTATTTTAATGGTGAGGTACAAGTTCCCTTCAAAAATTGAGATCTGTTGATTATACAGAACAAATGAGCTTTCCCTCTCTGAATCTCTACATAAGTGGTGTAAGATGCCAAAGGCTTATAGACCACTATTCTAGGAGAGCAGCACTGCAAGAGAGTACTCTATTAAGAACTAGGTGAAGATGCAAACTGAGATGCCACATTCATTCGTTATCTGTAATTACTTTCAGGGACTAACTGAGCGTTGTAATGTGTACAAGGTTTGGTTCAAGATTTTTTTGAACAGAAGAGGATGACAATGGCAAATGTCGCGAACATATGCATTAGAAACTAATATTTAGTTACTTCCTCACTGTGGTTTATTTAATTTGTTTTTTCAGTGAAGTTTTTCGCATCAAGTATCTACCCTCTCATTTCAAGTTATACTCTTTTTTTCTTTAAAAACAAAGCAGATATCTGGTAAAGACTTGGAAAAAAAAAACCTTTAACAAACTTAAAGCCTTAACAAGGCTATGCCTATATTAGCAAATTATCAACTTGAAAGGAATTGATTAGCAGAGAGAAAATTTTGGTGCTGAGAACCCCACTATACACAGTCTTCCAGATTTTACTTTAGAGTAGGTTTAGTCTGGTCATCTCTCTCCATGCATGTGACCAAGCAGTCCAAAGCAGCATTCCCTCGTTGAAACCTTTATACCTAAAGGAGGACTAGAGGTGTATTTGGGTTCATACCTGAGGCAGGATTTGTTTAGTTTCCTTGGAAGTGACTATTTCCCAGACACCAGAAGAGCAAAGCAACTGCAGGAAGTGGGGACAGCTAAGGAAGCTGCTTTGAAACTCCATTGCTGCTTTAAAGAATAATGTGGATTCAATAAGGTTTTATTCTGCCTAGTATGACATATTCTTGAATATTTTATGACCTTAAGATTTGAGTAATCACATTGTTTGTAGTTCTGCACTGCTCTTGATGACAAGGCTAACCAATGCATGCTCAAGGCCCTGCAGTAGTATGTTCATGATGTAACATCTCCTACCTTTAGTAGGATCATTCGAGGTGTTTATTCACTCTATCATAGGAACTTTTCATTGGCAGCATCGGATTTTTGATCCAGACATGTTGAAGTCACGTTTACTGTCTTGCACCAGCATCTGAAATACATTTAAAGAAGCATTTATGTAAAGATTAACAAAGGTTAACAAATAATAGAGAATACCAAGGAATATGTTAATTTGGAATGGTCGCCAAACCTTTAAGCTTGAAAGTAGAGGTAACTAATCCAGAGAATCAGCAGAACAAAGACACAATTCAGCTCAGAACTATTTTCCATTTATATGAGCAATAAGCACAGCTGCTTCTGTAGCTTCCACTATAAAACCAAAACACTGTTGTGTTTTAAAGTAATGGTCCAAGATTATATAGCTGCATAAGCACCAAGTAGCTTTCTGCAGTGTTTCAAGCTATTTCTGTAATATTTTCATAAGCGATTAAGAGTTGTCTCCTACCCCACTTCAGTCAATACAGAATTTGCATTCAACAAGGATTAGGAACAGAGGTCCTGAATCAAAGCTCTTAAGAATTTCTAAGTCTCATTGAGGTCAATGTAAAGCAAGCTTGCACTCGAGTGCTTTGCTAGGAGGAGGAAAAGCGCTCTTTGTTTTTACGTTTTGCCTGTTTTTCTGGGTAAACAAAAAAGGCAGTGGAAGCTGATTTTTAATTTCTGTCATCACAGCTCTGAAACTGAATGGCTCAGCTGGAAGACATGGAAATTAGCCTGTGGCAGGAAGCTATGGAGACGCAACAGCAAGTGAGAAAGCAGCACAGTATTATAAGTTAAGGTTCTACTTCTAGCAGCAAGTGGCTGTGAACTGACTCTAAGTTTCATGTTGTCTGATATATACGTCCAGAATATGTAAATATACCATCAGCATACAGATTTTTACGCAACAATATTTTTTAACTGCAAAGTTCTCTTCACCCAGAGCTTGATAAATGTGGCACATGTCAGTCTACTAAATGTAACAGGAGAAAAATGTTAAAATGTCATCACAAATGTGAAAAATTTCTATTAGAGAATGAACAGAGACTGTTCAATTTTTGCTGACACATAAAGATAAACAAAAAATTTTATGCACCAGAGGAAAGATACCAATCCCTGATTCTTGTAAGTGAAAGGTCAACATCATTATAAATCTCCATTCTTTATTGCATGAGAAGAGAAACACAGTGATGAAAGATAAGGATAAGATACTCATCTTATCTGTCTTTACCTCAGAATTTAATAGTAAGACCAGTTGTTCTCTGGGTGCCCAGGCACCCTGAGCTGGAAGGCAGGGGTGGGGAGCAGAATGAAGTATCCATAATCCAAGAGGAAATGATCAGTGACCTGCTATACCTCTTACACACAAGTCTACAGGCTGGATAGGAGCCACACAATGGTACTGAGGGATCTGGTAGAAGCGCTCACTGAGCCACTTTCTATCACTTGTCATCAGTCCTGGATGTTCAGGGAGGTCCCAGGTGACTGGATTTCAACAAATGTGATGCCCATCCTACAAGAAGGTTTAGAAGGAGGATTCAGGGAACTCTCCTGGAGAAACCAGTTGTTTTTGTCTTGGACATATGTCCTCTTTACTGGGTAAAAAACTGATTGGATGGTCGGGCCCGGAGGAGGGGGGGAATGGAGTTACACCAAGTGGTAGCCAGTCACCAGTGAAGTTCCCCAGGAATCGGTCTTGGGTCCAGTCCTGTTTAATGTCTTTATTAATGACCTGGACAAGGGGATTGAGGGCTGGGTGGGAGTATTGGTCTTCTGGAGGGTAGGAAGACTCTGCAGAGGGACCTGGACAGGCTGGATCGATGTGCCAAGGCCAGTTGTATGGGATTCGATAAGGTGAAGTGCTGGGCCCTGCACTTGGGTCACAACAACCCAGGTAATGCTCCAGGCTTGGGGCAGAGGGATTGCAAAGCTGCTCAGTGGAAAAGGCATTGGGGTAGTTGGTGGAGAACTGGCTGAACATGAGCCAGCAGTGTGCCCTGGTTGCCAAGAAGGCCAATGGTATCAGCAGTACTGTGGCCAGCAGGACTAGGCAGGGCAATGATCATCCTGCCCCCTGTACTTGGCACTGGTGAGGCCACACCTTGAATCCCATGTCCAGTTTTGGGCCCCTCACATGAAGGACATTGAGGTAGTGGAGCGTGTCTCCTGTGAGGAGTGTCTGAGGCAACTGGGGGTGCTTAGGCTGGAGAAAAGGAGGATCAGGAAAAACCTTCTCCCTCTCTACAACTACCTGAAAGAAGGCTGTAGCGAGATGGGGGTCAGTCTATTTTCCCAAGCAACAATTGACAAGACAAGAGCAAGTGGCCTCAAGTTGCACCAGGGGAGGTTTAGTTTGGGTATTGGGAAAAAAGCCTTCATGAAAAGGAATGTTGATCATTGGAACAGGCTGTCCAGGGAAGTGGCTGAGTCACCATCCCTGAAGGTATTTAAAAGATCTGTAGATGTGGTGCTTAGGGACATGGTTTAGTGGTGGACAGGACAGTGTTAAACTAACAGCTGGACAGTTGGTGATCTTAACTGTCTTTTCTACATTACTCTCTATATTACAAGAAACAAATATTTTAATTGGTAGTGTAATAAACCTAAATGTGATAACGTACCATACCTGCCTTGGGCTGTACAATGATCTTTACATTTATCATAAATCCATTCCATATCTTCCTCTGATAAGAGTGTTTCCTTACTGCTAACCTTAGACTCAGAATAAGAACACTTACACTTTCTTCTGCAGCTTGCAAAGGAGTCATGAGACAGGCTATAGCAAATTTATTGTATTTTAACAACATAATACTGAAGGATATTGTGGAATATCAGTGCAATGATATTGGCAGATCATTTCATCTTGAGTCAGTTTACACATACACTCTTGTGCATTTTCTCTTTAGAGGGTGAAAGTCTTATCAGGAAACTAAATGAAAACCCAATTCTCAGTCCACATTTTCAGCAGGAGATAACACACTCCTGAGAAGACACAGGATACTTCTTAAGCTTTGATAGAAATGGAACAAGTGAGATTGTACAGAATTAATTACTGTACTTCAAAGCAATCTGCTATTTCTAGAGTCACTGAGTGACTACGATTTTACTGATTGCAAAACTTCGAACTCTTAGTACTACTTAAACTTTTACCTGCTGTGTTAATGCCTGTAGGCACAACTTAAGCAACTGACCAAGGTTCATTGTAGAATATAGCAGTGGTGATTCAATTCCATTAAGAGATGAGAAAAAAAAAAAAAGAGTAAAAAATTAGATCTTAAGGAGAGAAATAGATTAATTTTTAAGTAGGAAATAAAGACAATAACAAGGAAAAAAGCAAAAACAAAGAAAATGAAATTTTATCAAGAAGAAAGGGATTAAAAGACTGAAGTGTTGCTTTTCATCTATTTTTGCAGTTAAATATTTTGTAAATGAAAATGCAATGCTTTTAACTGAAAGTAACGTAGACAAAGCAAAGATGAACAGCAAAATCCAGCACTTTATTCTCCTTTCTCTACATGAAAGCCTTTCATTCATATTTTCCATTTTGGCATAGGGAATTCTTTTCAGCCACAACTCCAACCCATTTCAGTGAAATTGTAAATTCCAATCTGCTGCAAAAACAGAGCACTGTCTCATTAAAGAATTCAATAGTAAAAATCTCATTCTTCTCTTCATTAACCAACCCATTTCCTAGGGTGGTGATACAAAACAGTTCCCTAGACAAATTTGTTGTAACACTTCTTCCCAAATATAAATCAATTTTGCTCAGAGAGGTGGCACATCATGAAAAATTAAAAAGTCCGTCAAATGCACAAGAAAAATTGCTGGGTTTTGCTATTAAACACTCAGGAACTGATTCGCTAAAGCAAAGCCAGAGAACCAAGGAGTGAGGGAATGCAGGGGACCCAAAATTAAGGGAACTGATTCCCTCAAGTAAAGGCAGAGAACCCGAGACTGCCTCTTGCAGCTCAAATAACTCCCAAGATTCTGCTGCACGTCACAAACCTGGCTCCCACTCCATCTCAACAATCTTCTGCCAAAGCATTTAATTTCTATGTGGTCTTTTTTCCAGATATGTTTAAAATCATACATGTAATATGAAAAATGTTTTTGACAAGATCTTGGCCACTTACTGTGGGATGCAGAAGCTGAACAGCCTTCTCAGTGCCTTCCTTCTCTGACTTCATGTCTTCCACCTGCAGGGTCCCATCCTAACTCCTCCAAAGCACAGGATAGTTTTGCATCCTCTGCTTTTGGGGCATAAACACCCATTCTTAAAGCTCTTGGCTCTTTGGCACCCTTAACAAGAATCCAATTGCCTACTGGCTAAAAAAACCCCAAAACACACAAATGCCCAAATCCTCACTGTTTACCCCATGTTGCACTCAGAGAAATAGCCTACAGCAGCCACTCTGACTGCATGCAAATCCACGTAGCGAAAAGTTATCTACTTCTTTTAAGCCAAGAGAACCTCTCATAACCTTAGAGTAAGGACAAAAGTGGACTCAAGTGTGGTAGCAGCCACAGAAATTCACAGGGATGGCCTCCAAGGAATTTGGAATCATCCATATCCCCTTTTAATTGTTAACGTAATTTAAGTGAACAAGTTGACTGACAGTAGGTGACAAATTACTAAAGAAGATGAATATTTTATTTAACTTTCAAGAAAATCAATCCATCCACCAGCAATTTTTCAGAAAGTTAATTCTGTATTCACTATAAAGCCAAATAGCTGGATTCTGCCTTCAAATATTTAACTCAAACAAGCTTACAAAGGAAACTGAATGTGCCACGATGTAAATGTGGCCATACCAGTGCTTCAATCCATAAATGTAATGTGCATCTCCAGATACAATGGACTGATGGGAACTCCTGTCTTTTGCCAGAGCCATATTAACTGTAAACTCTCAGGAGGCAAACACTACCTTAATATTGTGGTGTTGAAATCACTGCTTAGGCCAAGTCCAAAGCACAAAAAAGGCTATAAGATATGAATCAGATCCAGCACAGTCCTCTCTCCCTCCAGACAATTACATAGTCCAGGAAACTATTGCGTACATAAGTTAAAATTATTTTCCATCTCCTATTCCACTCCTCCATTATCTCATATCTTCTCACCTTTCTTACTTCCTTTCATTTTCACAAGAGTCAATAAATTGCTTCACAGCAATTTTACTATTTCTTCTATTATTCCCTTGTTTCTTTAGCAAGCCATAAATAACTCTGCTTATTCTGAAACTGTTCTACAGAGGCCAGTCGCAGGCACAGGTTAGAGTTTCATACCTGTCCTAAAATCCAGAGGTCTACAGCCACATTATCTCTCTTCTAGAGAAGAGTTCTGTGCTGCTTCTTTCTCCCATGATTTAGGGAAGCAATATAGGGCAGGATTGCTCAGTAATGAAACTCAGTGGAAAGCTAAAACATTCATCTTAATACTATCAACAAATAGCAAATAAAAAAGAGTGATACTCACAGGTAACATGCTCTGATTTCAAAGTCATTGCTCCAAATTTGCATCTGTATAGAAGTGGTTCATTTCTCAGTCGTGTGATTTTCTTTATGGTGCTTATACTTATTACTCACACAATGATTGCAGGTTGAAATATGTAGATATTTAAGTAGGACAAATATTTTAATTTTCCTCATTATGCAAGCCAGATATCAGACATCATGTATATAAAGATCTATTTTTTAATAAATGAGATTTGATAGGAAGTTTTTACTAAATTTTGAACAGCTTTTAAAAATCAGTATTCCATTCACCATAGCTATTACATATAACTGACTCATCAATCTAGTGGTGCTGAAATAGCTTAAGTAATTTTAATATATAGCAGCAAATCTAGGTTTCAATGTAACATACAGCTCTGCACAGAGAGTGTTGGAGAACTCTGAACATACTTTATTTTGAGCTATTTCCCCCAGTCCTTTGCAGCTATATATTTTACTACAGTTCTTGAACTCAGAGTAGTGGAGATTTCTTAGTTCTGTTTTTATAACGTTGCCTATTAGCACTCTGTGGAGGCCAGAAAAAGCAACACCCATGGACTTTCTGAAGACTCCTTTGAGCAGATTGAAATGACCTCATGATGAGCAGAGAAAAAAAAAAAAGTGCACATGAGGGAGGCACAAAGCAAAGGTCTATTTTTAAGCCTCCCACCTTGCTGAGAAGAATTACAAAATGGCAGTGCCTAGCCCACATTTGCTGGTGGCTTTATGCTGTTGGGTTTTTTTTCTGTGCTACACAATGAAGTTATTTACTCATGAGAAATACTGGTCTATGTAAGCCCCAGCCTGGGAGACCAACAACTTACACTGTCCTTGGCAACACGACAAGAACTGCCACTATATCATCCTGAACTGTTCTTGAATGTCTCCAGTGTATTATGTGCAAATGTGCTTTCCTTTAGTGCTGGGCCTGTAACCTTTCTTGACTTCTCTTTTTTATCCCTGGAACACATATTCTTGTACCAAATAGACAGTAACAAGCTTCCTTTCATAGAAAATGGGATCATTTCTTTGACAGCTGACGAAGTTCTGGGCCATGTTCTCTCTTAGTAATAACAGTAAATACTTTATTTTCCCCAGTTTTCTACAAAAATGATTTACAAGGGCAGGAGAGACAAGGATAGAAAGTTAACCAAATCCATCTTTAACCAATTCTTTCATTTACTAAGACTTACAGTATACAAAGCTCGTGCATTCATCCTTGAATACTGTTTGTGTTTCTGGGAATGATAGAGTTGGTAGTGGGTAAGTCCCAGTCATGTCTCCCAGTACTGTTTCATTTGAGACATATTTAGACCACCATCAGAACTAAGAAATTTCCCACCTTTCTCTATCTGATGTCCTCGAGTATCAACCTGGACAGTAACAAAAGCACTGGGAAATCTTCCACCACCAAGTGGGACGAACTCTGTAAAGATTAGGAAAACTCTAGGAAAGGAAAATTGGTGGACTTAGGAGGACATACCACTTTATTGGTTTGTGTGTATTCCTAGTCACTCCCAGATCCAAAATGTGGTTGAGAAGTATGTCTACACCAGCCCTCCTTACATTCCCATCTTTTCATACTACCACTTTACTTTCTATCAAATGATAATATGGATGCGTGTGTTTGGAGAGGCATGTGGCAAACTTCAGCTGTGTCCTGGAGGCAGAAGAAAAGAGATGTAGCAAACCCTGGAGCATCCAGCTGTAATCTACAGATGCAGTTGTATTTCTATTTCTGGCACTCACCTGCTCTGCACTCACCAGCAGATGATTTCACCTCTGTGTGCACTCTTCTGCAGTCTGCCTTTCTCTGCCTTCAGTTTGAGAACTGACACAACTGTGCATGTATATTCGTATGTGTGTGTGTGTGTGTGTCTGTATGTGTTTATATGTACAGACATACATGTAGAACTTCACACAATGGCAACTGACCCTGCTGAGACTGCTGATTACCACTGCAATGCAAAACCTTGTGATTTGGAGAGGGGAAAGATGCTCTGGGTTTGGTTGGTTGGTTTTGGTTTTGGTTGTTGTCGTTTTTTAATTTTTCAATGTTTTTAAGCAAACAGTGTTAGCTTTTAAGGATAGTCTGTGGCTGCATACAGTGGTAGCTTGTCGTGGTTTTGCCCCTCAGCCCATCCCTGGGGCTGATGATGGTTTTGTCCAGGTGATTTCCGGACAAAAAGGCCAATCAGAAGTCCAGGAACGCCTTTGCTAATTACATCTTCAAGAAAACGGAAGAAAAGGTTGTTGGCGCAGTTGGAATTTAGAGTAGCAGCCATGTAGGGGAGAGGAGTAGCGGGCCCGAAGCAGGGCCAGACTCCCTCCTCCCCCGGCTTGGGCCGGAGGGGGGGGAGCAGGTGCAGCACTGAAGTCCTCCCTTCTCTCTTGTAAGGAAGTGAAGAAAAAAAAGTTTAAAGACGGACTACTTGGACAGAAACCGCTGTGAAAGAATTCCAGCCGAAAGATAACGGAGCTTCCAAGGTCGAAGCGGCAGCTGAAACTGCAGCAAGAAAAGTAAAGTGCGAAAGGGGGGAGGCTTGTTTCCCCCCTGCCTTTCTGCTCTTTCTCCTTAGCAGGGAAAAGACTGAAAAGTAATCCCTGCTACTTGTAAAAGTGTGTTGGAGTAAGGAGACTCCCCATGCAGCTGATAAAGAAGTCTGTGAATGTACTAAAGAGAACCGAGACTTCATGAGAAGGACTGAAGTGAGGCAGAGTCCTGGTGGAGATTTGTAACCCTGAAGGAAACCTGTGCTGGAGCAGTGACAACTCAGGTGAGATACCGAGATCCGTGCGTGTGTGGATCTATACTGCTGTTAAAGTTTTTGTGACTCTGAAAAATCTCATGCTGGAGCGAAACGGCCCATGTGAGATGCTGGAATCCGTGCGTGTGTGGATTCATATTAGACCCATGCCGAGAAGTCTATCAAGGACTGTTCTCCCATGGGGAGGGACCTCCATAGGGAAACAGGGGTGAACTCTTAAACCATTATCCCCTGTAACCCTGTGGAAGAAGATCCATAGTAAGCAAGTGTCCCCTTGCAAGCCTATGGAAGGAAAACCCTTCAGGACCTGAGTAATCTCCAGCCTTCAGTCTTAGCCCAGGAGGGGGGTAAGCCCAGCCCTGGAAGCCAACACAGAGCGAGAGGGAAAGAGAAGAAGTTCCAACTGCAATGAAAGTGCTGCTGCTGCTGAAGATCTGTTACTAAAGGGAGAGAACTGGAACTCCAAAGATACAGAATGAAACTACTTCTTCTCCTTAGACTGGTATAAAAAGGAAGAAGTATTTTGTGTAAATATATAACACTTTAATTTGGGTAGAAATTACTGTAAATATAGTTCTTTAGTTTTTAACTTATTAGTAGGTTTTATTTTACTAATAATAAATGTTTATACTATTTTACCCCAAATCCTGTCTCTCTTTTGTCTGCAAATACCTTCTCTCAACTAGTGGTAATTATGTGGGAGGTGAAAGGCAAAATTAACCCAGAGCAAAACCACGACATAGCTCTAACACTGCTTTAACTGGTGAGAACCCATCTCAGATATAATGAGAGTTATTTCATGGACACTGTATGTTACACGCTTTTTCAGTAGGTAATCCTGGGTCCATTTGTGCTTCTGGGCCTGATGTAAACATATAATCCACACACATTTACTGCAGGAGAAAAATAATATTTTGAAAGTGTTTTCAGATATCTTTTGGGACCACCAAAAAATATCAGACCCACACCACCCCCAAGGTGTGCATGGAAAAAGGAATAAACAACACAGTGATGCACTTGCAGTAGCCAGCAACCTCAGGGGTGCTTTTCCTATGTGACTGCACTCCTCTAGCATTCTTCTCTGCAGTTTTTAAACAGCAATCAAAGTAAAGCTCCTTGGAATAAGGAGACTTTTTAAATGAGCATTTGTTTAGATCTTTGGGGCCATAGTGCTGAAAGGGAATTTGAAGTGTTATTATGTAGTTAAATAAATGCTGTTGCAAGAGCCAAAGTTGCCCATTATAACTGCCAGTGTTGTATTCCTGGCAGCTTCCTTTCAGGCTGACATTCTTTCATGTATGGCTTTTGCCTAAATATATATATATGGGGTTTGTGCATGGATAACGTATTTTTTAATACACTTTTCCTACTCTAAACCATTTTTCTGAAAAATTCTCCAGTAACTATACTTACCAGTAGAAATTTGTCAGCAAGATAAACCCCACGGAGAAAAATACTTGAGCTTTCCAGTGAAAAATAATCACAGTGGAAACAGGGAGAAGGCATTGAGTCAGATTTTGAATGATTAACAATAAAAAGGGTCAGACAATATTTTAAAAATATTCATAAAAAAGGCAGCATTACTGAGGGTGACAGCAAAACAGCTTAACTGCAGAGTAAGAGTGAGTGCATCTCACTGTGAGAACAGGGGGACGTGAGTCAGTCAGCAGCAGCTCTTTCTCTTCTAATGGAGCAAGTCTGACCTCAGTGCATTGAACAGGATGCACAATGAAAGAAAAAAGAGTTCTTGTCATGACAATTTTTTCTGTTTTGAGGTGACAATGCAACAGCCATCTCTTTTTTTTTTATTTTCTTCATCATTATAAAACAATAGAAATTATTTCTTCCCCATTCTTTCTTCTGTAAATACATTTAAAATTAATAGGATGGATTGTGAAAAAAAACCCTCCACCTTTGATTCCTGAGCTGACTCAAATATGACCCCTGGATACAGCTGGACAAAGAGGTAAGGTGAAATGATTAGATAGCCCTCAGGTGAAATGGTTAGATAAGTACTGTATTTAATATCTGCTTAGGATGGTGAACTTCACCCTTGGTTTGCTTCCAAGGCTGGCTGGTGGGAACCTCACTAGTCATCACTAATTATCGTGTTGAATTTGCTGAAGATGGGCGAATGCCAGGCACTTAAAGAAGGAAAATGCAGTGCCCATATTTCTGAAAAGGAGAGGAAAAAAAAGCCAGAGAGTTGCAAAGGTGTCAGCTTAGTTTCAAATTCAGAAAAAAATTTAGGGAAAGAATTCATAAAGCCAATGATTTTTAGGCACCCAGAATTAGGGGGGAAAAAAAAAAGAAGGCAAAAGGAAACATGGATTAGTTTGACAAGTCTTTCTTTTGCCAAAGTTAATTTCCTTATGTGACATGGAAACACTGTGATAGATGGGAAGCAAAAGATGTCATATCTTGGCTTCCAGTGGTGTTTTGAATGACATGTTCATCATCCAACCAAAGGAACCTCAGGAGGGTGAAAACAAAGATAGCTGGAAGATTGTAATCAAACCAAAGTTGTTCATGAGCCACTGCCAAATTGAAAGGGTATCTTGGGCAGACTCTCTGGAGTCCGGTAATACTTAATATTTTCTTTACTGTTCTAGATGTCTTTACAGGGTATTCAAATTAAATTTGCAGACAATACCAAATAGGATTAATGGGGCTAAATGGGAACAGCCACTCTGCTGAATGCAAGATTTAGAGATCAAAACATTCTTGACGCTTATATATGAAAAAGTACGATTCAGGAACAAATATAGGGTTTTACATTTAGGAGGAAACAGTTACATAAATACACATAAGGGAATTGCAAAATGGCAGGATTTTGTTATTTTTGACTCAAATTCTGTCTGATCTGCAAGCTCACATTGCTGATGGGATGCAGAGAAAAAGTGTTAAGCCTGCATGTCAGGTGAAATGAGTCTCCTGGTACTGATACAGCCACAGCTCAGGTACTTTGTGTTATAAGTTACTTCTTCTCTTGAATTTTGAAGATGGCAAAAATACCTGCAGGACAAAGAGATATATAGCAACAGATGTTTATTGCAGTTCTGGTTGCCCATTTCCAGCACTGGGTGCACCTCTGGATCATACAAAGAGCACACCCTGTTGTTTGAAAACTGCGCTTTTTGTACCCTTCGATATCAGTTGTTGAATATTCACTCACTGTCCCTTTGTTGCCTTAAAAGGTAATTTCCCTGCTTTGGAGGTGGGTGTTACCTTTTGGCTGGTTGTAACTTATCTCCCCTGGGCTCGTACAGGGGGGTCTTGCATCATCCCCACATTGCAAGGCATGGAGGGCCTCTCTTTGTATCCACATGGCACAGAGGAATACATTTTTATTTATAATTTGTTCCCTGTTCCTGGCCGCAAAAGATTCCCTGGTGGTAGGTCCAGACAGGACCCTTCACCTTACAGACTCCATGGTACGCCTATAAGTTAGTACATATATATAGAAATAGTTCTTTTGTTAGTACTCTCTGTTTATTTTAATTTGCTTGGAATAAAACCGGTGCCTTTACTTATCACACTTTGGGTTTTCAGCTTCATATTTCTGAGCAGATTAGAGAAAAAAAACCCTAACAGTTATTTGAGGAAAGGTTGCTCTGAGGAAAGATGAATGGCTGTTTAGCCTAAAGCAAAAAAAATCGCATGAGAGACACATGTAATTTGTGTCTACATAATTATATATGTAAATGTGAGCTTCAGAGGAGCGGGGAATCCCCTATTCTCCTTGCTCAGAAGGGGAAGATGAAGTAACAAAATTAAATAGCAAGAACACATGTTTCCAAGCAGCATTAAGGAAGGGTGAAAGTCAGAACCAGTTGCTTTAGAAAATTTTGAAAACTCCTTTGACAGAACTGGTGGAACAACATCCTGCCAGGAGTGACAGGGACATAGCTGATCTTCCTTGGGCAGGAGGAGGGAATATCACTTTAGACAGGCCCAGTGGGACTATTAACAACCAATAATTCCCACCTGGCCCATCCTAGGGGATACACCTGCTCTTTCTCCCTGCCTGGATCCTGTGCTCTGCCCAGGGATGGACAAATGGCTGCTGGTGGGTCTGAGAAGGGCAACACAGCTGGGGATACCAACACTGCAACTTAGGCATTGCTTTTATTCAACATCCTTCACCCCAAACAAGCTTTCAGCTGGTAAAACTTTGTGAATGCTCTTCATGTGTATTCTCCTTTTTCCCTGCTCATATTTATTCAACTGCTTAAATCAAGTTCTTTGAGTTCTCCCGTTCTTAAGATAAACAGCACTTACTGCTTTCTGACTTCAATAGCCAAGCTAATAAAAATCCAGTTGGTAGATTTAATTCTTTTTAAGCTTTTATGATCTGAAACAGGAGACCAGACGGATTTATGCTGATGCACAGTCATTGTTGGTATATGAACATAACCTGTATCACATCCTGCCAGATGATGCTTTATTGTAGTTATTTTCATTTATTGTTTAGACTAAGAGGAAGTGCTGCCACTGTTTGTTTAAAATCAAATTTAGTAATTATGCATTGATCTGGAAGAAAACTGTTTAGAAGTAAACCTTGACATTTACAGCAACAGTAAAGAACTTTAAGGCTATGCTAACAACTTAGCCTAGGCTATGCCACTTTCAATGAATCTGCTGTTATTTAGTTACATTATTTTATTGTAATACACATGCAGAAACTATTCTGGAGCTTAGAAGAAAGCTCTAAAGTATCATTAAAAATAGCACTTTGAAGTATCATTGCATATATTTACTCATATCAAAACTAAGAAAAAATGTAGATGGTTACCAGAAGCATAAAATCTAGCAGCTATATAACTTCCTAGATAAAAAAAATTCAGTAGCATATGGCTTAGAGTGATAATTCTCAGAAACCAGCATCTCCCTGCATCTCTAATACAAATCTAAGCTCAGAAGTAATGTTTCTGTTATGGTAATCCCCCATTCAGCCCACTCTTTATTACCCTTTCTACATCATGGGAAAAAAAAAAAGGCTCTGAACCCTTGGCATGCATTCTCCAAATTAATTTTCTTGGTCACCCAAATGCGACACTGAAACTTTGCCCCAACCAAGAAGAGTTTAGTGGGGCTGGGGTGGCCTTGTCTGTCCTGCTGTCTGGACAGACAGTGGTCTTAGACCTTCTTATCTGACATGTGGGTGACTTGACTTTAACCTGACACAAGAGGACATTTCAATATGGGATTTAGGGAATGTGAAGGAGTATAGAGGGAAGGAGGAAAAAAGTCCACCCTGCTATAGCCACAACACCCTAAACCCTTCCCAGTAAGACGAGCATCAGTAGCTCCACAGCCTCAACTGCTGGAGGCTTTCAGAGTTACAGCACAGGATTGGAGATCGTGTTTAATAATATGTGAAATTTGATTTTCAAGCATTACCATGCATCTTCAACAAATGAGTCCTTTAGCCTGTAGCCAGTGTGCCTGTGTCTTTCCAGGTGTTATGAGACTGCAAAGGTTTTTGGGGTAGAAATTTTATCTCCTTGGTAAAATGTTCTGCGTGCTTTTACATATGATTTAAAAATAATAATATGGCCAGAGGACTTCAGTGCCTTCTCAGTTGCACACATTTAGAAGAGCTAAGTTTTAACAGGCATTGTTCAAGGCAGAATTTAATCCACATTTCACATTCTTGTTTTGGGAAAGTCTGCTTAAGGGCTATTGCAGAAAGACATGATTAGTTAATTATGAACCTATGTCACATAGGAAAGGAGGCACTACAGACCTTCTGGCTGTTGAAGACAAGTAACACTGCAAGGGAGACCAACAAACTTTTAATAATGGGGAGGGCCATGGGTGTAAGGTTAGGTCTCTAGCAGCCTCTGGTGGCTGTTCAAAAACAGATTTATTATTATTTTTAGTTAATGATTATGCAAACATTTTTATTTGATTTGTTTTGCAGTTTTGATTTCATGCATTGAAATGAACAATTTCTGTAATGTGAAAAAAATGTCTGTTTATAAACTCTTTGGTTATCTCTAAAAGTCTATTGTTTTGTTGGAAGCTCTTTATTAGAATAGGTCACATAAATACATTGGTTAAGCTAGCAGCATTGAGGTTAGAGATGGTCATGGTGGCTAATTGCAAAGGCTTACTCAAATGGTTTTGAACACAGAGATTTTTGGGTTGACTATTAGTAATGTATATAAATACACTGCCTTGTAAATTAATAGCCCTGCCTTTTAATTTTATTGAATAATACTGTTTCATAATAGCAGTAAAACACTACAGGCAGTAGATTCTTACAAGATTATTTATCAGTTTTATGTCTCATGTCACTCCTGGAAAATGCAGTAATTTTTGTTGGGCTGTATTTCTTAATTATCACAGCTGTCACCCACTGCAACTGCTGTAGTAAAGACTGCAAATCATTAAGCATTGCAGCTCCCTGTTTTCACAGACTCCTAATTTTCCATCACAGTCTCCTTTTGGTAGTCAAATTTTCCATGTTTGGTCTATGCATACAGAAGCGAGTGTCTGGAAACAGAACAGCAGCCCACTAAGCTATTTCATTCCTAGGAAAAGACCCAAGAGAAGATTATTACACTGTTTTGTGCATGTAAACTGATCCAAGTGTTTAGACACATAATTGCTTGCACAAAACTGCCTGTGAGTCGTAGCTACAAGACATTCACACTGTGCACTGCTCATTTCAAGGGAAATTAGAAAGGTGGAAGTCTGTTCACCACTAAAATTGTGTCTTTCAGTGTCTTGAAATGTCATCAGAATCCCACCTTGAGCAGGATGCACGCAGGGCTGGGTCAAGACTGTGGCAAGGGTCACACCCTTTTCATCTTAGCCCTAAGACCTAAACCTAACACAATGGTCTGATTCCTGTGTCTTCTAAAAGAGGCATCTGTCACTCCTTCATATACATTGAATTTGTTCTATTTCTGTTTCTTACCCAAATATAAAGAGTGCCTTAGATTTTGATGACTAAGTTGTTTTTGTTGACTAGGTTTTTATAACCAAGGTATTTCAATGAACACTTCTGCCTAAAACTGTACATCAGGTGATTGAAAAAAACAAGGTTTTGCAGACTCCTTGGCATCTCCTTCTGCTATGGGTTGGTTTTATTTTGCCTCAAAAAATGGGTTATTTTTAAAAACAGTCTAACATTTCAAATCAACTTTTTTTTTTTTTTTTTTTTTTTTTTTTTTTTTTTTTTTTTTTTTTTTTTTTTTTTTTTTTTTTTTTTTTTTTTTTTGCATTCCCAGGTCACTGAACACTAAGTCCTTCAGACAATCTTAAAAATGCTTTTTTATTAAGTTGGAAAACATGCATTTGCATAGAAGAAAACCATGTAATGTTTTAAAGTGGAACTATAAATACAAATATACCTGCTGATACCTGTTCTTAAAAATTCTCCTGGAATAAATCATATGGGGAAAAATCATCATTGGAACAAGACAGGAAAATTGCATCTCTGCAACATGGAGCTATAGAGACTCAAGCCCCCATGTATTTGATTTGAACACCTTTCTGTACATGGGCCAAGAGGAATCACACTTAACAGAGCAGTGTGGCACTTATCAACTATTTCACAAGATTGTAGCAGCAGGTGTATAACCACAACGAGACAGAAACAATCTTTAGCATCCCATATTAGAAGAAAATGACCTGGCTGGTTTTAGGTTGGAAGTGTTAAACGTATGGGTATGTCAACATTGCTGCAGTGGCACTTGGAAGGGGAAGCTTTCCTTTGGCTGACATATCATTTGTTAAAGGAACTTTCATTTTCAGCAACTGGTGGAGGATGAGATTTCCAGCGAGAGCCTGTAATGAGTTTTACATACACAAGGTCACCTTGTATGCTGCACAGTGCTAAGGGAGAATTAAGGGTAGCTGTGTTTGCACAGGGATGAAGGGCAGGGAATTGGCAGCAGAGGGAGCATCTTTGGTTAGGACAGAGGTGAGGGATAGCACCAACTGCGCATCTGAAAGAAACCATTATTTTAAGAGCTACTCAAGTATTCTATTCCTACTTACTAATCTAGGTGACATCTTATAATGGGAATATAGGGTGATCTAGCAGTCACAGCCTTACAAGAAAATCACTAATCCTACACCTTACTCCCAGTCACACAACTTGTGTGTTATTGTTCAGCACCCAATAGCTGGTTTTGTTGTTGCTTAGAGCCTGTGCAAAATCATGTTCCATTTTCTTTTGTTTCTTTAAATCATAGAAAAGAAGGCAGAGGCAACTGACTTCTTACTCTTTAATGGCTTGTCTGATGAAGGATATGAAGCCATTTTTCAAACTAAGTATCTGCATAGGAGCATTCTGTTTCGAAACAGCTTAATTTTAGGCTTGCTCTGAGAAAAGCACCTTAGCAATAAGATATTATGGAGACAGCTGCAGGGACAACTAAATTAGGTTCTCTTGACATGAAAAATTTTCATCAAAAACATGTTTATCCACTCAAAATATAAGCTAGAGGTGTGAGAACCACTCACAGGCAGCTGTGTGTGTTGTAAAGATCCGTGCACAAAGGACCTGCTCTCGTTGCAGTGTTGTCCTGCCAGCCAGTAAAACTGTGCTCACAGGAAGCAGCCCCTCCACAAGATTGTCACAAAAGGCCTCACTGTGCAAGCAAATACGAGCGAGCTTGTCTGCTCTGACATGACATCTGCTACTGAGACCTCCTGTTACTGCTGAATCATGTCTTCCCTTGGCTTATTTAAGGTTCTTAGCTGGCGTCTTCAGAAACGAGAGTTTTCTCATCTCACTGTCTTTGCTTAGGGTGTGAGCAAGGATTATGAACTGGCATTTTCTGTCACAGGCTGGAAGAGACATGTACAAGAAGACAAATGTGTCAGCCCCTGGTTGTTGAAGGTTTGGGATGAAGAAAGAAGAGTCTGAATTTAATGGGAATCTTAGTCTTGAAGAAGAGGGGGAAGAGGAGCAAGAGTTTAAAGCCTCCAGTTTGCTGTTTTGCAGTCAGAGAGAGAGGAAAAACTAAGCAGCAGCTGATTGAGACAGCTGAGTAAAGAAGCTACAAGGTAAAAATAGCAGCAGGCTGTCAAATAATCTGCCAGTGTTGGGTATGAGTGAGAAAACAGCATCAGACTGTGGGGGAAGCCAAGTCAGGGATGCTGTGTGGGGAAGGGGAGGGAGCTGCCATGAGCAGGAGCTCACAGAAAAAGGAGCAGGCTTGGGGTTGGTTTTCTTCACCTTAATACAATTCTGTAGAGACAACTTCAGTTCTCACTTTATCACAACTTCAAATTGAATATTTGTGTGAATGGGACCCTTTTATCACTGAGATATGCACTGAGGCTCTATGCATTTTCTTAAAAGGGACACTTGAGAAGATTTCTGAAGTGCCCTCTGGAGTACAGTGCGTCTACCCCAGGGATGTCACCTGCCGCTTCCCTGCTACAGCCATTGAAACAGGTCATTTCTAAATGGGAGGTGCGGCACTGTAGGTGTTAAACCCACTAAATATATCTGTGCCACAGGGCTGGGTGTCTTGGGTTTTTCTGTAAATGCTTTTGCTCATTCAGTAATAACTGCAATGCACAGGCATCTCTGATGGATGGCCTGCTCAGCATGCTGATGGGCCAAGGACTGAGGTCTGTTTTTTTTTTTTTTTTATTCTCTCATGAATGCCAATGCTTGTGAAGGGTTTTGCAGCGAGAGTCTCAAGCTGTTTATTTACACAGTAAGAATAACATAAATATTTTTAAGTGTGGCTTAAACCAGCCTTCAGCAGAAAACGTAGTTATACTCAGCACACAAAGCATGGTATGAGCAACTAGGGTGTCATCTGTGATTGACTCCAATTGCAGCTGCTGTGAACTGGGGTGTTTGAACCCATGATCTTAGTTGTGCCGCACACATTCTTGGATAAAAAGTGCTATAAAAATGCCAGGAGTACCTATTCTGTATTTTAAATGGTATTTTGTCTATATCGTTTCACTTTCACCATCTGTTCCTGAACTGCCTGAGGTAAAAAAGTCAGCCTGTGCCTCTTCAGAGAAAAAAAGTATAACTGTGGTTTTTGTTGAGCTCAAGCTTGCAATTTAAGAGCGAGATGCAGGGATAGAGTGGGCAGGTCACTTTCTAAGCCTGCAGCCCTGCACATGCACTGCCTTTGTGGCTCAGTGCTAATTCACTGTGCAGCAGTTTGGCTCACACTGGCTCTGCACCAGGTTCTCTAAACACCCAGTCCATCCCATCCCTCCCCAGAGCTGTGCCAGCCCAGCACTAGCGCTGCTTCATCTGACTTCTGCAGCCCACCCTGGCACCGAGGGCTGGGCTTGTAGAGAATGTGGCTACCCAAAACATCCAGAAAATGGAGCTGGGCATTCCAATCCCCTGCGATCTGCAGGGGCAGAAACAGCTCTCAGAAAAGAGGCCCTACCCTATAGGCAGGGGGGTGTCTGACAGTGCCTATCAGGGCACACACCAGGAAAGCAAGCGACCCCAGTGCTGCTGTTCATCCTATCCTACATGAGTGCTGAGGATCAGGCTTAGAAGTTCAGAAGCAAAGCAGCAGCAGCATCCTCCAGCATTGCCTCTCAGCCTGAGGGCAGGGTGTGCTTAGGTCTTTGAACCCACCTCTGCTCCTGGCTTGACACAGCTCTCCTGGTACCACAGGCTGCAGCATTAGCTCTGCTCTGGCCATGACTTGTGTCAGCCAGGAGGTGGGCACCAGCTTAGCAGGGACTCTTCCTTCCATGCAAACCCGCCTATCCCTCTCTTTTGGGAAATGGAATAATTTCTGCTCTTTTAAAAGGCAGAAGCAATAGCTGGCAGTAGGGCCCTGCTGGGCTGTGAAGATGGGCATCTTTTTAGAGCATATCTGTAATAGCACAATCCATCTCACCCGAAACAGAGCCTAAGACAGCATGGCCAAGTGAGAGGTTAGTGTGGCAGCACGGCCTCCCTCCTTTAGAAACCATGCAGCAGAGAGGAGGGGAGCACATTTCTGTAGTCCAGACATTAAAGCAGTTTTCACTCCTCCTCCTTGTGCTTTTTTTCATGGCTATTTAAGAGCTGGGCCAAGCAGCCATATGTATTGTGGACATGCCTTTGTTATTTAGGCATCCAGCTCTGAGGTGTGGAGAACTTTCCCTAAGCTGGTTGTCAGAGTGAGGTACCAAAAACTCTCTTCTCTGGTATCTTTCCAGCGGCCTTTCAAGATCAGCTGATCTACTGAGGAGGTGCCTCCTGGATGGCTGCACTTGGTAGAACAGCAGCCTGCAGCAATCAGTGGCCAAGTTACCCCAAAACATCAAGATCCAATACCCAAAATCCTTACAGCAGTGCACGGAGTGCTCTTTACATTCCTGTGCCCTGGCTGTCTCATGAGCTGCGTAAATAAACTAGGGAGATTTAAGTGTTAAGCATTTCGATGATTAAAAATAAATCAAAATTTTATTCACTTGCAATGATCTCAAAAAAGAGTTTTTCATGTCTCTTTACTTGTCCTTATGGAAGAGCCATAAGGTGAAATTTGAGCTATTTCTGTTTCTTATTAATTAGGAGAAGCGTCAGGGGTGGACCAGAAGAGGCCTAGAGAGAGTGGAGAGAGATGCAGAAAAGCTGCAAGGAAGGCTCAGAAGAAAGGATCTATTTAGAAGACTTCTAGCAACTGTAGCTGTGTAGAACTGCCTGGGACCCAGCTACAAGGCTGCAGTATTGCAGTCTCAGCAGATTCCCCTGTCTGTGCACCCAGAACAGTCCTTCCATTATTCCACTAGCTCTCCCTTCCCCCTGAGTGACCTGACATATTCCTGTAGCCTATCCCTCCAAGCTCCCACATCAGTAGCTCTCAGGATTTGATATTCCTAGCCGGGGTCCTACCTCTATTCCTGAAACTTCTGTATTCCCCTGTATAAAAGCTGTCTTCTTGTTTCAATAAATGCCATTTTGTGGGTCATCTTCTGCGTCACTCGTCTCCCATGCAAAATGTGCCACAAGGGTCTGCGGTGCGTCCCTCGTAACCTGCTATAGAGAAGTACCAAATGCAGGGATAAAATGCATTGCTCAGAGTTTAGAGATGACTCCCTGTGGCTTCCCTGGAAGGGGATGGTCCCAGACACCCAATTATCTTGATGATACACGTATCCTGTTTGAAAACTCTCATCACCAATGCATTAGGATCAGTGAACACTTAACCGTGTCATGACCTGTTACATTTGAAGCGCTTAGTCTGCTATTAAAATCATAAGCCAAGCTGTAGCCACCATGGCTAAAAATTGTTAATCTAGGACCTTTGGGTGATCTTAAGGGCACTTCTTTCTCTTGAACTTTGAAAACCACAGCCTCCATGATCCTTCTTCAACCTTGAATAAAGCATCATGCAAGGCCATGCCAGGAAGACGAGGGCCTCAGCTGCTGTTACATTTCCAGTTCAGGGTGTCCCATCTGCCACTGAAATACAGCTGCACGGTAAAAAGCACCTGGTGGCTGCTTCCTCTCACAAATGTCCACAAGATTTCAATCATACAGAAACGAAAAAACTATTTTTCTTGTCCATAGGGCTATAATTCATTGGCCATTAATCTTCCAGTGTTTACATGTTGATTCCTCCAGAGCCTAATCACAGCCTGTTGCTGTCAAGCCTCTGCTTGGAGGAAAAAAACCATGAACAATTCTGCGCTCCCAAGGACCCTCTAAGTCTGGAGGCAATAAACAAGTCTAAGGCCATAAGTCAGACTTGCTGTCAAGTCATACAAACTATGTCATTTTTACCAACCTCCTACATGTCTGTCTTGACACTCAAAGGGATCCTCCTAGCAGTTCTTCCTCTGCTTCACTTGTAGTTGCCACTTAATAAAGAACTGAAGTGGAAGAGCTTCCAGCTCTAACCCCATTTATCTCTTTCACAATCAGGCAGTTAACTGAAATATAGGGACTTGCATTTTTTTCTGATGAAAAGAGAAATTGATGATGAAGAGGGGCATTTGTGACATGAAATCCAGTTTTTCTGAAGAGAGTGGGAGACAGGATATCAGGTCCTCATGCCCAGTTTCAGCCAGGACCCAGAACCAAGGACTCACTCTATGTTGTTCTGCCAACGATACCCTCATATTGGCATTTGCCTTGTCTTGCTTTACACTTTTTGAGTTGAGCCAAGGAAAGTTTAGATCAGATATCGGGAAAAATTTCTTCACCAAAAATCTTGTAAAGCATTGGACCAGGCTGCCTTGGGAAGGGCTTGCATCACCAGCCCTGGAGGTATTTCAAAGACGTCTGGATGTGGCACTTAGGGACATGGCTGAGTGGTGGACTTGGCAGTGTTAGGTTAAAGGCTGGACTCGATGATCTAAATGATTCTATGATTTTCCATGCTTCATATGGGCTCTTCTCAGCTAGGTGTGCCTTTAGAGTGAGTACCCCTTTAAACAGAGTAACGGCAACATTGCATATAATAAGTTAAAGATTTTTTACAGTTACTTCATAAATGAAGGATAACAGTTCTTCCTGTCCACTGAACTCCACTTTTAACAGGTCCTAAAGGAAGTAATTTTTGCATTTGCTGCAAGGTGTTGGTCAGTCATTTGAGCTCAGCAGCTGCAGCACAGCTTGTACACGTGGTGAACTACTTGGCAGCAGCCTGTATTGCCTTACTGGGGTTTGAGGGAACCACATATGCACAGCCTTCCTGTGCCTCCCTGTTTTCAGTACTCTTCCACCTTATTCCTCAACCACTTTAGAATTCTATTTTCACTTTGATTTCTTGTCTTAATTTAAAATTACAGTCCTCTCAAAATCAAAATTGTTGAGGGATTGCCACCACAATACGATTCCAGGAGAGGGAAAGTGGGCAGAAACCTATTATATCTTCTTACTCAGACCTCTTTTTCTTTTGTTGGTTTCAGTTTTCTGATTAGTTTCACAGCTGACCAGTTGTATTTTAGATGCTTGGAAACATATCAAGTTTGCCATCGGATTTGATCAGCATGGCCCTACATGTGGCCCAGTGCTGTTTCCAGCAGCAAAAATCCTTTGCTGGTGCAGCTCAGGACTTTTCTTAAAACATAACAGACCATGTCACAGAAGGTGTTTTTCCAACAACAACAAAAAGTAATTATCACTATTCCAGTAAGTTAAAACACTTATTAACATCTTGTCCGACCTCCTAATGAGAATAAATATGTTAGTAAATGTTGCAATAGACCCTTATTTGGAGATAATAGGTAAAAGTATCAAGCATTTTTTGGTAGGTGAGAATAAATTCAAGCAGTTACAAAGGGATCCTCTATAGTCTTAGTGTCAGTAGCTTTCTGCCTGATATCCAGGACATCCTATTTCATAATTAAAATATTGTGAGGATATGGTGGAATTTATTATTACGTAACACTGAGAAACTAATCACTCATCAAATCCTACAAAAATATGGGGTACTGAATTCTGACAAAGTCCAGGGGTATTTTTATTTTATTTTATTTTATTTTATTTTATTTTATTTTATTTTATTATTTTAGTGTGAAATTGAACCTCTGATCTGTATCCTCCTCAAGCAGAAAAGATGACTCTAGGTAAGCTGACCTCTTTGGCACCCACAGCTGATGATCATCTCCACTAGGCACATTAATTAGTTGCTGGAGTAATTAAATGGAAGCACACATAATCAATGCCACATGTTTTGGAGTTGTTTCATTTTGGATTGCAACTGCTACTGGCTTCCCAAACTTAGAGTCTTGAATGTTTTTTCCCAGGCAAGGTCAAGCTCTTCATCATCCAGTCTCCAGTTCACCAGCACTTCCTTGTATTCCTCTAGCCCAAAGCTGTAATTGCACAACCTCACCGCCCCACCACCCACCACTTCTGGTACGAGTTTGGGGTGAGATTTAAAACTACTGGTTAAATTTATATTTCCTTGTGTACACTCACATTCTTCTTCAAAGACATGTCTTCCCCTGGGGAAAGAAGCAAAGCAACATGTCAGAGTCAGTGTATTTACATGCTAATATTTAGGTACATGTGATATTTATAATGGAGAGCAGTGAGGGATGGAAGGTGGTATTTGTGTCAGTAACTGTAACTGCCATCTGGGGAGAAATCTCTGTGACTTCAGGTTTTATTGATGCCCCATTTTTAGCTTATTTAAATGATGATCATCATCTGCTCACAAGTTCAACATCAGATGATATGGTTATTTCTTTATGTTACCTTTGTACTAAGTTAAAAATAGTACTCTCTTCACTGCTCTTGGACTACTTTTCATAGGCACAGTTATATAGTGTGTCAAGATACGGCCTGGCTAAATTTATCCTGATATTGGCTTTAATTACCTTGCATACTTCCTGGAAATAAGCCAAATGCAGGAGAATTTTGTTGGGGAACTGACTTCTGAACACCCTGACGTTTTTTTTGTCCATAAAAGATGTTACCAAGTCTAAGCTTATCACATATAGGTCTGTTTGATGTAAGAGGAAGGTGGGAGCATTTGATCTTTTAATTGCATCTCTCAGACATTATGAATGCAGTGTTGTTTCGTTTGAGCCATCAGTTCTTGCACCCTCATCCTTCCAGACTCTCTTCACTGACCTCCTCCCCTCCAAACACCCTCTCAATCTATTTCCATGGAATTCTGCCACTGTCACAGCATTACTCTGCAATTAAGGGCTATTCTGCCTTTTCTGCTTTACAGACAGAATTACAGCAGTTCTCTCAAGGTACTGTTCCTTGGCCATATGGTTTTTATTTTGAACTATATTTGGTATTTATTTGTTTTTATTGTTGGACAATTTCTTAGGCTGATTTTCCTTAATGGACTGCTGGGATCTGCACAGTTTCTTCCCTCAAATTTACCATAATTTTTCTTACTTTTTACATTGTGACAGAGATACTGTCATGGTGTTGACAGACCTAGCAGATGTCTGTGACTGGCTCAAGTGTTTCTCAACACCTGCTGATTTTTTTCCTCCTGTTTCTACTTTAAATAATCCCCCATAACCTTGTCAGTTTTTTGTGCCAGCTGACTTGCCCTACTTTCTTTAAGGTGGAACTATTCCTCATTTAAAAGCTTTCTCTTCCCAAATAATTCCAGTGAGCCTGTTATATTCATGTTTTTCCTCTTCATGCTGCTTTTAATTCATTAATTCAGACACTGACAATCTACCTTGTTGATTCAGTTGTTGTTCCTCTCTGTTAATAATCAAGTTATTTATTTTTTTTCATTTTGAAAAGTGATAGGAACTGTAGCCAGCCATCATTCTAGATGCACTAGATGATAACAAAAATCTCCCAAGAGCGACATCACAATTCACTATCAGCTATCATTAGGAAGCTAAGTAAGCTAAATGCAGATTTCCTCTTTGTAATTTATTCCTTTTAGTATAAACCTGGGGAAAGGTGCAGAGATAATTTGCAGCCTGCTCTGAAAGTTAAGATAAGGATTATATCGGACCAAGGATTGATTACATTTAAAGCCATGGGACCCCCAGTGGCAATATCTCCCAGCTGTTCCCTCTTATTTACAGCAGCACAGCTCTGGCTTAAATAGTGCAACTGATCTTGGCAGCTGAAGCATCACAGCACAAGGGGGGAGTGAGGGGGAGGGAATCTCCAGGCAGCTTCAGTACAGCCTTTTGTCCTCTATGGTCCAAGGTAGGAGCATGGATATGTATCATAATTCCAGTCACTTCCTGCCACTGAACTTGAGCAGTTTGACTTCTGTGACCTGTAAATGACCAAACAGCTCTTACAGATGTTGCACCCCAAATTAATACTATTTTTTAAGGAGCTACTCTAATGTTTCTGCAGCTGATTTGTGTTTCAGTACAGCAACACCATATCTTCTAGCAATTAATCCCTGATATGGCAATGATCACAGCTACTGTGTGCAGATACTGTTCTCTAAGGGAAAGGAAGTTTCCTTAGAAAAACATTTCTATACAATGAGATTTCTTTACCATGAAGATTTATTTTGTAGCTTGCTTGTCTCTGTCTCCCCTTCACAGTATTTCTTCTGTGCAATTTAGATTCACGTTCACTGCTTCATAATGATGAATACCTGGTAACTGAGCACAGAAAAACTCAGACCGAGGCAAGGTAGCCTTGGCTTTGTGTCGGAATTTTAAGTTTGGGTTGAAGTTGGTGGGCTTGTTTTGTTTTGTTTTGGGGGTTTTATTGTTGGTTTGTTTGTTTGTTTTGGTTTGGTTTAGATAGCAAATATTAGAGTAGAAATTAGACAATGAAAAACAGAATAGAAGTACCAATTAACAATAGCTAGGTAGGTGCATGGCTCAGAAAAGCATTTTAGAATGAAAGGCTTTACATTAGAAGCCAGCGGAAGGCTCCAGGAAGACTTTACTGAAACTTGCAGTAATTAAAGAGTGCTTACATAAAAGATGACGACAGACTTTTTAAGAAGGCCAGTTGTGATAGGGCAAGGAGTTGGTTTTAAACTAAAAGAGGGTAAATTTAGACTAGATATAAGGAAGAAATTTTTTACAGTGAGGAAGGTGAAACACTGAAACAGGTTGCCCAGAGAGATGCTAGATGGCCCATCTCTCAAGGTCAGGTTGGACAGGGCTATAAGCAACCTGATCTAGTTGAACGTGTCCCTGACCATTGCAAGGGGCTTAGATTAGATAGCCTTTAAAAATCCCATCCAGTCCAAACTATTCTATGATTCTATGATATTTACACCTAAACAGCACTAGAATAATGCACCCTGTACTCACCAAAGAATGTGGAAGTTTCTCGCTTCACCCTGAATTCTGTTTATTAATAGGTCATCAGGAATCTTTTCACAGACTAGTTTCTTCAAAATGAAGACCATCTGCTGAAATGCTTCTTTTGAAGAAGCTTGTGGGTTTAGGAAATTGTTTCTTATGTCTTTTTTTTGACAAGGACAGTTGCATGTTTTCATTAATTTGGAAATGTACACTTTGCACTTGAGTATTATATGGGACAATCAGGACTGGAGGACATGCAGGGTTAGAATGCAGCAAGCTCATATTAACAAAGGCACCCTGCAAACCTGTTATAAAGAATGGAAAAACTTTTTTCTTTTTTACCAACAAATTTTTGTACAGATTGGTAAATTGAATCTCATGTGATGAACACTATCCATTTAATAAATGACAGGATTTACTTTGTTGCCTTACCCTTCTTGATGCATCTGATTTTATTTTGTCATTTAAGACTTTTTCTGGACTGATTTGGTGGCATCTGTTGTGTACTCATGGTGGGATAAGCAGTTAGTTGTCAAGGTTTTCACTGACAGAGTACTTTATTTCTTTTACCACAAGAAACTCGGTACTTTGCAGAAAAGAGGTAAGCCCTGGAACAATGAGGGGAAAAAAACCCCTCAAATATTGTCCTTGTTCCCATGTCTTTGTCTGTATTTTCCTAGGCACCAAACAGTCCTTTTCGGACAGACCTCTGTGCACTGACCTTGGCATCAATGTCCTACCATGACCTCACCACACTGTCATCATGCCATGGTCTCAAAATGTAAAATATCCTACTATTGGAAATTTGACACTACCAATATTACAATAACTGCAGTGAAGTAAACTGCAGAAGAACACGCTTCATGACAGTGGAAGCAGCAAAGCTAGCAGATGAATTGGATTCCTTTTTAGATGAATCTTCTATGGATCAGTAGGTTTATTCAGAGTTACTTAAAAAGCAGTTAACATTCCATTAGCAACAAACTGTGATCTGTGTCAGCACTAAAATACTGTTCACTCATTTATTTTAGAATGAGCAGTCACTGCAGGGAGAAATAAAATTATGAAATGCCTCACAAGCAAATAAATAGTAAGGCAAAGCCAGGGATTTTCTTTCTGTTTCTAAATACTAAGCCTTCCTCCTAGGAATATTTATAAATATAGAGTAGTTTTTCCCCAGATGTTTGCTGTGTGCAGGGTAAGTCAAAACATTCTATTTCTTCTGGTATTTTTGGTTTATGATCAAAGAGGAAAAAAGTGCATGCTCAGATTTGGCTGCTGCCATGTTATTTCACTGAAGTAAGAGCATTGTTGGTTCAGCATTGTGTGCTCTGCTAACCTGGCTTTGGTCCCAAAGAGCTGTCTTGCAGTTGGCAGCAGGAATATATAGGGTCCCATGCCCCAGTGAGCTCTTTACCTGATCATGATTACCTTCTGTGCTTAAAACAGCCTTTACCTCTCAATTCTCCTGACTCAGACAAAATCTGACCCAACAGAGGAGTTAATATTAGGCTCCTATTATTCCTGAAGGGCAAGTTTGATACTCACAAACCTTTTTATATCGAGTGAGATCAGGTATAAAATAGTCTCAGAGTGTCATTGATACCATGGCGACTCAGACATGAGTAGAACAAGCAGTCTTGAAATCTGAGTTATGTGACAGCAAAACTCACTCCAAGCTGAGCTGCTAACAGCAGGCATCCTAATGACATTTCCATGTTACCCTTGTGTCATCCCCCTGTGTGGTATTGTGTCAAATAAAGCTCAGCTGAACATCTAACAATTGGAAGGTTGATTGCTCTGTGCTGTTTTGAAGCCAATACTCTGACTGTGCAGTCCTGGAACAACCTAGAGCAGACTGTCCCCTCTACTGGACGTGGCACATAAAACCAGGAGCTCAACAGTTGGAAAAGCTGTGCAGTATTTTAATAATAAATACAAACATAGAGTTCACTCCCAAAGTAACAAGTTCAATGTTATATAATAATGTTGCTTCATAAGGTTTTAGTCCTTGTTTCAATTACTCTGATAAATGAATCATCATAGTGAGACAGAGAGAGAGAAGGCAGAAAGAAATATAACTAAACATGTGGTGACTACACTGGTTAGATAACTTGTGTTTCTGCTAAGACAGTAACAAGCAGATGCACAGCTGACTCATGTGTGGCACGTAGGATTATGATTAAGACAGTGGCCACAAGTATCATAGTGACTTCGAAAAATCTTGTTTTATTTTGTGAATTTTATATTTCTATAAATCAAAATACATAACTGGGGGCGGTAGAAGTGATTTTAGATCACTAATTGATATTAGCAATCAGAAATGAAAACCTATTATTTACAGTAATAACCAGTATCTCCCAATTCACCTGAGATTCTGCTGTACCTGCACAGATTAATGTGAGGGGAGAAAATTCCTTTTTTCATCCTTTTCAGAAGAAAAGGATCCTGCTGAGTGTACTAATATGGAGAAAGAAAGTTTTGGGTTTTTTCTTCCAGTTTTTGATAGTGGCTCTTCTGATGTGGCTTGAAGGCATAGAAATCATTGTGGGGGCATCTTCAAAAGCCATAATTGCCTTGTAAGAAGATTACAATAATGAACAGTAATTTAGAATTAATTCATAGCTAAGTCATTCGGACTGATTTTTTTTTAGACCTGAGCCCTAACTGCATTGATTGTGTTTAGCTCTATCTCCAATATTTAAATACCTCTGCAGATTACATTTTTAGGGTGCAGGGTGATGGCAAACAGCTTGCCCAGCTGTTCTGAAGCTCAGATTTAATGGTGGGTCCAGAAGCTTTGAAGTGAATTGTCTAAGTTTAAATAACAAAAGCAGCATTTCATAATCTTTTCCCATGCCAATCCTTTCCTTCCATGGGTTGAAACTCTCATATTTTCAAAATGGCTCAGTAATTCCAGTAAAAAGGAGGAAGTAAGTAATGCATAAAAGTGATCATTCTGGAAATCCTCCAGTGCTGCTGCTTAAAATCTGGTTTTTAAGAGATGTACTTGGAATTAGCCCTTGCATTATAAAGAATGCTGTCACTGCAGTGGCAGAAATGCAAAGTATCAAGCTAGGAAGTAAAAATTAATTTATTTTTAATAGTCAGTTTATGTAGTCACTGTAATCCATAAATGAGTGCAGATAACAAGTAAAATATTGTGGATGTTACAACCACACAGATTTACCATGGTCTTTATTTAAATCACCTTTGTAAGTATATTCTCAATATCAGAAGAATTATGCTTAGTTCTGTTTAAACTCTAAGAAATAAGAAAAATACAATAATTATTTTATATTATGTCCAAATTCAACTGATAATAGCATATCTTTCATAACTCAGGACTGACCTTGTACACATTGAAAAAAAACCACATAATTTTGTCCAAAAAGCATAGATTATGCACCTATTCCTTTTAAAATAGATAATATAGTTAAACTGTTCCTTTGAAAACACCCCTCAGGTATTATCCTATTGCATATTTGCCAATGGGCCTTTTAAATGTTTGAATGTATGACAGAATTAGAAAATCTACTATGTGTAGCAGCAAGTGCAGGCAAGCAAATTGTGCATAAAATATCTGGATTGAGCACCATGTAATTTTTAAGTGATTCACCTCTATGCCACCTGCTAATCCATCTCTGGGAGAATTACAAGATTTCAAGCATCTTGTTAAAACGTGTCATTTTTAATAGGAAAGCTTTACTTTAAAAGGGCAAAACAAGGAAAACAAAGCTTTTACAAAGAAGTGGTGTCACTGAAATATTTCCTGAACACCAATCGTTACTTTTGAAATGGTTGCTGATCCATAAATTCTGATTTCTTGCAGTCAGAGAAACACTTGCTTAATTTAAATATGCAGATAGAGCCTTCCTATGAAATCTAGCTGGTTTTGTGGTCCCAGTAGCATTTAAGATAAATACTGCAATAGCCTCTTAATATCTTCTACGTATATACTAGATACCACTATTGACAACATCTTTCCTGTGTTGTGCACTGAATTTAGAAGGCTGATTTTATTCTTACTTCAAATTACCTGGTTTCTGACCAAAATGGGGCACACTGCATTTAAAATGAGATATTAAACAGTGCCATTGCTGGTTTATATGTTCCCAACATTTTCTGTAATAGCTTCTCTAAAATGTGTGACATAAACAAAATCCTCAAGCACATTGTGGTAAAATGGTTTTATTGGTGCTCATTTGCACTGACCTACATAGGTTGTTCTCAGGCTCCCCATTCCTGAGCAACGATGCTCATTCTGTATTTGTGCCGAGAAAGCACTTCATCCGTGCCAAGCCAATTTTTTTTGTCAAAGTACATTCTGCCATCAAAATAAAGGCACAAATACAATTTACATCCTGTTAGTAAATCAGGAAAAACAATCTCAATGAAGAAAGAAGGCAGGATTTACCCATCCAGTTATCTTACAAACAAGTCTGTATAGGTCTAATTTTCCACATTGCATCAAGAGCAAAGAAAACCTAAATTTCCATCCAAAGTCACCTGTGGCTGGAAAGAATGGGAAGAGAAACACATTTAGAATAGCACCACTGATTTATTTATCCTAGGGAAAAAAAGAAAATCTGACTCCATTCCTCAGTAACTTTTCATAGCCTTCTATATTTCAATACTCTAAAGCATTCTGTAATATGTATTTACCATAAAAATATTGAGGATGGATATTTCATTTTACTTCTATTCTACGTATAACTATCTAAGATTTTGAAATGTTACAGGATTAATAAAATAGGATTCTTATTTTATACAGAGAAAACATGTCCCAATTAATGAAATTTTCCAAAGTAAGAAAATTTGACAGGTGTTAAAGCTCTGGACACATGACATGTAATCATGTTTCACCTTAGCAAAAGATTGCAATCTTTGGGTAAGGATTTTATTGTGGAAGAGATCAGAGACTGGTTTTTCTTTCTTGGTTTCCATGGGTATAATATGCTGATCACACAGAGTGTTCATTGACACTTCCCATTAAAGTCCTATTAAACTAATATCCCTTAGAAAGCAAAGTGCTAGTCTGAATTACCCAATTTTCAGGTATATTTTTTTAGACTCATTTTTTTTTCTCTGAACTTACTGACATCTGTATGATATAAATTAACTGTTACATAGGCATCCAAAATCCCTTATAGAAAAATAGGAATAATTACTAGGGCTCGGGCACTCTGAATCTTCTGTGTAAAACGCACAATCAATGCATATCAGATCTGCTTTAAAAACAAAACAAAACAAATAATAATTAAAAAAAAAACAAAACCAACACATCCTCCTTTTATCTGAATTTATTTGTTTCCTCACCAAAAAATTAACGGATCATAACTTTCTCTGTTTCTTCCTCAGGACCAAAGGCGCCCCCTTGATTGGTGAGGATGCTCCAGTAGTTATAAGTTTCTGATTTTCACGTAGATAATTGCGCTGTCGAACGGTGGATGATCTTATGTAAGTGCCAGTAGTAACTACTTTTGCTGCCACTGTAGGTGGCACAGTCTGTGGAGGCAGTCCGTTGATTTCATACATCCACTGCATTGATTGTGTCTGAAAATAATGAACAGAGACATGAAAAATAATCAGTGATAAAATACCTTGAAAATTTGTCAGTGATTTAAGATGCTACACTGATTTCAAATGATATTTATCCTTTTCCATGTAACATACTGGAATAGCACAGAATTAGAATTGTACTCCTAGTAGAGAGAACTGAAATCACATTTAGCTTATTCAGGACCAGGTATAACAGAGATGAGAAAATTGTCTTCCCTGGCTGCTCCAAAATGTCTTTTTCATTTAGTAAATCCTATAACTCTATATGTTTTCCAGTGGTGTTTAATTATTTCATACTATAATATAAATGCCTCAGGTTTATACTGTAGGATTAAATTGCAGCTTTGTTATTGGTGATAATGGTATTATCAAATGGTGGAATTTTTGCATTAGAATAATGAACAAAACTTAGCGGAAAGTATTCTGAGTATGCACAAGAGAATTGCAGTTTCATGTTGAAATCTTTAGTTTAAAGTGTATTTATGTGAATTGAAAATGACACTCTTCATTTGCTCTCTGTTTATAACTGGTCTCTAGGAAGGGAACATATGTTTCTATGTCATGTCTTGTAACGCTTGGATACTTGATTCTTAGTACGTGGTTTTTATTCTTGCTACATATCCCATCTATCCATATTTAAGGACTATTATTTCTATCAACACTAAGGCTATTTTGCTGTCTACCTCCCATGCCTCATTTGTGTCCTCAAGCAGAATTTTGGCTAAAAACTCATGTATAATTTTTGCAGATCTTTCATTCATTTTCATAACATATCACTTCAGCTCTTGAACTCAGGTCTTTATTCCAAGTCTTCAGCATTTTCCCATTCTTACATCTAGGAAAAGGTTTATTTCTCGCTTATAGTTTCTTCTCATTTTCTTTTAAAGAAACCCAAAACCCACTAACAAACAAACTATTATGTCCAGGTTTATACTATGCAAAAGAAGGCCAAGCCATTGCATGCCCACTTTAGGCATGCACTGTCATTAATTTCCTCATAGTTTCCTTATGGAGGCTGGAAATTCCAATCCTCCAACGTTTGGGGCTGGGTTTTTTTGGCTTCCAAGATAAAACTAGTAGGGAAGACTGAGTAAAAAATATGGCATGGCATAGGTTTGTTAAATATAAAAGTGAAATTTGTTTTTTACACAAAACATAGAACACAGTGCATGAACATAATACACAGAACATACCAGCGACTTTGCGCCTCAGAGCAGTGAAGTCTCATGAAATAAGTGATATTTCCAAATTCCCAAGGTCTGCCTTTCCACATTTGGCACAGCACTGCTGTCTCACAGCTGTGCTGCTTGTGGTTCTAGAGCAGGTTTGTTGGTGCTATCCTGGTGTGCTGGACTACAGAGACATTGCTTGTAGGGTCACCTTTCTCTCCTGCTTCAAGTCATAGGGTTTTATCATTGCAGCAAGAGTTGTACTTTATGTAATTCATCTCCCATTTAAAACTAACTTAATCTTTAGAACAATCAATTGTAGGTATCAGCATTACATCTAACATCATTTTTCATCCAAGGAAACAAAAGGTCAGAAAGGCTATATATACTCTGAAATCGATCTGGAAATCAGTGCAACAGTCCACCTCAGAGCTCATGAGTTTTTCCCTCAGTCCATCTTCCAACGTGGCTTTGTGGCCCATTCACTCATTCCAGTTTGAGCTCCCTCTTTCTGCTTTGCTGCTGGGCATGTCAGTACACCAAGCAGATTTGGCCTACAGAGAGCCACCCCAAACCCCACACAAACTGTGACAAATTCTCACACAGGATAAATGCTACCAAACATTTTCAAACCGTAGTGTGTTTATTTGTCTTATTGCATTCTGTCAATTAAATATGGTCTAGATAAAGCACTACAAAAGCCATAGAGGTGAGCATTCAACTTCTCCAGCTCCAAATTTCATAGAATCATAGAATTAACTGGGTTGGAAGAGACCTCTGAGATCATCAAGTCCAATGCTTGATCCAACCCCATTGCGATTACTAGATCATGGCACTCAGTGCCACATCCAGCCTCATCTTAAAAACCTCCACGGACAATGAATCCACCACCTCTCTGGGCAGGCCATTCCAATGCCTGATCACTCTCTCTGTAAAGAACTTCTTCCTAATATCCAACCTAAACCTCCCCTGACGGAGCTTAACCCGTGCCCTCTTGTCCTACTGCTGATTGCCTGGAAGAAGAGACCGACCCCCACCTGGCTACAACCTCCTCTCAGGGAGTTGTAGAGAGTGATGAGGTCTCCCCTGAGCCTCCTCTTCTCCAGACTGAACAACCCCAGCTCCCTCAGCCTCTCCTCATAGGACTTGTGCTCAAGTCCCTTCACCAGCCTCGTTGCTCTTCTCTGGACCCGCTCCAGCAGCTCAATGTCCTTCCTGAACTGAGGGGCCCAGAGCTGAACACAATACTCAAGGTGTGGCCTCACCAACGCAGAGTACAGGGGAAGGATCACTTCCCTGCTCCTGCTGGCCACACTGTTCTTGATGCAGGCCAGGATGCCATTGGCCTTCTTGGCCACCTGGGCACACTGCTGGCTCATGTTCAGCCTCCTGTCGATC
>NW_020955194.1:4261962-4271357 GCF_003031625.1 Empidonax traillii | reverse complement strand
GAACAACCCCAGCTCCCTCAGCCTCTCCTCATAGGACTTGTGCTCAAGTCCCTTCACCAGCCTCGTTGCTCTTCTCTGGACCCGCTCCAGCAGCTCAATGTCCTTCCTGAACTGAGGGGCCCAGAGCTGAACACAATACTCAAGGTGTGGCCTCACCAACGCAGAGTACAGGGGAAGGATCACTTCCCTGCTCCTGCTGGCCACACTGTTCTTGATGCAGGCCAGGATGCCATTGGCCTTCTTGGCCACCTGGGCACACTGCTGGCTCATGTTCAGCCTCCTGTCGATCAGCACCCCCAGGTCCCTTTCTGCCTGGCTGCTCTCCAGCCACTCTGTGCCCAGCCTGTAGCGCTGCAGGGGGTTGTTGTGGCCAAAGTGCAGGACCCGGCACTCGGCCTTGTTGAACCTCATCCTGGTTCAATTCAACATTCTCTACAGTCAACTCATAATTATAACAGCATACAGAAGAGAAAAAAAAAAGCAAGTAAAAGTGGCTCTTTGACTTTATTAAGTTTTGTTACATATTAGTTTTATACTGGGCAGTGAAAAAGTTTGACTCGATGGTGTTTATCTTTGTTATCTTTCATATGCTTTTCCTATCATCCTAATACCCTGTTCATTGCTAAAGTGCATTTAAGGGATATCACTGCAAGCAGTTTTGAATTTATATTGCAGATATTCAGCAAGAAGAAGTTTCAGAACATTAAACTCTAAACTCTTCAGCACAGGCTTTGTTCTCTGCTACGTACTTATGCAGCATTTAAGCTGTTTCACAGGTATACTGAATAGACTTAGGGTTCTTAAATGCCATCACCATATGAATCTCTAATTGTAGTGCTTCTTGTTGGACAACTGGTTTTAACCGGCATTGTGGCGACCGAACATACACTTTACTGCACCAGTGTTGAAAGATTAGATGAGTTTTTTTGCTGTGTATTTTTAAAGAAACCTCTGTTTGAAAATTGGCAGTACTGATTTTACATAGTGTCTGCTGAATGACTCACCTGATTCCAATAAGATTAGTAAGCATGAGATCTTAGGAGATATTTTACCATGTGTGCATGATTTTTCAAAACTTTCATTACTATTCTGCTAAAATCAAAATCTAATTTAAATTGAATATTATTCTGTGTAAAACAGGCAGATTAACTCATCTTTATTTAATGCTGTGAAATGATCTAGTAACTCTACTGACTGCAAAGATAAAATCCAGCAAAAGCAGGTGGGACATGAACCAACATCAGTATCTTATGTCTAAAGATAAAGCTGTCATTTAAGAAAAGTAAGTGGCTCTCCAAAGTTAGCTAATTATTTTATTAACTTCAGTACAAAATGAAATGTTTTATCTCTCTTTACTACAGCAGATAACCAATTGAGTTTAAAGAAAATTTATGACCTCAGGGTCATATTCACTGTGTGCAAGTCTCATTGATTATTCCAAGGTCAGAGAAAAGATCTGTTAGGTGTTTCAGCCAGTAATTTAAACTGAGTATCAAGTTACTAAAAAAATTAATTTCTGTTCATGAAATCTACACATGTTATAACTGTACTCTCTATAGTGTTAGTAACAGTTTGAAGTGGGATTTAAACAAAAATGATGGGCTATGAAAAAAGCTGCCTATTCTGTTGCTGTGTCAGGTGTTCTATGGCAGGAGACACTGGTATTTGCCTGATGGAAACTCATCGAGTTCAGTGGGCAAATCATGGGTGTTATGACATGGACCCTTTAGATAGAATCCATCAAGTTAAAAGAAAAAGGAAAAAAAAGGGGGCAATAACAACAAAACACTCCATCTTAATTTATCATCATAAATTACGGTAGTCCATCTATTGTAAATCATGTAGCATCATCTGAGACAGTCAGAGAGGGTCACTGTGAAAAAAGTGTGCATTTATATACTGATTAATTAGAAAAAAAAATAACTGTTGTTTTAGTTCAGCACTTTCTGCTGAAGGGGAAATGTGTTACATGGAAAAGAGTTACTGTAACTGCCAACATAACTTAGACAGAGCACTAGAACCACCCAGAATTCAGTAGTTTGCAAGACAACCTAGACTTCAGTAATTTTCAGTAAACCTCAGTAATGTTCAGTATTTTACTGGAACACTTTTTTTCCAAGGGTAAAATACTAGGTTTTCAGAAGCTGCTGAAGCCGCAAGTATTGTCTTGGGTATAAGTCTATTCAGCTTAATTTTAACAACTATTCTAACCAATAAGAAAACTGCAACAAGAGCAAGTCTACCAAGTATAAAATCCCTGCAAGGGCCTCAAAGCTGCTGCTTTGGGTTTCCAGGTCAGACATGTTGCAGCAAAGGAAAACACGGATCATGTTTCAGACTTTTCTGGAATGGTTGGGAAGAAAGAGACTTCCATATGTGATGATATGATCATCTATATATGACCATATAATTACGATACAATACTTGGCTTGCAAGCTGCATTAACTTGCCTCAAAAATGGAACAAAATTTCCCAAATCAGAGGAACTCTTCCTATTTTAAGGCAATGCAGTTTATTGTATCAAATTTGGAACAATTCTAATACTATCTCTGGTAGTAACAAAGTCTGAAGATGAAGGCATTGAATCTGCTGCAATCTATGCTATTGACTAGAACAGAATTATAAAAGAGAATCTCTGTTAAGAAGATATATCTGATATAAACACAGGTATTTAAGAGTCCCAGGCTCCCTGTGATGCATATATAGGCCTATTTCACACGTCATTTAAGAAGAAAGACCAGACCACGTTCTGAATGTCCTTGACAATCTGAGGGAGGATTTCTTGCTGAAATGAATGACTTTCTTTTTCTCAAAACCTCAACAATCCTGAACAGAACTGTGAAGAGAATAATAATTTGGCTCACCTGGTTGGAGTAATGGCCATCTGCAGAGCTAAATTGTTCTGAAAAATGTTTTTAAGAATTCAAAAATGAGCCACACACTGCCACTTTTTACTAAATAAATTATTTAAGTCATTTAACCATCTTGATGGCTGACTGAGTAATGTTCATGAACTAATTTATTCAGCAAATACTGGTAACAGTCATCAAATAATTTATATAAAAATCTAATTTTTTTGTATCCAACCCATTTTTACTGACAGCTCATGATTCATAGGATTAATTTGCAAAACACAGATCATCCATGTGAATTCACTGTGAGCTGGAAGTGCTAGTGAATTACAAGCTAATTAATTGCCAAAGAATCTTCATTAGGAAAGTGATAAATATTGGAAGCAAGGATCAGGAATTTCAAGGATTATTGTATGCCGATTAACTTCCAAACAGTGTTAACTCAGCATAATCCAACTAAAATTTGCAAGACTTCCAAAAAAGCTAAAACACAGGAAATTACAGGTAGTGCATCAAATATTTCCTGGCCCTTAATTTATACTGCACTGGTGAAAAGAAAAAAAATGACCAATTATCATCAGTGTTTATGGAATGAAATGAAACCAAACTTTTATTTGAACTGTGTCAGGGAAGAGCAGAGGTAAGAAAACTCCTGGATCAAAACAATGATGTTTAATAAGTGAGCGAAAGAAAGGAAAAAACCCAAAGCAATAAAAAACAAGTGATCCAAAGGCACTCACTCACCACCTCCCACAGGCTGACAAATTCCTACCCAGGCTCTGATCAATTTCTTATGAAGAAAATGACTAAGAATAATTTTCTCAGTTTAGAGAACAATTTCAGATAGAATTAAAATTTCCTTAATTGACTTCTGCAGTTCCAATATTGGGTGTTTCAAAACATTGCTCAGAGGTTATATAATCAAAATTTTCCAGGACTGATAACAGTCTGAATACCTTCATACAGCAATGCTCCCCATATTTTTATCATCTTTTGGCATTATCAGAACTATAGTCTCAATAAGCAAAGTAACCATTCCTCATGCTTGTGAATCAAAAATGTTGAGTATTGATTCTGCACTCTGCTTTTAATCATGAAACTCGTGTCACCATCAAGGTGATATTTAATGTGAAAGTATTTCAATTATTCTAGTAAGTTTGTTACATTTTTCCTTGTTCATTCTGCTTAAGAGACACAATTTAGAATAACATTAAACTATGGTAATTAAGAAATCTACCAGGAACAAGGCAGGATGTATTTCCACCAAGCTACTGAATATGTAATAGTACTGTTTGCTGTTAAGATATGCAAGCTTTCATAGACAAGTTTAGAGAAGCCACACCTGGGTACTGTGGCTGGCACACTGCATCATTTATTTCCAGAACAGCATGACAAATGGTTTTGATATGCTATCTTCCATAGGCTAAGTTAGTGATTATTCAGTAATAAAGGTGCACAAGCCTGACTTCTGGAGGGCCTGATAATGTTACCTGCAATCTGGTTCACTCTGACACCTATTTTATCATTTAAGACTTATTGTGTGTGCCTTCTGCTTTAGAATATCTCTGAAGTCTCACACACGAATTACAAAGCAATTGCTCAGGTCTCTAGCTGAATTCAGCACACTGAAAGCAAATTAACTGCAAGCCAACAGGAATACACCCTTTTCCAAGGATTTGCCAGTCTCCTGGTTGCTTCACCTTGTGCCTGGCCACAATTATACCCCAAGAAGCCTTTGCAGAGCATCTCCCTATCTCAGCTGCATCTTGCCATCCCTCAGATCTTGCTGGTTTTCTGTTCAGCTTGACAGGCACACAACAGCTCTGAGATGTCACTGTGGCTGAGGAATTCCTTTCTTTCCTCACAGCATTTTATAGTTTATCTGAGAAGTGTGTTCTCTTCACTAATTTATCATTAGGGGCAATACTTCTATTTTTTTCAGTTAGAACTGTATGTTTATGTAGGCAATTATAAATTTGCAAGTTGGATTATAGAACAATGCCTATTTAAAAATGCTCTTCAGGCACTGTGTCACTGTTTCTTACTTTAGCTCAATTAGGTTATTATGTTCTCTTTCAAAGCTACAAACTTTTTCAAAGAAACAAGCATGATTATTTTCCTTTCTGACTTACTATTATATTTCATTCTTTGATCTACATACATTTTTAAAGTAATTTTCTATGTCAATTTTGCAAAATTAAGATTCCTAACAGCTATTTAAATAATTATCTAACTTCAATTGTTTTGATATGTAGCTGACAGAGAACAGAAGTTTTAAAGATGGTTAAAGAACTTTAATTGCTTCAGCAAAGTAATTAAGGTTCCCTGCCATTAATAAAATCTACTGTAAGTATTCATGAGTATTAAAGTCTTAAAGAATCCACAACATATCCCAAGAAGTACCTGATTTGTGTGCAGAAAATACAAAATAGGCAACAATATTTCAAATATATATATATACATTCAGTTAATAAAATGTACACACTAAGTTCTAGTAGAAGCAAACTGTAATATATATATATATCTTAATGCTAATTAGCTTCTCAGCATTGGGTTCTCAGCAGGGTAATGAAACAAAAATAATTGCATGTGAAATATTTGATTTTAATGTTTAAAACAAATGGGAAAATGATGACTGTAGGATCTTTCTCCATAATCCTAACCTAACCTCCCATTTTCCTTTACAACACAATTGTAATGATGAGCATAAACCAAAGAACTTACACTGTCATCTCTTCTACTTTACAGCTTAATTATTGCTGTTCTTTGAAGTAGACAAAAATTACAAGTCTGCTACCCACTATTCAAAGAATTTATAATGAAAATATGAGACTGTTAGGACTACGCCTTTACCCTCAGAAATGCACAAGACATTTTAAAGCAAGAGTACTATAGTCCTTTACTGCAGCAGCATCAGAAGAGAGGCACTGTAAAATAAAAGAAGCTTCCTCACCATTTCTAAAAATAGCCCAAAGCCTCAGCCAGTACATTGTCTACAAAGGATACATGCAAGAGAAGTTCTTCATTGTTAAGTCCAACATAACTGCATTTCACCACCTCCATTGTTATTCCCCAAATAAAAGTGATTTAATACCACTTTTGCCATCTAACTAAATCTGTCTCTCTCAGGTCACTAATAAAAAGGATTTCAACAAACACAAAAGGCGGAAATGAGTATCAGATATTCTCAACATGTCACCAAATTTAATTTCAGGTCAATGCTGAGAGCACAGCAGCTGACTTACAGTTGCAGATGCTCTGGCTTCCATTAGAACTACAGGAATTTAAGCTTGTGTGGAGAGGAAAGCAGGAAGTCTGGACTACACAAAAGAGCTCTTATTGGTAGCCCTTTTGTGTAGCTCAAAACAAGCCTCATCAAAACATTTCTGAAACCACTTAATACTTCAGTTAGAGAAAGATCCTTAGAAATATCTCTAACATACTGTGATGGAGTGATATTAGTCCAAAATGTGCTTATGAGCACCAAGAGTCCTCACTGTATTTTTGAACATACAGGAATGGACACAACCAGATGTAATCTGATATGTGTATGCAACATGTATGAGTGACTGATTTCCTACACCCACACACAGTGCCAAAGGTGGAGATGTAAAGAGCTATATGCCTAGATCATAACCAGAGCCCAAGGTGTGAGCAGATGTAGGTTAAAAATCCAATTAGACAGAAGCCATCTGTACTGATAAATTCCTAAAAGGAAATAATGACCTTTGACCATTGTGTTTGTCCCGTTCCAGACAGATTTATGGTTAAAACTCTTTGTTAGTGATGCAAGCTAAGCCAAGGACAAGCATAACTAGTACACTGACATGTGTCATGCCTAAAAACAGGAGTTCCTTGCCAGAACGACATTAGATGTTTCTGAGCTCTGTAGCTGTGTATCACAGCATCTTGTACATACAAAAGAGCATAGAATATATGAAGTCAGCTACCTTCTTTTTCAAATGGAAGAGTGATATCATCACTGCTGTTGATGTAAAGAGACCAAATTAATCAAATGTCTAATACAGTAAAACAAGTAAGAGGGATTAAAGGACTTGTTTAACCAGGATTTGAATTTCTTATTTGCTGTTGTACAAGTTGTCACCTACAGAGACAAAACAGTAGAGTGATTTGCTATGCATCTTTTTATCAAGTTTGTTTCAACCATCTTATTTCTTAAATCAATATTGCTGTTTTTCTTCTAATATAGTAGCCTGAAAACATTGCCAGCGTGCAGTGAATAGATTTAGAGTGCAAACCATCATTTATAGAGAATGTGGGGTGTTTGCTGCTACTGTGTGTTTTCAACAGATTAATTCCTGCATTCATATGAACATTTTTATTACTGAAGGGAAAAATGCCTTAAAATGTCTCTTAACCTTCAGACTTAAACAATATACTTGCTTACAAATTATTTTTGTGTATTTTGAAGCTTGCTTCAAAAGAGCTATTCCTGGCTTTTGCTCTGAAATTCTATCTTCTACAGCTTAGTACCTAGCTTCTAGTGACTTTGATCCTAAGAGGTATAATACAATTAAAATCAATAACCTGAGCCTCACATATTCAATTACTTACATATTCTCCACCAGTTCTTAACGTGATTATTTTGCTTTTTTGTGAAAGTCATGCCGTCTATGGAGTTGGGGCACACGTATCAAGGTAAGTATCTGTCTCTGGTGCAGATGGCAAAGGGATAACACAGAAATTAAAATACAGTGTGCTTTTCCAGCTTGTCATGAGCCAATTTTCAAAATTTAGTTTTACTCTTGCCCATTGTGAAGAGTAGCAAAATAATCACAGCACGTGCATTTGTGTGTTTCAGTGCTGCTCTTCAATGTGGGATTTCTTTTCCTGCTTGCACTCCTGAAGGTGTATTTGTGTATTGCTCTCAGGAAGGCTCACCTCGATTACCAGTGTTGCTGTGTGCTTCTTGCCATACATCCTTGGCTTGTATCCCACCGTTATATGGGTTCCCACAGTGCCTGCTGGAAGAAGTTCTCCAGCTTGTGGCATTACAAGGAAGTCAGGATCGCTGCCCGCCAGGAAGTACGCAGTGAATGGCTCTGGGGAACTACAGAAAAGCACAGGAGATTATTGTGTATTTTACGGTATCTTAATAAAATTTATCTGCAATCTAACATTTAGGCACCCATGTGGCATGACTCAGAAAACAAGGCAGCCCATGGAATGAATACAGAATATTAATACTATTCTTACTTACAGAGTAATTATTCTGTAGCAATTGTTTATTTATAAATATTTGTATTCTTTATATACAGGGACCTGCATATCTGTCTTCAACTTCAAACACATGCTATTATAAATATTATAATAAATACAGAATAATGATAGAATTTTCCACTAGAAAGAAAATTATAAGTTGACCTGTAAAGATATAATAACAGTGATAGAAGTAAATTCCACATCAGAGTGAAAATCCATTTTTCGTATTAAAAGCGCTCACTTTTCCAATCTCTAATCAAATAAAACTGACAAGCTACTTATTTTATCATGTTCTATGACCAGAACCGAATTTGCAATCTGGTGGAGTATTACTAGATTAGGAGGGAGTTCTGAAAGCCTTGAAATGAAGATACAGAAAATAATAAATTTCTATCACTGCCTTAACATTTTTCATATCCCATAACCGGAACACCTTAAGATATTGCAATAATAATAATTATTAGGTTCCTCTATTGATATAACCGTATATCTCTTATCTCAAAGAATTTCTGTCACAGGTCCTGCAGATCTTTTCTAGTGGCTTGTTTCATGGCTGTGCTGTTGGACCCAAAGAAAATGCTAATTCCTGGTAAAAACAGTGGCTCAGTACTACAAAACAGCCTCAGGCCAATCCCAGACTGAAGCCCGTCTATTGCAGTTCCTCAGGGAGTCCTTGCCATAAACGGTTCTCAGCATGAAAAGAATATTCACTTTTATAATTTCTGGTGAGGTATTTTCTTTTTAGTCTTTATATGTGTTGCTGAGGACAAGTCTATCACTATCTGGACAGAAAGAGAACATATGAAACTGGAACTAGAAATACAATGAGGGTGGTCAAAAATTAATCCACAGCACCCTGCCAGCATGCAGCAGGGCAAGTGTCATACACGCTTAGAGGGAACACGTTTTCAGTTGATAAAACCTGAAGAATGAAAAACTAATAGCATCCCAAAGAAAAGCTGTTCAAATCTGTTTATTCATGGACTGTCACACCAGAAATAACACTGCTTTTCAAAGAAAATACTCACAAAGAAATGAAATTTAATATTTTATGGCAAGTCATATCTCTACGGAAATGTCCCACATTTCCTGGACAAGCTCTGTTCTGTGGGTGGTAAGCTGGGCCTATGTTATCTTGTTCAAAAATAGCTCTCCTCTGGAATATGTTCTCACGAAAGGTTTTACTGTATTCAAAATGCTCTCATGAAAAGAAAGGTTACACTGTAGATTTATAGAAACAAACAGTGTGAGTGTAGAAAACAGAAACCAAAAAGCTTCTGTTGCCTAAAAAAAAAAAAAAAAAAAAAAAAAAAAAAAAAA